>NC_021163.2:44011103-44017441 GCF_000331145.2 Cicer arietinum | reverse complement strand
GCTCAATTGGTAGTGGGACTGTGTGGATGCGGTACTTACCCAGATTTCCAATGGGGGGAAAGAGGGGGGCGAGAAGGTCGTGAGGTAGCATCGCCGATAACGGTAATGGTCGGGGTGTTACAAAAAAAGGCAGCTCAATTGGTAGTGGGACTGTGTGGAGGCGGTACTTATCCCCTAGGTACGGGCTCGAATCCCACAGAAAGCAAAAACTCGCAAGATTTCTAGCGGTGGGAAAGAGAGGGGCGAGAAGGTCGTGAGGTAGCACCGCCGGTTGCGGTAATGGCCGGGGTGTTACATGTTCCACAAAAAATGCAACCCAACCCTGAAAAATTACTAATTGTTCACATCAACGTTGCATGTAACGTAAACATCTCTTTCTTAAACGAATCGTATGTATCGACACTGTTACCCATAACTCCTTTAATTCTTTGACTAGAGATTGTAAGTAGACATCAATATCATTTCTTGGCATTTTTTTACCTGGAATTATCATTGACATTATAAAAGATGTATGCTTCATGCACACCTATGGAGGAGTGTTATATGGAATGAGAATAATTAGACAAATACTATAATTTGAACTCATCATACCAAAAGGATTAAAACCATCACTAGCCAATGCAAGACACACATTTCGCAGATATGATGCAAATCAAGTGTGTGTCAAGTAAAAATGTTTCCAAGCTTTAGAATCTCTAGGATGCCTCAACATTCCATCATTCTTACTATCGATTGCATGTCACCTCATATGCTCGGATGACATTGAGGACTAAAATAATATCTGTAACCGAGGTTTTAATGGAAAAAACGTAGAACTTTTGCAGGAACTTTCTTTCAATTATTGCCATCACCAAACACCCCAATTGCACCAACTCTTGTTTTTGATTTCCATTTGAAAGTGTTACAAATTTTGCAGGTCCCCATCTCTAAATATTTCCTATTACCTCAATAAAGCATACACATATTTGCACAAACAGGGATCTTTCATAATTTAAACCAAGTTTGGTGATTGTTTACTTGGCTTCATAAAATGAAGTTGAAATATTTGCAAATTCAAATACATCTTTTAATAACTCTAAAACCATTGTCATTGTTTTATCATTCATTCCACACAAACATTTGATGTGATACAACTTTATCAAAAAACATAGTCTTGAATATTTAGCACACCCTTCATACAAAGGTTGTTATCTTTCTTTAGTTAATTCATAGTATTATTTGGCCTCTTTATGCCTTTTCTGACTTGCATTTGGCATCGTATGTTCATTCTGATTAATCTCACATCGATAATTATGAGGTTTTTATTGTTTGTATTACGAAAGCGGAATTATATATGATATATTTTGTATGGAGAAATCTTTTCTTTTGTATGAAATTTCATATCATAATAAAGAACAAATCTAAACATATTCTAAACAGATATATACGTTATATGCCTTCACCCATGTTCAGAAAACACTACTGAACCAGAGTTTAAAGCACACATGGAGAGATTGAAAACACTAAATGAACGAATATGGAGTTACTTAAACAACATTGACCCCACAATATGGGTGAAGGCCTATTACAGTCATTATCCTAAGGTGGATAACATCACCAACAACATGTATGAAGTCTGGAACATCAAGTTTGTCAAGTACAGAGAGAAACTTATTTTAAAAATGTTAAAAAAGTTGAGGTTTTATTTGATGAGGATTATGTCATCCCATAAAAGAGTCTTAGCCATATGCAAGGGGATACTACCACCGATTCAATAAAATGAATTGACAAATTGAAGGTAAAGAGAAATAAGTGGACACCTACCGGGACACGTGAAGAGGGCCAATTTGAGCTTCACAAACACAAGTCATCAGTTGGAGTCAACATAAAATTATGTACTTGCACATGTCATTTGTGGAAGCTGATAGGCATGCCTTGTGAACATGCCATTGCAACTCTAGCATATTTGAATAAGATGTCCAAGAATCATGTGCATAAGTGGCTGGCAATGGATGCACTGAATGATACTTATGAGCACTACATTCAGCTTGTCAACAGCCAAGAATATTGAGTTATCACTGACTTATTATGTGGCATGTAGTCTTACCTTTATAACTAAATAGACTTTTTTTTATAAGTCTTTGCCTTATCTATTTAAAAAAAAGTTTGGTCTGACGTAGACTAAGTCATAGGTCTCTGTCGGTCGGTTTGGCCTATTCTCACCCTTATTTGCAGTCTGTAAGACCCATAATTTTAAAGTACACTTTGTGTATTTTATATGTTTTGGATTTTGGCTCGGAGGCTTTTTAGCCAAAGTTAATAATATTATGGAGTGTATAGGATCAAAAAGTTATTTTGACCCCGTTTAGAATTACTCGTCGATAAATAAATTTAAATTAAGTGCGGTAAATCCTTTACGGAGAATTTAATGCATTACGGGTGAAATGGTAATTTAACAAATATCTAGATATTTTGAGATAATTGTTAAGTTATATTTAATATATATATATATATATATATATATATATATATGTTTGCTTGGAGAGAATAGAAAGAAAGGAAATTAGAAGGAAGGAAATAGAAAGGAAGGAAAAACAAAGAAAGGAAAAAGGAAGGAAGGAAAATCTGATTTTTCCATCTTCTTCCTCTGCTACCCGCGACCATTTTTCCCTCCTTCTCCCATTTTCATTTTCGTTGCTTTTCTTTCTTCAAGACTAGTAACCCAAGGTTGGGTGAGTGCTAGAACAAAGATTTCGCAACTCCACTCTTCCTCTTTGATTCGAAAACGAAGAAAAACGGTATTTGAGATTCAAACACAAACCCCTCCGTCTCTTCTAGATCCAAGCTTCATTTCGCGAAGAGTTAGAAGGGAAAGTTGCTCACTACCACGCTACGGTGCTAGGGGACCAATTTGGAGGCGACGTTGCGAGCGGAGATTTTTACCGGATTTGCTCGCGGTACCGGAAACGCACGTTAGAGCTAACGCGAAGGTAAGGGCTCCTTCCAAACTTTTAGTTTGCATCTAGGGCCTTATCTGTGGTTGTGTGGAAACGAATTGTGTTAGGATTGGAGTATTGCGTGCTACGGTGCTATTGGACCAATTTTGGAAGCGACGTTGCGAGCGGAAAATTTACCGGATTTACTCACGGTGCCGTAATCGCACGTTAGAGCTAACGTGAAGGTAAGGGCTCCTTCCAAACTTTTAGTTTGCATCTAGGGTCTTATCTGTGGTTGTGTGAAAACGTATTAGATTAGGATTGGAGTATTGTTTTGGGAAAAATGAATTTACCTCACGAATGTAAGATTTTGAGTAAATGAAACTTGTGTATTTTGAGTAGTGGATTGTGTCGATTTGTGTTTGTTGTTTTTGACATGCTCTTAATTGATATTGATGAAATTTGATATGTGTATGGTTGGATCTTGTGAATAAATGAATTGATGTGTTTTGATGTGGGTTGAAAGTATGTTTGAGTTTGTTTTGTGTGGAATTTGAAAACCATTAAGTTAAACGAGGATTAAGAATGGGGAATCTCTTAATGTCTCGGTTACTTAATATTTTGTTTTGAAAATCGTTTAAGTTAACTGGGCGTTAAGAACGGGGAATCTCTTAATGTCTCGGTTACTTAATATTTTGTTTTGAAAATTGTTAAGTTAACTGGGCGTTAAGAATGGGGAATCTCTTAATGTCTCGGTTACTTAATATTTTGTTTTGAAAATTGTTAAGTTAACTGGGCGTTAAGAATGGGGAATCTCTTAATGTCTCGGTTACTTAATATTTTGTTTTGAAAATCGTTTAAGTTAACTGGGCGTTAAGAATGGGGAATCTCTTAATGTCTCGGTTACTTAACATTTTGTTTTGAAAACCGTTTAAGTTAACTGGACGTTAAGGAGGGGGAATCTCTTAATGTCTCGGTTACTTAACATTTTGTTTTGAAAACCGTTTAAGTTAACTGGACGTTAAGGAGGGGGAATCTCTTAATGTCTCGGTTACTTAACATTTTGTTTTGAAAACCGTTTAAGTTAACTGGACGTTAAGGAGGGGGAATCTCTTAATGTCTCGGTTACTTAACATTTTGTTTTGAAAACCGTTTAAGTTAACTGGACGTTAAGGAGGGGGAATCTCTTAATGTCTCGGTTACTTAACATTTTGTTTTGAAAACCGTTTAAGTTAACTGGACGTTAAGGAGGGGGAATCTCTTAATGTCTCGGTTACTTAATATTTGTTTTTGAAAATCGTTTAAGTTAACTGGGCGTTAAGAATGGGGAATCTCTTAATGTCTCGGTTACTTAACATTTTGTTTTGAAAACCGTTTAAGTTAACTGGACGTTAAGGAGGGGGAACCTCTTAATGCCTCGGTTACTTAATATTTTGTTTTAAAAACCGTTTAAGTTAACTGGACGTTAAGGAGGGGGAACCTCTTAATGCCTCGGTTACTTAATATTTTGTTTTAAAGAAAAATCGTTTAAGTTAACTGGGCGTTAAGAATGGGGAATCTCTTAATGTCTCGGTTACTTAACATTTTGTTTTGAAAACCGTTTAAGCTAACTGGGCGTTAAGAATGGGGAATCTCTTAATGTCTCGGTTACTTAACATTTTGTTTTGAAAACCGTTTAAGCTAACTGGGCGTTAAGAATGGGGAATCTCTTAATGTCTCGGTTACTTAACATTTTGTTTTGAAAACCGTTTAAGCTAACTGGGCGTTAAGAATGGGGAATCTCTTAATGTCTCGGTTACTTAACATTTTGTTTTGAAAACCGTTTAAGCTAACTGGGCGTTAAGAATGGGGAATCTCTTAATGTCTCGGTTACTTAACATTTTGTTTTGAAAACCGTTTAAGCTAACTGGGCGTTAAGAATGGGGAATCTCTTAATGTCTCGGTTACTCGTGTATGTTTTGGTAAGTTGTGCTGACCCGGGATAGGTGGCACCTCGGTAAACGGTACGGACCCGTGATAGGTAGTACGTTTACGACTTACGTTCCTGAGGGAATTGTGTTTGTCCGCGAGAGACTACACCCTGTTGATTTGTGAACTGTTGGTTCATTTTGTTTGTGTAGTAATGTGTTATAAATGCTAAGTGTTATGTTTTGGAATTTGGTGATAACATGTTTGATTGCAATACCATTTCGAAATCCATGATGTCGTAGTAATTGTGTTATCAGTGTTAAGTGTTAAGAATTGGGATTATGCATGAATGTGATTGAGTTAGTTTATGAATTTTTGAAAGAATACACAGGTAAATCGATTTCCCAATCGATTGGATAGTAAACAGGGACTTGGCCAAATGGACAAAATCGATTAGCCAATCGATTTTGTAATCAGTTTTCGAAAATCATTTACGAAATCGATTGCCCAATCGATTGGGCCTAAGTCAGGGACTCATCCATATTCGACCAAATCGATTTGGAAATCGATTGGCCATTAAGTCAGGGGCTCAGCTATCCTGTCAATCGATTGCCCAATCGATTGAATCAAGGCAGAGTTCAAAATTTCACTAAAAACCTTCAGGTAATCGATTTGGAAATCGATTGGCATTAAGTCAGGGGCTCAGTTATCCTGTCAATCGATTGCCCAATCGATTGAATTAAGCCCATGATTCTATTTTCATCAAAATCATTCACCCCAATCGATTGCCCAATCGATTGGCTCAGTGAAAATCCTCAGTTTGAGTTAGATGATTGATTACTCATTAACTTATCCATGTCTTGATTTGTTATGTGTTAATTAGGAGATTGAGAACTTCATTTTACTTCCATTTTAATTGGCAAAGTATTGTATGAACTTTTAGCATATTGAAAATCCTGTTAAGGTGCATGCTTAGTTGAAAAGTTATTTTGAGCATTTAAAAACTTAAATGTTATGTGTTAACTGTTATTTTCGGTTGGTGACCTTTACAATTATTGTGGAAATATGGGCTTTGCCCTCAGATGAGAGTCAGGACGATCCTACCGGTTCGTACCCTACAGACGGAAATGGAGATGGGAACGCTTGACTGCAGCTACGTTAGGAGGATCTCACGGGGCGCGTGGAGATCACTCAGGGTGTTTAGTTGTTTTGTAAAATGATCAGACTAGGTTGTCACAGAGGGAACGGATGTCTTTCTTTTGGGGTTGCGTTTATTTTTAAACTGGAAGACTGTACTACTTTTGTTATGTATATATTTTGAATTCATTGATTAAGAATTTTTCCGCTGCTCGTAAATTTTGTTGACCTATTTGTCGTTGTATTACGACTTAAATATTTATCCAAACATGTGTTACCTTATTTATTTTCCTGTTTTATTTTAATTCCTTTTGAAAAAAAAAATACACTCACGCTTTGAAAAACGGGGTGTTACACAGTCCTATATAGTTGTGTTGA
>NC_021163.2:44002430-44011065 GCF_000331145.2 Cicer arietinum | reverse complement strand
AAATATGGTATGAATTTATAATTAAAAATAATTTTCTATTTAGTGAATGTGTAATATAAAAACTAGTATGGAGTTGGATGGAATAGTTGAACCTATTTTAGTTGTTTGTTTGTTGCAAACTTCAATATTATGGATTGTGAACTCCATTTAATATAATTCGAGATTAATTGATATTCTAAAATAATTAGTGAAATTTTATTAAAAACGAACTTAGTTAGATAAATGTTTATTATGTCTCCAGAATGTACGGAAAATTTAGTAGAATTGATGGAGGAGAAGAGTTTGTTGAACAATTTAGTTTTCATTGAAGATACATATGTGTGGTTGCTTAAATAATTTGTAGAGGTAATGAAAGGAAATATGTCAATATATGTGATAACTAGCATAGATTTAGTTTTGAAGAATGCAATTAGAAGGGTATTTCTTCATCTCCATCATAGATTGTGTGTGACATCTTATCCGTAATGTCATGTGCAATGTCAATAATCCCTTGTTCACAAATTTATTTAAGAAATATATGTTGGTTGATTATAAATTGCAGAACTTCGGAGAAAATGTAATGAAATGGCGAAAGAGTGAGGTTTGGAGGATAATGTTTTGGGTTTTAGATTTGTATGGGAAGGAAATGTGGGATACCGCACACATACGTAAGAAGTTTGAAAATTAATCGATGTAACTCTATATTTCTACTCCTACCCTCACACTTTATACAAAGTATCCATTTTATTTAAATATTCTTTTTACCCTCACTAAATTCAACTCATGTTTTAAAAAATTTGATTATTGTGTATTGAAAAACTTTTTTCAAATGTGTTTTGATAGGATCAGGGTTTAAACCCTAAACTCTAACCTTCGTGTACTGAAATTTTTTTTTTCTTTCAAATTTTCCAACACACATCTATTTTCGAAAATTTGAAGTTTGTGTACCGAAAAACTTGAAAATATTTTTCGATATACAAATATATTTTTTGTGTACCGGAAAACTTTTTTCAAATTCTCCAATACAAAGTTCAAATTTTTTTAAAAACATGTGTTCAAGAAAACTTTTTTTTTTTTAAGTTTTTGAGAAATTTAATGAGATAAAAAAATAATAAAAAAAGGAAAAAATAGATAATTTGTATAAAATGTGGAATAGAAGTATAAGTATGGGGATACAAGTATTATTTTTGAGAGGTTTTTTTTATGGTTTCATAACAACTTCTCGTTGCGAGTGACTTATTGTACAAATTGGTATGTTTGTAAATTATAAAAATAATTTGTTTGAGTTTCTGAATTATTACAAGCAATGCATCGAATATTTAAGGTTTAAAGAGCTTGAACATTACATAGTAAATTTGTAACATTTCTTTTACTAAACAAAATTACTTTTATTTTTTATATTTATCAACATATACTAAAAGAAATTAATAGCATTAACAAATGAAATAGTAATATTTAATTTATTTTTGAAACAGTCAATTAACATGGATGTACATCTTTCCCGTTCAAGATATTACTTAAAAACTATTAAGCTAATACATAAATTTCTAAATTTGTCAATGTTACTCACATGTCGTTATTGGATGTTCCCGAAATTTCTATGCGAATATCAGGCTTTTCCAATAACTAGAAAATAAAGGAATGATGCATCTGCCTTCCTTCTTTCGATGTGCACGGATTCATTATCGATATTATTGTCTTCATCACAACATGAAATCAAACAACTCAGAGCGGGTCGCACTAAAGCAAGGCCTACCTACAAAACAAAATTTTTATTTAAGAAAATTGCCTCAAATATTTTTTTTTTATTTAAGAAAGGTCTCACATTTTAATATTCTTAAAACTAATTTTGATAAAATTTTATATAAATTAAATAAAATATTTTGTTTTTATTACAAATTATTCAATATTTATCTCAGTACAACTAAATTGGTTAATTAAGACAGTAGAGATGAGAGAAATATTAATTATAAATTGAATAATCATGAGATAAAAAGTGAGCCATTCATATGAGAAATACTAGTTATAAATTGAAAGATCATGAGACAAATAGTGAACATATTGTTAACATGAGTTGTAGTGAACATATTGTTAACATAAGTTGCTGGAGTGGTATAATATATACACATTATTTTCTTCTTCAACTAAAATATAGAAAAATTTTACATAGTTTCTGATGTTGCCGTAAAACTGTTGAAATGTCTTATTTCATTCTTTGAAAAATATAGAAAAAATAGATTTGAAAATGCCATTAATTTTGTCAAAAAAAATGTATATAATTATTAAACAAAATATATATTTATTTATTAAAATTTAAAAAAGCATTATCTAATAATTTCGCTTTAGGCCTCATAACGTGTTGGGCCGACCCTGGAACAAATGATAAATATTCTAAAAAGGAGAAGTGCATGTGAAAAAAATCAAGTGTCTTGATCAAAAAGTCATGACAAAAAAGATGCAGAGGAAAGGAAAACACAAGGGAAGCATGATGAGAAAGGAATTGTTGTTTTGATTATAGGTGTTATATTTGTCTATGTGTGTCTGCATATGACTTGTAAAGTGACATGCTCACAAGATACTGTAAAAACTAGTGCTAATTCACATAGGAGCTATTAGGTTCAGGTTTCTGTTCCATACTGGTTTTGAATAAAAATGGTTCCCATTAGGTCTCCTCACAATTCTTGTACGGACCAGTTAAATTGCATGTTAGATAGGTATGAAGATCATTTTTTTATCTCAGTTCCTACTCAATAGTGCGAAAATCAGATAAACGAAAATGGGATGATCAAAATTAATTTGATAGAATATGAGCCAGAATGAGTGGTATTTTTATTTTAAACTTGAATGAATCAGTGCTCTCAGCCATCTTTTTCTTATCAAACAACCACCCTTTAACGTTTTGCATCAAGCTTTTTAGCACAACTCAATGATTAAGGAAGTAATACGAAAAAAATATAATTACTTCGTCATTCAGAAAAGATACAGAAGTTGTGACGTACCTCTCCTACGTAGAGTTTCTTATCTGGTCTTAACATAACGTAGACACTTGAAGAGCCTATAGTCCTCGGAGGTGGCCATTCCCTAGTGCCAATTCGAGAGTGTCACAATCACAAATATTTTTTTGGCTATTAATTGGCACATTTGTGGGTGTCACGTGGGAGTAACTAACCTAAAACTATTAATTGTAAGATCAAATCATCATACATATTATTTATTTTATTAAAATTACAATAAAAAAAATCTTTGTTTAGCTACGACAAACACAGTAATTAATTTGTAGCTAATCACTAACAAATAAAATTTACTACAAAATTGATCTTAATATTGAGAGACTAATTAATTACAAAACAATTTCTTAGTTGATTTGTAGCTAATTTTATATAAAAAAACTTAGATAATTTGCAATTAATACATCATAATATATTGTAAAAAGTTTATATGTTACACAAATAAAGTTAACAATGTCTTACATTGTCTGCACCCGCACCCGCACATAACATGAATGATGAAACTTCTTCGTTATTCCTTTGCAGACGGTTACATTTCATCTATCAATACTTTTTTTTTAATACTTTAGTCAAAATGAAAAAGAAATTTAATAGCTATTCAAAACCATCTAACTTATGTATTTCCTCCATTCACACCTTTAGCAATTCAATGCTCAATTATGTGCTCAATCATTACAAGTACAACTTCATCGGCTTTGTTGCGAAGCTAACAAAAGAAGAATTCTAACAAAATGGTTGGTATGTGTAAAAAAAAAATTCCTATTAAAAAATTACATTATTCTTTCTACTTGAATATATTTGTTCAGTATGAAAATTGATAATGTATTATTTGATGCGGTGGTTTTTGTCTTTTCTAATGAAAAAAAATTCTTAACACAAAATCTTGGGATTTTATATGCTTCGCCCAGCATGTAGAGAGAGCACTCTCTTTTTCCAAATTCTTTATTGTTTAAACTAACCTAGCATATTAAGGCCAAATTCCAAAATCAATTAATCACTTTGACGATACATCAAATTCAAAGTATTCTCACTCCACATTATGAAAAAAGTCAATAAATTCCCAAGATTTTGTGGTAAGGATTGATCTCTTTTCATCAACATGAACCACTTCTATCAAGTGCTACATTACACATTTTTCATAGTAGAATTACAAATTTTTAAGTAGAATGAATATTTAATTTTTCAATAAGAAAAAATAATGTTTTGTCAACTTCTTTCTTTGTTAGTTTTGCAACAAAGTAATTGAAATTAGACTTGTAAAGGTGGAGTAGAGAGTTGATTATTGAATTGTTGTAGATGTAAATAAGAGAAATGGATAAGTTAAATAGTTTAAAATACCTTTTAAATTAGTTTTCATTTTACAAAAAGCACTAAAAATAATGTTATATCTTGATCCCAAACAAAGTAACAATAACCTGAAAAAGAGTTAAAAATCAAAACAAAAACAAGAAACAAAAAATCAATAATCGGAAAAAACCAATAAACAAAGCAAACCAAATTTTATATATGTAGTTGTTTGAAGATAGCCGTAGTCAATCCGACAGAAGTAGTTCTTGTCAATAACACAAAGCAAACAATACTAATGATATTCATTCCAACTCCTTGATTAAATAAAGGGGCAAACAAAGAAATGTCATTTACGGGTTTTTGAATCCATTTTGGTTATGAATTATAGTTTTTGGTAATTAAGTCTTGAAATTTTGATTTTTTTTTATAAGTTTTGTATAATTCTAGTTTTCGTATGCATTTTGTGATGAATGCTAGTTTAATGTAATGAAGTTATGTATTCTAGTTTCTCATACTAAATTTTGAGGTTTTTTCTGTTTATCATTTACTGAATTGATGAGTTCTAGTTTCATGAAATTTTGGTTTTTATTTATTTATGAATTCTGGTTTTAGTGGTTTTTTGGTTTTTTTTTGTTTACTAATTCTTTTTATTAAATTGTAGTTTTAGTCTTCTATTTTCACTCATTTGCGAAATTAATCTATTTTCGAAATCCGATATTTTTTATTCTTCTCTCATGGCATATTTTAATGATGTGACATGGGACAACAAAACCAAATAGATGCATTAAATAAAATAGGGTGAGTTGACATATTGTAATGATGTGACATGCGACTTCATGATACAAAACTAAATAGATGCATTAAATATTTATGTTATTAATTAAAAGTTTAAATATGTATTTAGTTTCTGCAAATATATCACTTTTTGATTTTAGTCCCAATAAGTTTTTTTTTTTTTCGATTTAGTCCTTATAAAATCATAAGCGACCGACCTTAGTCTCTAACGTCAAATCAACATCAGACGATGTTTCCAAAAACTCATAAGCCCCTCTTTTAATTTCTATTCATATTTCTTTATAAAATAACACTAATTATTAAATAATAAATAAATATATTAATTAATAATATAAAACATTTTAACTTTTAATATATCATAAAAAATTATGTGTTGGTGTACATAGAGTCACATGTCATGGCAGTTTGTGAGCTCTTTTTTTGTAACTTTTACGGGGATTAAATCCAAACAAAAAACTTACAGAGACTAAAATCAAAAAGTAGTATATTTGTAGGGATCAAAGACATATTTAAACCTTAATTAAATTACAAAAGTGAATAATTTCATAAGTTTAAACTGAAGTTTTTAAAATATTATATTGCAATTTCATGGTATTAATAATTAAATATCATATTATCATATGTCACGTTATTTAAAATATGTCACTTCATCATTATTAGTTAAAAATTTCAAATGAAGGACTAAAATTTTGAGTTTTAAATAAGGGGACTAATTTCACGAATAAGTAAAAATCAAAATCAAAATTGCAATTAAATCTTTCTATTCTAATTTTCTGATTGTTTATTGATTTTTTTTCTTATTGTTTTGTGACTATTTATTCAATTATTGTTATTTTGTTTGGGGCCAAGATATAAAATTCATTTTCAACATTTAATCATTCTAAATCAAAAATTACAATAACTAATGAATCAAAAGTTACAAATTTAAGTCAAATTTATTAAAATAACTATCGTATATATAATATGTCAATTTAAAACAAGTGTAAAAATTCAATTTGTGTTGTTTCTAAGATGAGTTTGGATTAGAGAAGAGAAAAGATTAAGTGTTTAATAATATAAAATTGAACTCTGAAAGATTAAATTGTTGTTTTTATGATAATTTAAGAACCACTAATTGTCACTAAACAAATACAATTAACCGAGGGATGAACTTTGATAGACAAAGAAATTATTTAGGAGCTAAATTGGTGAGAAAATGCTAAGTTAAAAACTAAATTAACTATTTATTCTTTATTAATTTGTAAAAAAAAATACAAATATAAAATTGATTGGGGTTAAATGACAGCTAAATAATTTTAGATTAACGGCAACTAATTTTGTAGTGACATTATGGTAGCAAATTGTAGTAGGAATGACTGTGATTTTTCCATATTTTGGCAAAAATTTCACTAATTTTTTTAAAATAGAAAACAATGTCAAAAATTAGCAAATGACCACTCCCTCATAAGTTTGAGATGTGTGGTATCGTAAAATGATTTTAAATTGGAAAAACAGTTGGTCACTTAGTATAGTTCATTCTAGGATGTATTGTAAGTACAAGAAGAAAGATCTCACTATTTGTCTACTTGTGATCTATTTTAAAATAATAATACTCACTCAAAACCAGTACAAATATGTGCTTACACAATAAGTACGTAATCCGTCTTACACGTCTTACATAATAAGTGACAATAAGTGACTTTGAAAATTTTTTTGTTCATATTAAAAAATACAATAATAAGAATAAAAGAAAAAATAAATTATTTATTTTAATTATTAATAAATTTTTCACTATTATCAATAAAAAAAGTATAATAATATTTCAAAATTTATGTATATAATAATTATTAAAAGTTAATATAAAAAATAAAATTTATATAAAATATAATCATTGAAAATTGTGAATCACATTTGTATTTTTTATTCAAATGCTACTCATTATTTTCTATACAAAGATTCCGAACCCAAATATATGTATTTTTCAATTTCATTTCTATATATCCAACAACATAGATGAACATGATCATGCTATTAAAAAAGACTCAAACTTTATCAAAGAAGACAAGTAAAACAACAATCAAAACGCATATATCAAATCATTAATTTATCAAGACTATACTTGTAGCCAACAATAATTCATTAGAAATAAAGCTTTGCATACCTCAAATTAGCTTTACCCTTCTAACTTTCAAGATCTATCATCATTAAAAACACCATTTCTTAACTCCAAAGCTTCAAGAGACACAAAAGAAACCAAACAACAAAAGAAAGGTGAGATAATGCGGATAAGGATGGAGATAATTTCGAAATAGTATGGAGGAAGAATATAAAATAGGAAATGAACTTAATTTCTTACCTTATTTGAACTAAATAATACCGATAATTGAAGAGGGTTGATAAATAAGTGTTTGCTTATCTAAAAACAAAAAACAAAAAACAAAAACTTCTTGAATATATCACAATGGATGGAGCAAGAATGAAGTAACAATAGTACTATTTGCTCTTCAAAGATGGAAAATCAAAATAGAATATGGTTATGAAAAGAAAAGGAAAAAAAAAAAGAGGGTTGCAACCTCGAGGAGAAAACAAAAGATGATGGTTTCTAAAAACACAAAGTAGCTTATATAGATGAGTATGAGGGCAAGTTATGTAAAATTATCAAATATTCTCTCACAAATGGCACATGGGCCATGGCTGAAGCAAAACATATTAGTGGGTAACATAGCCTTACAATGTTGCTTAATATGGCTATGCAAAATTTAAAGGAATCAAAGTACTATGATACAAAATGATCAAAGGTCACTTTCTTTTGGTACTATTGGATCTCAAAGCCAAGTTGAATAATATTTGAAGTCCGTGATCATATCTCATGTACACCCTAACCCTAGGTTCCATATATATGATGGTCATTTAGCTAGGTCTTTTCAGACACTTGCCTTCAATTGTGCACATACAATTATGATCAAAATTCTAAGAGGTTACCAACTATTAAACTTATTTTAATTGTTGAAACAAATAATTAAACTTATATTTTTCACTCTTAATGTGCTCCTATGCTTTAGATTAAGAGCATTAACCTAGCTAGCTTGATAATGTAAATAAATGGAATGGTAGCAAGTAGCACAAGTGTATTGCTGCACTAAGTTCGTTATGACTTTAGTTGAGATAACACAAGAGTTAAAGAATTATATATTTCTTCTTTTTTTTTTTATATGTTCTTATTATTTAAATTAATTTCACATTAAGTGATACAATATATTCTTTTTCTTTTAAAAAGAGAGAGAAACTATAGCGTCTATGTAAAGAAATATATGGATTTATGTCTAATACGTAAAAGAAAATTTCTATGGTAATTTATAAATTAAAGAGTTTTGACTTATTGTTTTCTAAACCAATAAATTAACAATCATTTATATAAATCAAAAAATTATTTGTCGATTTTGGTATTTTAGAAAATATCATTTCATAACATCATTTCATTGTTTATAAAAATTACTAGAGTGTAACCCGTGCGTAGCACGGAAACAAACGGACGATCTTAATAAATAAATTGTTATTTTAATATATATATATATATATATATATAT
>NC_021163.2:43995434-44001868 GCF_000331145.2 Cicer arietinum | reverse complement strand
GAATTTATAAACAAAAAAATGAAACCTTAACATCACCTATTATTATCTTTTATATTTGAATGAATCCTTTAAATTCTTTTATCTTTGAAAGTCACAACTTTATCAACCAAATTCCATGAATCCTTATTTGGAGAAATTGAAGCAACAAAATTTGATTTTTTTAAGAAAAAGATAAACAAAAAAATGAATAACGAATTTTGGTAAAAAAAAAACTAATAAGGAATTGTGTATATAGTAGATAATGTGAATGATATTTATAAGAGAGACACAAAAAATGAGACATCATTAGAGACGGTTAACGGGCGAATTAAGAAGAATAATTTTTTTAATTAAATTAATTTGAAGTGGCGGTTGCTAAAGTAGTGCTTTAAAAATAATTACCTTTCAATTGACCACTCAATTCTCAACCAGGTCGTGCATTATATTTTATTTATATTTTATTTTTAATTTATTTTGCTATTTTTTAATTGGTCATTCACTTTTTCATTTCTCATGTAATGGAAGTTTTATTTTTTTCTTAAAAATAATCTTTTATTTTTAATTTATTTTTCTTATTTTTTAATTGGCCATTAACTTCTCAACGGACGCATAGAAAAAACTATCGTGTATTGTATTTTATTTTTAATTTTTTAATTGACCATTAAATTCTCAACGGATGCATCGTGGAGAAAGATCGTGATGTAATAGAAGTTTCATGCTTTTCTTACAAAAAAAAAACTTTTTATTTTTAATTCATTCCATTTATTTTTTAATTGGCCATTAACTTATCCAAGCATAAGCACGTATTATTTCTATTAATAGAAACTTAATATTTTCTTAACACTTTAGTTTGTTGACACATGTCAAACTCGCCAATTTATCATTTTTGCTTTATTATAATGTATAGATTAGTAAAATTAAAATATAAGCATGTAAAATAGTAGTTTTAATTTAAAAAAATCATTACACACCTTCACAATACTGTAAAAAACCATCACTTTTATATAAAACGGTAGAATCCATATAATGAATTGTATTTTTTTAATTCCTAAATAAATTTTATATTTATTTAAATATATTATTATTTTTCTCTTCGATAATCTAGAAATTAACTTGAATTAATGGCTAATAATACTACGTAAATTAATTTACTTAACTAAATTATTATTTTTCTCTTCAATATAACTCTGTAGCAACACTGTTTTTAAGACGAACAACAATTATGTATGAGAAAATTTAGAATCGAATTTAATAAGACAAATCTTAGAAATATACATACACAAATGTAATTTTTTTAAACAAAATTTAAAAACATAAACAATAATAAAATATATATAACCAAGTAGTAATCTTTGTTTATAAATAGAATAAAATAACAATCACATATTGAAATAAATTTACCAGTAATTCATGTGAACACATCTACCAAAATAAATTTACCAGCAATTCAAACATTTTGAATTGACGTCTAATCATCTGATTATTGTACCATTTTGCAGATTCAATATCAATGTTCCATGTATCGCACAAAGTTGTTGTACATGGCTTCCTCAAGAATGTTAATCTCAAATGGAGAAATAAAAACTCACCGTTCTTCAATTATAATAACAAATAAGAAACAAAAAAATTAAACCTTAACATCATCCATCAAGATCATGTCCAGCGTAAAATTTATGTTTTGACATTGACATCTTACATAAACAAATGGTGTCCTTGTTCCATATACCCAAAAAAGTTGTTAGATGCGACACGAACAATGTCACAACTTTATCAACCAAATTCGGTGAATCATTGGAGAAATTAAAACAACAAAATCTGATTTTTTTTTTCGGAGAAAGATAAACACAAAAATGAATAACGAATTTTGGTAAAAAAAAAAAACTAATAAGGAATTGTGTATATAGTAGATAATATGAATGATATTTATAAGAGAGACCCAAAAAGTGAGAGATCATCAGAGACGGTTAACGGATTACAGCGAATTAAGAAGTGAAGTCTGTTTTAAAAACAATTACCTTTCAAAAACTGTCAAGTGCAATTGATTGTATTTTATTGTTATTCTTTTTTTTAATATTTTATTTTTAATTTATCTTCTTATTTTTTAATTGGCCATTAACTTCTGCACGTTCTCACGTTGGAAGTTTTATTTTTTTTCTTAAAAAAAATCTTTTATTTTTAATTCATTTTTTTTATTTTTAATTGGTCATTAACTTCTCAACGTACGCATACAATATTTCAAAAAAAAAAACTGTGAAGTCGTAGTATATTGTATTTTATTTTTAATTTTTTAATTGTCCACTAAATTTTCAATTGATATATGGTGGACAAAGACCATGATTTAACAGAAGTTTTATGTTTTTCTTACAATTTTTTATTTTTTATTTTTAATTCATTCATTTTACTTTTTTAATTGGCCATTAACTGTCTCAATAACTGCTTCATCACGTATTTTTGACTGCCACAATCTTTCTTATTTAACTTACTTCCTATTTTTTCGCATCACGTTCTTAATGGTAACAGATTTCCTAATCTTTTGTTATGTAATCCAATATTCCTGCAAAAAAAGGTATGCTAGAAAATTAACTTAATCTTAATTTATGAATCTCAAACATAAATATTGTACATTGTTATTGCTACAGTAAAAAACGCAACCAAGATCCAGTGATTCTGGAAGAATTTAAGTCCACTGATCCAATTAAACCAAGGTATTCAATATCTTTATTGTGGCTTTTATTTATAAAGATAATGGAAAAAAAATGATATTTCATGTAAAAATATAATCACACAAATCAACTATTTGGATTGACTGTTTGTATAAAAAATATTTTACACGATGCATGACCATTCAACCAAAAGATAAAAGTTAGATGTATTTTAGATATTTTTGTATGATTTTTAATTTAATCTTGATTTTATTATATTCATAATTTATCAAGGTTATATAGAAATGTATTAATCTCATGATTAACATAAATATTATACATTGTTATTGCTATAGTGAAAAATGCAATGAATATCAAGTGATTCTGATAGAAGAATCTACGTCCTCTGATCCAATTAAACCATCGACAAAAAAGAAAATGTACATATTTAATCTATTTATTTTTACTCGTGTATTTGTTTTTCATAAGTAAAATAACTCGTGTATTTTATATTAATCTTTGTATATATGAGGGTAGCTGTAACCTCGTTGATATTATGTTCATATTGATTATCTTCCCTATGTCATCTTATGGTGATAAATTCATGGAAGAACATGACGTTGTTATTATATTATTTCTCTCTCTTCTTATTATATTTTTTCAATTACGGATTTCTAATATCACGATTCATCACCCGGTTAACAATAGCATCTTTCAGATTTTATTCCACTATTTCTATTATTTCTATCAAGTGCAACATCAATCATTGAAGTTAGTCTTGTTTCGCATTCTACTTGTACCATCATTTTGGTCTCATGGGTCATCTTAATTGCAAATGTTGTTCGTCTTAATTGGCAAAAGATCTCTAGTGATGATATATTAGCCTCACAAGGAATGAAGAAATTCTTAGCAACTATTTGGCTTCTTTCTTTAGTTTGCGATATTATTTTGGTAGTGCACATTTTTAGTTCTTAATTTTGTTTTCTTCTTCTCTATAGAATTTGGAATTTTGTTTATCTTAGTAAAGATAAAGACATTGTTATGAATAAAAATATTGCTCTTAATTGATTCTATATATGTATTGGAAAAATTCAACCAAATAATGGTTTGTTAATGCATGGATACACACTCTTTATTTTGGTCTAATTTTTTATCATGTTCTCTTATTTGTAATTTCTTATTTTTTATTGATTTTAATACGCTGTTGGTCCATGTAAATATAATCTTTTTTAATTTTGGTCCTCGTAGTTTTTTTTTGGTTTACATCCATATAATGTCAAAATAATTTAGCCGTTACAAAAATATTGTTTGAATTAATATTACACTTTTTTAGTTTTTTGTCCATTTAAATATAACACTTTTTCAGTTTGTCTCTGAAAAATATTTTTTGAATTGTCAAGTAATATTTAAAATATTTTCACTCCAGTAATTTAAAATTTATTAATCTTCAGTTTTATTTAGTATTATTAACTTAATTTTCATTTTTTGTTTCAAAAAAATCTTCAGTTTTATTTATTTATTATTATTAAATTAATCATATTAGTATAAAATAATGATTAAAATAACTTTAGATTTAAGCTTTATAATTTTAACTAAAATCTCCTTTTACGCTTTAGATTTTGTTCATTATAACTTAAAATGAATAAAATATATATTAGGTGATAGATTTATTTTAATCATTATTTTATACTAATATAATTGTAGTTAATATTATAATAATTTTATTTAAGTATAATATTATATTAGTGAGTTTTTTGAAACAGAAATTGAAAATTAATTTAATAATAATAAATAAAACAGAAGATTAATAAATTTTAGATTATTGAAGTGAAATTATTTTAAACATTACTTGGCATAAATTTATTATTAATAAAGATCAATTTGTATGTTATTTTATATTTACGGTGAATTTTGAATATTGTAGGGATGAAATTCAAAAAGATATTTTTTAGAGACTAAAATCGAAAAGTGTTATATTTAAGGACCAAAAATAATTTTTTTGTTGATATTACAGAGATGTAAACCAAACATAAAATTAGGAGCACCAAAATAAAATAAAAAATATTTATAAAAATAAAAAACATATTTAAATCTTTTTTATTTTAATTAACTAATAAAATACTCTACGGAAACACGGATACACATTGTTATTATAATTTTTTTCTCAGATAATAGTTAAAGAAAATTAATTAAATAAATAATATATTATTTATATAATAAATAAATGATTTATATTTTATTATAATTAATAATAAACAAATAGATTTGAAATTGATAATAAGTTGTAATACTTTTTCTGTTCTTTTTTCAAGTAAAATATATTTGATCAAAAGTACAATAAATATTGTGTCACGGCCTGATATTTCGATTGTTTCTTGAATTCAATGAGTCGCCACCAAATTTTATTTGAAAATAGGGAAAATGTTGGACTTAAAACATGGTTAATGCGAATGTATTGATCGTTTTTAAAGAAAAATTGTGATAAAAACGTTTTGACGAAAACAAAAAAATAAAAGAGTTTGATTTGAATAAGTATTTTAAAATGTGAGTTTTAGGACGATCAAGTTGTACAATTTGTGTTCCAAAACTCAATGAATAAAGAAGATGTCACATCTAATTTAATCCTCTAAAAAAATATTTTATTATTCTCAATTTTTAAATTGAGTTTCAAAACCACCAAATAGTACAACTTGTGTTTTAACAACTCAAAGATAAAAAAAAAATAAAATAAAAAAAAAAAAAGTTACATCTAAATTTTAAAATTTAAAAAGTTAGTTTTATATTTATTTATTTAAAAAATAAATTTTACAATTATCAAGTTGTATAAATTGTGTTCTGCTACTCATTGATTAAAGTACGTCATTTATCTAATTAATCTTTAATAAAATATTTATTTATATTTTTTTTATAAAAATTAATTTTTTATTTATGAAACAAATTAATTTTGAAATCATAAAAAGAAACTAAATGGGTTGAAATCTCAAACACATAGATTTGCCTTTTTTTTTCTTTTTTTAGGCCCAACTTATCATAAGTTCAAACAAAAAGGTTAAAAGGAAGCAACTTAAAAAAATACTCGGAAAGGAGGGCTGCTGCTATTGTTTGTAGAAAATACAAATAGGGAACATTGAGACAAATTGAGCAACAGCTTGACGGAGCTTTCGGCGGCAACACCTGGATATTCATAAAAACGTGATTTCAAAATAAATTCAAAAGATAAAACTTATAAATTTGATAGTATTAATACTATAAGTCTCCTTCATAGGTAAAACTCATTCATAGATACTTTGCATAATTAAGTCTCCTTCTTGTATATGAAGGCATAGAAGAATGTGGTTGGTTTTGAGTAAAAAAGAATATTGGTTGGTTCTCTTAAAATACAAAACTTGGTTGACTGAGGGATACATTTTGATACAAATGCAAAAAAAAAACAAAAAAATTAGAAAGTAATGTTTGCAGAAAATTATAAAGGTCTTTAATTCGTAGTTGTTGGATAGGATTATTATGCATGGAATCTATTTGGTTCCTCTAAATGACAACATTAGAATCTATCAATTTTTATCACCACCACTATAAGAAACAAAGTGTTAAGTAATTTTAGAAAAATTATAAACTTCAACTTCTAATACATAAGATAAATTATACTTTCATGTAGACATGTCAATACGCACATCTTAATCATTCCCAACTTAGATGAAACATACCATTTTCCAAACAAAATTGGGAATGTGAAATAATATTATTAAGTATAGTAATTGTTGAGACAAAATCTCAATTTAATGTTTTGATGAAAACAAACAAAAAGTTAATTAA
>NC_021163.2:43984647-43994934 GCF_000331145.2 Cicer arietinum | reverse complement strand
TTCGGAGAAAGATAAACACAAAAATGAATAACGAATTTTGGTAAAAAAAAAAACTAATAAGGAATTGTGTATATAGTAGATAATATGAATGATATTTATAAGAGAGACCCAAAAAGTGAGAGATCATCAGAGACGGTTAACGGATTACAGCGAATTAAGAAGTGAAGTCTGTTTTAAAAACAATTACCTTTCAAAAACTGTCAAGTGCAATTGATTGTATTTTATTGTTATTCTTTTTTTTAATATTTTATTTTTAATTTATCTTCTTATTTTTTAATTGGCCATTAACTTCTGCACGTTCTCACGTAATGGAAGTTTTATTTTTTTTCTTAAAAAAAATATTTTATTTTTAATTCATTTTTCTTATTTTTAATTGGTCATTAACTTCTCAACGGACGCATACAATATTTCAAAAAAAAAAAACTGTGAAGTCGTGGTATATTGTATTTTATTTTTAATTTTTTAATTGCCCAATAAATTTTCAATTGATATATGGTGGACAAAGACCATGATTTAACAGAAGTTTTATGTTTTTCTTACAATTTTTTATTTTTTATTTTTAATTCATTCATTTTACTTTTTTAATTGGCCATTAACTTCTCGACAGACGTGCATATTATTTCTATTAATAGAAACTTGATTTTTTCTTAACACTCTAGTTAGTTGACACGTGTCAAACTTGCCAATTTATCATGTTTGCTTTATTATAATGTATAGATATTAATTTTTATATTTTATTATAAAAAGTATTTAATGCTCACTGTTATGAATAATAAAATTCAGAAAATGTTAAATTTTATTTTCGAAAGATGATTTATTACAAGTCAATTGATTAAAAGATAAATATAGTTATAATTTACCGTAGAAATATATGAAACTAAATATTAAGTTCAGATTAGTTAATTAAACAATGACCATTAATCATGTGTTAATTAATTTAAAGAGAAGTGTGTATTTGATTATTAGTATTTCTCCTAAATAATTTATTGATAAAAGTCTAAAGAAAATTATAAAATGTAATAAATTTATTATACAAACTATACATCTGACAAAAGTTTGTCATAATTATTTAATTAAAACATGATTAATTATGAGAAAAGATCTTCGTTGTAATCAACTACTTTGGCCATTGTCGACGAAGACAATAAATATAATAAACTATAGTTTAATAGATCAAAGGATAAACCGTTATTCCCATATGAGAGGCTTTAAACTATTAATATTCATTTTGATCTGAAACTTGTATTATTATGTTTATTCTGGAATTAAAATTATTTATAAAAATTAATATTTGTTTATATTAGTCAAATTCGCACTGGTATTTTGCTAATTAATATCTAAAGTATCATGAACAAATATTTTAAACTTATTGTTGAGTATTTTTTTTTTGTTTATAAAAAATACATAATAACCACCATAAACTCATACACAACAATGTATAACATCCACACACGTCCAACATCACACACACCTTCAATCTAAAATATTAGTGTTATATAGTTTACAACTTACATGATAAAAAATAATACTAAATACTAATATGTGTCGAGCACTGCACACACTTTCAAAAGTGTTAGTGCTACATAGTTTACAACTCACATGATAAATAAAAAAAACTTTATAAAAAAGTATAATTAAGGATCAAAACGAAAAAACAATTATAGTACCAAATTGAAACCAAAGAACCAATCTAACTAACAAAAGTATAGTTAAGGGTTAAAACATAACGAAAAATAATTAAAATACCAAAGTGAAACCAAAGAACTAATTTGGCTAACAAAAGTATAGTTAAGAAGCAAAACGAAACGAAAAGTAATCATAGCACCAAAGTGAAACCAAAAAATAAATCAAAAGTATAGTTAAAGACCAAAACAAAACAAAAAATAATCAAATCATCAAAAAATAAATTGAGTGACTAAAAGTATAATTTAACCATGTAAAAAAAATTTAAAAATCACTTTTGAAATCACCTAGCATCTCTATCTTTAATAAAACCTTGCAAAATCTCCATATCGTGAACAATCCTATGATGTAAATTACCGTCACTAACAATAATATTTGAATATGTCATATTCGGGACCATAACCTTTGAGTGTAAATTGACTCCGTAATCATAACAGCATTGATGGTTTTAAACATGATTCTCCTCTGACACTGCACCAGTCCACGAACTAACAATAAATATATTTGGATATTGATGATCCTCTCATAGATGATTAGTGTTGGCTGAATTAGATAAGCTGAAACCAAAAAACACATGTATTACATTTTTAGGACCCTTTGTAGCTCAAATTCCATAAGTGTCTCTTGAATGATTTTTGAATCCTTAAAATCAACTGAATCTAATTCAGAAGCTTCTTCGCGATTTTTATCCATTTTTTCCTGATCAGTGGATTTTTTTTGGATAATAGTTGTGTCACCCAGTACAACATTGGAGATATGTTCAACAAATAAGAATTAACAGCACAATGAGTATTATTACCCTAAATACCTTTCTTTACACTTTTTGTTTTGACAATGTTCGAATCAATGTTTTTACTGACATACTTCTAGCCAACTTCTTTATTGTTGGAACATCGTTATCAGATGGTGTTTATACCAATTTCTTTTCCACTCCCGCATCTTCAACCTAGTGAGCTATTCCATTATCATAAGAATATTTTCAACATTAATTATCTATAAAATGCCCTACAACTTTACATGATTCACAGAGCAATGACAATTTTTCATAATCAATGTATATAAAAAATGCATATCCTTCACGAATTGAATGACTTAATGGTTGAGGTGGAATAGTAAAAACAAATTGAGTGGTAAAGAGGTTAAATTTTGATATCCACTTTTAACATAGTACTAACAATCGTGGTTTTAAATTGCGGTTGTAGTCGTTGATATGTGGTTGCAGTTGCAACCACTATGGTTGAGGACATTGCGCCTGTTGCGATGCAAATTGCAGTCATTGCAGTGTGAATTTATTTTTTATTAGCACAAAATATTTAATTTATTATTAATTTTATAACTCACATGTCTCCTATTTTATCTTTCATATCTCATAACTATTTCATTATCAACTCTCTATCACTTTAATATATCATTAATCTTTTAAAAGACACTATAAATCTAAGATACAAATACAAAGATACAAAAGTAATTTTTTTTGGAACACAACATAGTCCGTTGTGCCATGATGTGGCCTGATGCGTTGTGATACGATCGTTGCTGCGTTGCGATGCGGTTTTTGTTGTTAATTTGATCATACCACAATTGTAGTATGATGGTTGTGTTTGGTTGAAATTGAAGATTTAAAAGAATTTCACAATGCTTAAAATTGTAAAGGAATAAAGAGTTAAAAGTTATATATGATTTTTTTTATTTTCTCTTTTACTTTTGTGTAAGAATGTAGTGAGTAGTTTAAATATTTATTTTGAAGAGTCTGAGTGTCTTATGGTGGGTCCATAGAGAGTTTGAGAGCAGCATATGTATTATAAGGATTTTCACATTAATTATTTTTTCTCTAAAATTAGAGTTTTGATATTATTTTTATGTGTTGTGATTATTATTTAAATTTATCTATCTATTTATTTTTGCAATAATATGAAACAATTGTGGTCACTATGGCAAGTGCAATATTGCGGCCGTATTGCATAAACAATTTAAATCCATGCTAACAATTACAAACAACATTAACCTTGATTGTTAAAAAAAAAAAAAAAAGTGACACACTAATCGTTTTTAGACAGTATCATATTTTAATATTTCGAAATTCATTTTTTTTTACAGGAATATTTGGAACTCCTAATGATCTAATTATATATGAATGCAATTGGAACAATAATAGTACTTGAACAATGACAATATATGCTTTTAACATTGAATTATATTTCTCACTTGCTTTACTCAAAAGTGGTGTTGGTTCATGAATTATATTTCTCACTTGTTTTACTCTTTTTCCCTATTCTGAATACTGGTTATGTTTATGATGGTTACAGGAAATTTCAGAACCGAAACAATTCAAGAAAGATTCTTCCTTACTTTAACTCTGTCAGTAGCTAGTTGCAAGTCACGGGCTTTTCAAAGTTCATCGGTGCTTTATTTCCTAATTTTAATGGTAAAAAGGAAAAGGCATAATTACTTTAAACTTTAATTTATTTTTTAGATTTAAATTGACCCTTAATTTTAAAAAGAGAAAATAGACTATACACCATTAATATAAATTAATTTTACAGTGATAGTCTATTAGAGTCATTGATTTTGATGTCATTATATTTTTATAACAGTTTGAAACAATAATCACAATATGAATGGTTCTAATTGATTGTCTTTTGAAAAATATAGTTTTACACTAAACAATACGCACTATTTAATCTCATTTTTAAAACGTTCACTTTAACAAAATTTGATTTTTTTTAACGTGAGAAGTTAATAAAATAAACGAATCAATAGTTAATATTATAATCAGTCATGATTTGTCATATATAAATATATAATATCAAATTTTTATTTAATCATCAATGATTTATATTACTCAGTTTTTTTAAAAAAAATTGGTTATTCACTTTATATGAGTCAAATCTATGATAACGACAATAGTGAAAAATGATCTAGCATATAATGTTATTTTAACCTAGCAATTGAAATGCATAGTTAAAGGCTTATTCCCCAAATTCTATTGTTTATAAAATCTTTGAATGATAAGATTTTTTTTTTAAGGAATGCAATTTTTTAGGGGAATTAAAATCCTTCAACTTACACAATTGTGAGGTCTTGAGTTCAAATTCATTCATCCAAAGTGTGTTTAGATGAAGGAAATTTTTAGAAAATGTAATTTTTTTTAGGGGAATTCAAATCCTTCAATACAAATTACCTTGTTAGGATAATAAATTTGAAAAATAAAGGAATTTCATGAACTACTTTATCAAAGTTAAATTTAGACGATTTGAAATATCATCTAAAAACTAAGAATCTAAAATTCCCTCTTATCTTTATAATATATGAATTTTAAAATGGTCTCTAACTCCCTATCAATTTTTCAAATTTACAATTTTGACCAAATATGTTTCAAAATTTGAACATTAGCCCCTATTTTATTTTTTTGCAAATTGGTCCCTAAAATTTTCAGTTTGCAATTTAGTCTTTAAACACTACAAGAAATTTCAAAGATTGTGTCATTTAGGTTGTGGTGGTTACTGAAAAATCACCCTTGATGTTGAATTGTGATGTCTCTGCAACCTTTTTTACTAATCATCACTGCTGTGAAATAAGAAATCTTTTTTTATTTTCGTTCGCTCCAAAACCCCCCAATTTTCAAACTTATTTTAGTTTTCTCCAAAACCATTATCGCCCAAAGCTCCAAAACTTGTTTGATTTTCGTTTTCCCCAAAATCGCGACCAAACTCTTTATCTCCATCTTAATTTTATTTTCCCCCAATTTGCGTTTCATCCTCCATCTTATGTTCCTCCTCATTCACGATCACCCTCCATCTCGGGTTCCTCCTCGTTGTGACCTCCATCTCAAATTTGCTCCTTACGGCCTCACTTCGTCTCAGTTTGCTCTGTCTTCATCTTTCCGTCGCCTTATGTCTTCTTGTATGTGCTATACAAGGTAATGCTCCCATCTTCTTTGTTCTTCACTCTTCCTTGAAAATTTTACTAAAATCTTAGTACTCAAATTCTTGTCCCATAAAATTTCAGAACTCAAAAACCTAAAATTTATTGTATCCCATAGAATCTATTGCACTCAATTAGGTGGAAGCTTATTGTTGCGCACAAATTGAAAGTCGTTGCGGCACAAACGTTGAAGGTTGTTGTTGTGCATAAATTGTTGCTCAATGTGAACTCAAATATCTCTCGATTCTCAGGTAACAATTCGTTGTTGCATCTTTAATTCCAATACTTTATGTTCAACAAAGTTGGCAAGTGCATGAAGATATATACCATCACAAAACAACATAGAATACTTGGATGTATAAAGTTGCACTACATTTTCATAAAACAACTTCCAGATTTGTTTCTTGGTTGGCTCATTAATTTATGGCTTTGAGTCATTTCTATTTGAATGAAGCAACAGTAAGTAAATATTGAGGCTATTGCACAGAAAAAAAAAGATATTGAATAATTGATATTTATAACTAGAGTCCATATTCTTACAGTAATAGAAAATTTTAAACCTTTTTATTCTTTCAAATCATGACTTGATGGGTGAAGAATTGAAATTTTGAGCTATGAAAGTAAGCATGTAAGATGTGAAATTTATTTAAATTTGAAGTTGATTGTAATGCCAAGTTATCAAGCATACCACATTTGTTAATTTATTTGGAATCTTTTTCAGTAATTAGAAGTGTAGATTCAAATTATAGAGAGTTGTATGCAAACAAATTGATAGACAATTTTGTATTGGGTTTTTTGTTTATTTTGGTTCCTTTTAACTAAACTCTAATTATGCTTTAACATGTACTTTTCTATTCTTGCACGTCTTGTGATTTGGTGGTGTTATTATTTTACTATAAAGTTAATTTATCTTTGCAAAAAATAAAATATTGTGCGTGTGCTTCGTGTAGAAACTCTATGATGTTATGAATCGCTTTTTTATTATTATACCATTAAAATAATAATTAAATACTATAATACTACTCTTTTTAAATTATATACTAAACTACCATTGATTTTAAAGATTGTATTTTTTTCTCTTAGAAGTCGGTTCTTGCTCCTACACTTTCTCAACTAAGTTTTTTTTTTTTTTTTAAAGAAAGAAGGGAAATCGGTTTCTTGAATACCAATTTCTCAACATGATTTTTTTTTTAATTTTGTAATTTTTAATTATTAAATTTATTTTATCATTTATAAAATTATTTTTATTAGTAGTACTATTTAATAGGCACATATATATGGAATTTGATCAATTAATAAAGCCACGTTCACCCACTACGAAATAATACAACACATTATTTTTCGTTAACATCTTTCTTAATAATAAATATATATTTTATTAACCAATAATTATTATTTTAATTAAATAATTATTATTTTAATTAAATAATTATTATTTTAATTAAATAATTATTATTTTAATTAAATAATTATTATTTTAATTAAATAATTATTATTTTAATTAATTATTATTTAATTTAATTAATTAGTTTAATTTAATTAATAATTAATTTAAGTTTCATTTATTATTTAATTAAGTAATTAATATTTTAATTCAATAAATAAATACAATGTTAATTTTATATTTTATAATTATTAAAAAAAATTAATTAAATGGACTCCATAAAATAACAATATTTAATTTAATATTATAATTAATACCAAATGAGTGAAAAAAATATATACAGATTTTATTACAATATTTTTATTACATTAATTTCTTATATGGTGTCCAGTCCCACATCGTGGTGGTCGACGAATACGACGTGGACGACGTGGAGGTGAGTTTTCTTCGTCAACTGGGGCATATGTCTCCTGAACATTTTCACTTAGTAGGTCGACATGCATCGAAGAAGTATGATCTACTTGATTTGGGAATGATGGAACACCAAATGAGTACATGTTATTAATATAATGAGTAGCCGATTCAGGCGTACCCAGGTCTGTACCAAATAAGTTATTCACAAAATCTTGATCACTTGAATGTAGAGATTGTCGGTGATCATCTTGTTGAGTTGACATGAATTGAACTGATTGTCTTGGTGGTTCAAATTGTTGTTGTGTTGGGGTGAAAGAAAATGAATGACGATGTGGTTCTGGCACTTCATTTTCAATAGAAACAGGAGGAGTCAGTAGGCGAGGTCTATTACGTCTTTGTCGGTGTGATGGTTGAGTTGGCTCTTCTGCAACACCACATCGTGGGTCCCGTAGTAGGTGTAGAGCTGATAGATACAAATTAGAGTTGTGTCTAAACCACACCATATACTCCTCTGTTGGTATTGGGTGTCCATGTATCGGTTGACCGGTAAGACAATGACTTCGACGTTCGTTCCAAAATTGAATTCATGCAGCATGTTTGTCTTTCCAATTTTCCAGATGATTCCCTCTCATATCCTGATAGTGAAGTGTATCAATATTTTCAGGTTCATCTGGTATTTCCTGCAAAAGTCCAAATTGCAATTTGACTCTATCTATTTGATGCCATTCAACAGTTGAGAAACAAATCAATGCAGTTTTGGCAGTCCATATCATTGAATCCTGATATGCTTGTTGTGGTATGACATTTTCAAGACCCCTATAATGCATCCATATGAACTAGAGAAAAAAAGACATATTAGTAAGACAACACAATTATAATAAATATAAATTTTGTTGAACAATGAAATTTTAAACCTGATAATGTTGCATGTGATCAATGTTTGATCTATAACTGACAAGATCCCCGTATGGAGTTCCAAAATGGATTAGTCCCCTGCTAATCCATCTAGTAAAAGAATATAAAACTATTATTTAGCAAGTTTGACAAGTATATTATATGTAATTTATTGGATTAATATGAAAAATGTTTTACCGTTTTGCTAGTGGAAATGATATCTCTCTAGTGCAATGAGGGGAAATGAACGGCATGCGATACCATACCCAAGATTGAAGGAGCAATGTACATCCACCCATACATGCATAAGACGGTGCGGTTGCACGACACATTTGTCTATAAAAGTTTGCCAAACACGCTGAACCCCAACTATATAGTCGAACACGTTGAATATATTTCAACATGGGAAGATACATCAAATGAACTCTATTGCAAGATTTGTCAAGGATTACCAAACCCCCAATCAAGCGTAATAGGTACGCTCTACAATGTTGTTGTACTTGCTCAGCTGCTGCATTATTCGGAACATGAGCAAATGTGTCTTTTAACCATTTCAGTTTGACGAATTGGCCCACCATTTGATTTTTTTGGAGGAATGACACCCAAAAGTTGTTGGCATTCTTCATCCCAATCTAAAGCGCCACCTCTAGTTACTGGTCTTCCGTTGATAGGTAGACCAAGTTATAATGCAACATCTTCAAGGGTTATTGTACACTCTCCTATTGGAAGATGAAATGTGTGTTTCTGTTCTCCAATGTTCTACCATTGCGGTCACCAATGATGGGTCCACGTTACATATCCCAATTTTGCAACGGTAAAAAACCCAGCTTCCTCTAAGTAGGGCACTATCATTTCATTTGGTTCCTCCATTCTAAAGTGGTGGTGACATTCAATCAAGTTCTACATTTAAAATAAATTTAATATTAGAGTTATGAAAATGATGATTAAAAACATGTATACATAAGATGATTACAACCACTTACCATCTCAACGATATCTCTAGACCTGTGAAGATACTGATTTCTTAAAAGAGCCATGGAGCTTGTATGTTGTGAATGTGAGAGCTTTAAAGTGTGTGTGAATAATAATATGAACATAATGACTATTTATAAAACAATTGCAATTCTATCAAAAAATCTGAACTAGCCAATCAGTGGATGATTTGAGGATTACGCTGACGTCATCGTACCAGATTACGCTGACGTCATCGTACACATATTCATTATCTTATCCAAAAATCCGAACTAGCCAATCAGTGGATGATTTGAGGATTACGCTGACGTCATCGTACTAGATTACGCTGACGTCATTGTACACGTATTCATTATCTTATCCAAAAATCCAAACTAGCCAATCAGTGGATGATTTGAGGATTACGCTGACATCATCGTACCAGATTACGCTGACATCATTGTACACGTAAGCATTATCCTATCCAAAAATCCGAACTAGCCAATCAGTGGATGATTTGAGGATTAAGCTGACGTCATCGTACACGTAAGCATTATCCTATACAAAAATCCGAACCAGCCAATCAGTGGATGATTTGAGGATTACGCTGACGTCATCGTACCAGATTACGCTGACGTCATCGTACCAGATTACGCTGACGTCATCGTACACGTAAGCATTATCCTATCAAAAAATCTGAACCAGCCAATCAGTGGATGATTTGAGGATTATGCTGACGTCATCGTACCAGATTACGCTGACGTCGTCTTACACGTAAGCATTATCGTATCCAAAAATCCGAACCAGCCAATCAGTGGATGATTTGAGGATTACGCTGATGTCATCGTACCAGATTACGCTGACATCATCTTACACGTAAGCATTATCCTATCCAAAAATCCGAACCAGCCAATCGGTGGAGGATTTGAGGATTACACTGACATCATTGGGATGTTATCCATCATAGTATAAATATGTAATGTTGTTCACTTATTGAGTACACAAACAAATATCATTCTAAACACTTACTCATACAC
>NC_021163.2:43982098-43984161 GCF_000331145.2 Cicer arietinum | reverse complement strand
GTACGATGGTCCTATTAGTGTTGTAGCTGGTGTCCACGAAGAAGACGTCGGTGATTTTAATGAGGATGAGGATGTTATTGTTGCTGTTGTTGTTGACGATGACGATGATGATGATCAGGAACCCGTAGTAGAATGTCCATCTACTACAATTTTTTTCTCTGACCCCCCCTCACATTTTCGCAACGTTACCACCAACAACATGAATTACGTTGACAATGAATTTGTCAACTCTATGTCCAAAAAACCAATCTTACCTTGTTCCAGATCCTGACAATCTTCAAGTGGGAATGACATTTCCCACAAAAGATGTGGCAATGCAGTGTGTAAAAGAATATCTCGGTACACATATACCACTACTTATAGAAAGACATGGATTGCAAAACAAAAGGCCATTGAGAGAATATACGACAATTGGGAGGAATCATATAAAGAGCTTCCAAGGTGGATTCTTGCATTTAAACATTACCTTCCAGGTACTGTTACCGATATTGAAGTGAGACCCTTTATTGAGGATGGCCAATGAGTTCCTAGCAAAGCTGTCTTTCATCGTCTCTTTTGGAGTTTCCAACCATGTATCAGAGGGTTTGATCATTGTAAACCAGTTGTTTCAGTTGATGGAACATGGTTATATGGGAAGTATCGTGGGACCTTACTAATGGCAATCGCTCAGGATGGTAATGGTCATACCCTTCCTATAGCATACGCCATTGTTGAGGGTGAAACATCAGATGGTTGGTTTTTCTTCCTCAGTCGTCTACAAATGTTTGTCACACCTCAACCCAACCTCTGCTTGATTTCAGATAGACATGAGTCGATTAAAAGTGCTGTTAGGCGTGTAAACAGCAATTGGCATCATGTCTTTTGCGTTCGACATATATCACAAAACTTCATGAGGACCTTCAAAAATGGGCTAATGAAAGATCTTGTAACCAACATGGGTTAGTATTTTTTTTATATATATATATCTCACACATATTTTTTCTTTATAATTTTGTTTTCAAATTGTCTAAACAACATCAACTTTTGTTCATTCAGGATATGCTATGGCTCAACCAAGCATCACATACTTTGGAAGACAAATCAGTGATTGGAGTCAAGATGCAGTGAAATGGCTCGACGATATTCCAAAGGAGCAATGGCTACAAGCATATGATGAAGGTAGACGTTGGGGACACATGACAACTAACCTTTCTGAGTGCATGAACAATGTATTAAAGGGGACACGCAATCTTCCAATCAGTTCTTTAGTGCAAGCAACATACTATAGAGTGACTGCAAAATTTGAAGAAAGAGGGACACAGGCCCAAGCAATGATGACATCAGGTTTGATTTACTCAAATACAATCATTCAAAATCTTAACAAGGAACGAGCAATGTCAAATTCCCATGAAGTTGTTATTCACAATCGAGCTCATAGTATATTTACAGTTAAGGAGTTGGTTCGTCCACCAAGTGGTCGTCCTATAGGGACATTCATGGTAGACCTCGACAAAAGATGGTGCGATTGTGGTGAATTTCAAGCATTACGTTATCCATGTTCACATGTCATTGCCGCTTGTTTGTTTATTCACCGTGACTACATGATGTATGTGTCTTCTAAGTATACATTGCAATGTATCTTTGACGTTTACAAAGAAGAGTTCCCAACAATTCCTCTTCAATCATATTGGCCAGAATACAATGGAATAGAGTTATGCCACAATCCAGCCATGAGAAGAGATCCAAAAGGTCGTCCACAGTCTACTCGTATTCATACTGAAATGGATCAACGAGAGAAAAACACACACCCCAAGAGATGTGGTTTGTGCCGGAACGAGGGACATAGCAAGAATAAATGCCCTTATTGTACTGATGCTCCTAATAGAAATTAGTTCATTGTAATAAAATTAGTTAATTTGATATTTGTATGTTTAATTATAATATTAAATTAAATATTGTTATTTTAGGGAGTCCATTTAATTGATTTTTTTTAATAATTATAAAATATAAAATTAGCATTGTATTTATTTATTGAATTAAAATATTAATTACTTAATTAAATAATAAATGAAACTTAAATTAAT
>NC_021163.2:43966363-43981267 GCF_000331145.2 Cicer arietinum | reverse complement strand
AGTTAAACCTCAAGTAGTGGTGTAGTGTATTTTTAATCCATTCTTTTTATTTTTATTCTTTTATTTTTTTAATTGGCCACTAACTTTTCAACTGACGCATGTACAAAGTCGTGTAACATAAGTTTAATTTTATTCTAAAAAAAGAGATATTATATTGTATAGATTACCTTTCAATTGGCCACTCAATTCTCAACGGTGAAATGTGAAATGTCAGGTCGTGCATTATATTTTATTTTTAATTGGTCTTTCACTTCTGCATTTCTCATGTAATAGAAGTTTTATTTTTGTCTTAAAAAAATCTTTTATTTTTAATTTATTTTTATTATTTTTTAATTGGCCATTAACTTCTCAACAGATACATGAAAAAACTGTAAGTATTGTATTTTATTTTTAATTTTTTAATTGACCATTAAATTGTATCGTGGACAAAGATCGTGATGTAACAGAAGTTTTATGCTTTTCTTACAAAAAAAAGCTTTTTATTTTTAATTCATTCCTTTTATTTTTTTAATTGGCCATTAACTTCTCAAGAATAAACACGTATTATTTCTATTAATAGAAACTTATATTTTCTTAACACTCTAGTTTGTTGACACGTGTCAAACTTGCCAATTTATCATGTTTGCTTTATTATAATGTATAGATTATTAAGAAAGATGTTAACAAAAAATAATGTGTTGTATTATTTCGTAGTGGGTGAACGTGGCTTTATTAATTGATCAAACTCCCTATATATGTGCCTATTAAATAGTACTACTAATAAAAATAATTTTATAAATGATAAAATAAATTTAATAATTAAAAATAACAAAATAAAAAAAAAAATCATGTTGAGAAATCGGTATTCAAGAAATCGATTTCCCTTCTTTCTTTAAAAAAAAAAAACTTAGTTGAGAAAGTGTAGGAGCAAGAACTGACTTCTAAGAGAAAAAAATGCAACCTTTAAAATCAGTGGTAGTTTAATATATAATTTAAAAAGAGTGGTATTATGGTATTTAATTATTATTTTAATGGTATAATAATAAAAAAGCCGTTATGAATCCTTGGTGTAATCTTGAAATATGTTCATGTCTATATCGTAGAATATGTTATTAGGCCGTTAGGTAGCTTTGAATTTTCATGTTAGTTTCACTGTAGAGTGGTATCTTAGCATCTAATCTAATAAAAATACTTGTGTAAAATCTTATCACTCTCATGGTTGTATTTGTTTAGCAATGTATTGTGTATCTAAACTCGAATTTTGTATTTTTTTTTTTAATGTTGATACATGCAATGACTATAGGTTTTGGATTTTCATTTTTTGGGTACAATAATTGTACAAAAATCTAAAACACGAGAGTTTGTGTGACTGCTTTGCTTATATTTGTAGAGATGCAACTCACTACATCATTTCTTTCATTTTTGATGTTGTCTATCTATGTTCGTAAGTAAGACATAATAGTGACATTTTTAGATTAAATTTGGGTTCAATTATAATAGGGCCAGAAGTTTCTGCCTAAATGTTTGATTGACGACGAGTTTGTGAAAATCGTGGTAGCTCTAATGTATAACTTTTCTCAAAATCAATGTGATTCAGTAGAACTCAATTTAGTGATACTTGTGGTGTGATGGAAAAGAAATTATTATGTTTCTGAGGAACTACTAACTAATTCTTACGAATTTAAAAACCTTCTTGGAACTTATTTAAGTAACATAAAGTTATTAGATATGTACATATAATGGAAAATATGGAAACAATTTTCGTTGGAGTAATAGAACAACTTATAATAGGTTGCTTTAGGGTCATTGCTTATAATCATGTGACTAATTTATTTTCATTAGATATTGCTCCAAAGTTTTGAGAAAGACATAATGAAAGCTAACATCTGATTTTCTCTTCAACAATTTTTTTTCTTTGTCGGTTTAAGATTCTCTCTACATCTCACGGGCTTCTAACATGTATTGAATACATTTCTTTCATGACCTTAATATTGAGAAGAAAAGCATTAACTTTTTTAAGGTGTCTTCGTGGCTAAATTGTGTGTTTTATTTGCTGATTTTGTCTGTGACTTTTCAATTGTGAAACTTTAAACAAATAATAATGCTTCTTTAAACCTCTATATTTGTAAATTAAACTGTGTGTAGCTTGTTTTGTACTTTTATACATTCATGTCAAATGTTTTTGTTGTTGTTTGTGTTGTTATTATCAATTATTAAATAATAAAATGTGATTTCTTTAAAGTATCTTTACGATTGTTTTGTGAATCTACTTTATGACTCTTGCACGTTTTATTTCTTTATGCATAGTGAATCTGTTTTGTTTAAGGTTAATCTTTTTTTTCTGTACTAATTTGAATTATCTTCTTTATGTGTCTTTGATTCAAAATAGCATATGCTTATCTTATTTAAAGCAATGGATAAGTCATGGATTATGAAGTCACACACATCAACTGAATAAGATTAAGGATAAAGGGATTTATTAATTTTTCCTTTCGAGATGAATTAGAAAATGGTAAAACTATATACCCTTGTAAACGTTGTGGTTTCAAAAAACTGTAGAGTAGAAGTGTAATGTATGATCACTTAAAGTACAACCCATTTTCAAAGGATACACCTTTTGGGTACATCATGAGGAGTCCATAGGAGAAATTAGTACTATCTCACCTAGTAGTGTTTCAAATATAGTTCAATACACAATTGTGGTTGAAGATTGTTTTTAGAACATGATCAACAATGCTTTTGGAATTGGAGATCATGAAAATCAAGTACCTGTTGAATCAAATGTCAGTTAGATAAAAATTAGGAAAAAAAAATATGTTCCTAAAAAATTAACTCGTCAAACTGATGTCAATTAAGTCATTGTCTAAAGTATAAAGACGGAGAGAACCGTTGACTTGTACTTCTGAAGAATGTCATCATTTTTATTTTGAGTGAATTTTAAATTCTGGTCCATGGTGGACCGACTATGAAAGTTGTCAACCTTAGTATTTGCCATGCTTGTAACATCAAAACACCATCATATGTCCCGAATATGTAACTTGGTTGGTGAGCCAAGGGATGCAAAGGAATTATAAGAATGAGGATTCAAATTCAAACCCGGAGACTGACCTAACTACTAAAATAGAAGAGAAGAAATGAGAGTTCGATTGCTGAGCCAAGGAATACAAAGGAATCATAAGAATGAAGTTTCAAATTCAACCCAGAGACAAACCTAACTACTATAATATAAGAGAAGAAAGGAGAGTTTTTAGACTTGGAGAGATATTAAGGCATCTACACAACTAGTGAGATGATAGTTTCAAAAGAAGAATGAAACCATATATATTGTATTAAAGATTGAGATTAAAATCAATTGATTGACTTCAAGTGATTAATGAGTGTTAAGAATGAATCATCCAGAAAAACTCAAGTTCAAAATTAACTGAAACAATTTTTTCACCGTACTTTACTTATATTTTAGTCGAATATTAAATTATTAAAGTCCAATTCCTTTAAAATTGGAGAATTAATAAAAATTGAGAGAAATTTTTCACACCACAACATGAATTTAGACGAGATATGCATTTAGAATAACCTATCTCAAACTTACTGTTAGAGATCTTCACACTATTCTTAATATATATATATATATATATATTAAAAATTGGCTATAAATAATAACCTAAATATTACAAAGAGAACGTGAAATATAATACTTAATTTGAAACATGTATATCTTATTAATTAGATGAATATAATTAAAAGATAATAATTAATTAAAACTGAAAACGAGTCTTGAACTACTTATTTAAATTTAAAAGGCTGGCATTCATAAAAGCCTTGTGGGTCATGGCTGAGAAGTCTTCAATATAAATACATTCAACTTGAAGCAAATTACTCAAAATTAGAGAGTATTCATACCCAATCCTCTTCTTCATAGAGACTATTTGAAACACATGCAATTTAATTAGGAACGTTTCAATATATTATTACATTATTTGTAGCTATTATCTTCATCATATGCTACTATATTTTGAGACACAATAGAAATGTGCTTATACCAAATTGGCCAATTATTGGCATGCTACCAGCAGTTTTACATAATCAATCCAATATTCCTGTTTTTGCTACATCAATTATGAAACATCATGGATGCACTTTTCATTTTAAAGGACCTTGGTTCACAAATACCAACTTTATCCTCACCAGTGATGCCATGAATGTGCACCACTTCACAAGCAAGAATTTCAGCAACTATGGGAAATAATCTGATTTCCATGAGATTTTTGACTGAATTTTAAATTTTGGTTCATATGGACCGACTACGAAAGTTTTCAACTTTATCAAACACATTTCAACCCTCCTTCTCATGTTTGCACTTTCATCACGAGCTAAGGTTCATAATTGAAACTATGAAAAAGATGAAGAAGTAAAAAAAGAAAAAGGAGAAATTAACCAAAGAGAAACATAATTCAATTTGGTTGATCACCAAAAACCATAACTAATCTTCAAGTGTTACAAGAGAATAGATAACCTTAACCAATAATTGATTTTCATGTGTTACATGAGGATAGATAACCATACAATATTATATACAACGGCGGATCTTGCACAAAATATTGGGGAGCGATAAATATTAACTAAAATATTATAACTGAAATTCATAAAAGTCATATAGTTTTATCAAAGATTCAACACAACATCAATACAAAATAAAAATATAATATGTGAAAAGAGACATTTACATCAAATTAAAGTTGTGTCATTCGTTCTCTTAAAGCCTTGAAGTCATCGATAATTGAATCAGAACAACGTTTTTAGCTATTTCTTTTTCAAAATAAAGCATCATATTATCAGCAAGAAATTGATCCTCCATCTTGTTACATAGTATTTTCCTGATAATCTTCATTGTTGAAAATGATCTTTCTATACTAGTTGTAGAAACCAGAAGAGATAAGATAAGACGAATTAGCCAATCAACCAAATAATATGTATTTGTTTTCCCTGTTTTTTTTAGAGCTTCACATAATTGAGACATAGTCGACAAGTTATTCAAATCTGGATGACTAACAACGTCAAGAATAAGATGTTTCAATTGAAATCTCAAATTAATTTTCTCTTGATAATTAAATTCCAGAGAATAAAATTTATTTACAAGAGCACATATATTTTCCATATCAAATGCTTTGTAAATATCTTTAGGAACCAAACTATTGGTTAGACTCAAAAACTCCATTATTTGCGCACAAAATATGTGATTCATTTCCTGCAATTGTTGATCAATTTTAACACAAAATAGATCCACTTTATATTGTTGACCCACTGTGATGTGATCATGTTGATGACGAGCACACCCTTCACGTTCTGTATAAAAATAACATTACAATCAGGGAAATCAATATCATGTTGCTCACAATATAATATCACATTTTTAAATAAGTAATCAAACATCTCTCAACTTTTGAATTAATTTTTTGTATTGTTGACTAATTGCATTACATTAAGTCTATCTTGAGATTTTGTTGTAAAGCTTGACAAAGGTGATCTGTAATTCCCTTAATCTCTTTCATCATGTGCAAAATCAATATGAACTCAAAGGATTTCATAAGCTTATGAGCAACATTAGCATTACCACATGTAGAATAACTTGTTTAATTTCTTCTAATATCTTGAAGAACCGCACAAGTTGGATTATACAAATTTATCATACTACAAACAGAAGAACAATGTGAGCTCCAACGAGTATCTCCGGCTCGTTTTAAATTGCAAATTTGATTTTGTCCACTACTACTTTCAATTTCACCAATCTCCAACCAAGTTGAAATCTCTTCTAATATGGCACTTTGCAATTCATCACGACGCTTACTAGAGGAACACACAACATTGATAATAAAAATTAAGTGTTAAAAGAAATCATGAATAGGAAAAACTTCTCTAGAAGCAGTAACCAAAGCAAAATGTAATCTATCTGCAAAATAATGTATATAATAAGTATAAGGACAATCTTTGAGAAATAATACTTGTAATTCATTCCACTCCCCTCTCATATTACTGGCACCATCGTACCATTTCCCAATGATATTTAAAACATTAAGACCATGCCGAGAAAGAACATCACAAATGGCTTTTTTAAGAATGATCGCCATAGTGTCTTTAACATGCACAAAACCAAAAAAACGTTCTTGTATAAATCTGTTTTTATCCACAAAACTCAAAATATTAGTCATTTGCTCCCTTAGAGATTCATCACACGATCCATCTACAATTATGCAAAATTTAGAATCCCCAATCTATTCTCGAATATAGATTTTATCACTTTACTAGACATTATATGCAAAATTTCCTTTTGAATTTTACGAGTGGTATTCTTTGAATTATAATGAGCATTCTCTTGCACTACATTTGCAAGTTCATTATTGCATGATGCTAAGAGTTTGACCATTTCAAGAAAGTTACCTCTATTTTTGATCTTAGTGATTCGTCGTGGTCTCGAAAAGCACAAGCTTGAAATGTGAGCCAATGAACTGAATCGATAGAGCTCTTTAGATGACGTCTATTTTTGCTGATTATATTGGCACTTTGACATTAAAGTCATTTATGATGTACATAGATTGATAGAACAAGTCTTGACATGCTTTCATTGCATTATTGTGAAATGAACAAGGATTCTCTCAAATATGTTTAAGAATAACACAACTCTTTATGAAATTGACCTTTCTCCATGCATCAAATACTTTTCTAGTGAAGATATCACTGGTAGGGTTCCTATTTGGTTTTATATTGAACAAGTAACAAATCAAACAATAAGCATCATCATTCGTCAAAGAGTACTCTAGCCATGAAGGGAAAATTTTGAACCAACATGTTTGAAATCGTCTTGGATGTCTATCTCCATTTAGGGGATATTTTTCAACTACACATTGATAGGGACACCAATTAAAATAAGCTCTTCCAAATTCTTCTCTTTGGTTCACTTAATATTCCCAAATTTGGAGAAGTTTTTCGGGGCCACGATCTAAAAAATTGACATCAAATTTATCCATGGTGATTTTTTGAATCTTACAAGGCTGCTCATATGGTTGAATTGTTTGATCACTGGAAGGATGTTTTTCAAGTGCCGATATTGAAGCTTTGCATTTTTCATCTTTGTCAGAAACTTTCTTATTGAAAAATGCATCAATTTTCTTAGGTTTAAACATCGTGTCATTCTTAGAAAAAACCATAAATTAATTAAAATAATCCATAAATTAACTAAAATAATTCACAATTAACAAATAGTATCACACCATATCATAGATCAACAATTAACATGTAAAACTTTGTTATAGTTTGTTAATCGGTAGTAGTTCTTTTCACTCTATTTATAAAAAAAAATTATTATTTAAGTAGGAAAGAAAAAGAGTAAGAACCTGAAAAATCTAAGAAGTAAATTGAGATAGTCTGAGGATCAAGATCAAGAAGCGATGTTAACGAATGGCCGCTACGACTTGGAGGGAGAGCCCAAGTGAAGAGAGGGAGAGGGAGAGAGAAATCTGAGCAGACCAAAATGTCACAGTAAAACTAGAAACTTGTGCCCAAAATGCTTTGATCAACCACTTATGCACATGATTCTCGGGCCTCTCATTCAAATATGCTAGAGTTGTAATGGCATTTTCACAAGGCATGCATGTCAGCTGCCACAAAAATGACAAGTGCAAGTACATAATTTTATGTTGACTCCAACTGATGAATTGTGTCTTTGAACCTCAAATTGGCCCTCTTCACTTGTCGAGGTAGATGTCCACTTATTGCTCTCTACCTTCAATTTGTCAATTCGCTTTTTTTTGAACTAGTGGTAGTATCCCCTTGCATATGGCTAAGACCTTTTTATGGGATGACATCCTCCTCATCAAATAACACCTCAACTTTTCTAACATTGTTAAAATAAATTTCTCTTTGTACTTGACAATCTTGTTGTTCCAGACTTCACACATGTTGTTGGTGATGGTATCCACCTTAGGATGATGGATGTAATAGGCCTTCACCCATGTTGTTGGGTCAATGTTCTTTAAGTAACTCCATGTTCGTTCATTTAGTGTTTTCAATCTCTCCACGTGTGCTTTAAACTCTGGTTCAATAGTGCTTTTTGAACATTGCCGCACAATGCCACACAATTCCTTGTCCTTCCATTGCTGGATGAAATCCTTCCAAATATACAACACACAATTTCTATGTCGAGCATGTGGCATAACTTCCTTCAATGTAGGGAATAACCCCTGTAAAGACAAACACAATGACATTATGTTAAATATGCCCAATAAGTCATTTACAAAAAATAACTAGTTAAAACACAATACACGTGCATTTTCATGCAACGTAAATTTACATTTTATTGATCTGATATGAAGTTCCACCCATATCTGACATGGTCTCCTATATCACTTTCTAATTGAGTTAAAAACCACTTACGATTCTCTTTTGTCTCAACATCTACCACAACATATGCAATCTCATAAAATGAATTATTTCAATCTTGAACAAACGCTGATAAGAGTTGTCCCATGTAATATCCTTTCAAAAATCACCCATCACAACCTTCTACTGCTTTCCTTGCTTTTTTCAATGACGTTGACAATTTCTTATAATTTAGATGCACACCGAAGTCCTTTTTCATTATGTCAAATGCTTGTGTCCTTTTAAGGTCATGTTGTATCATCAAAGCTTGCTCAAATTTCTTTGCAACCCACCATGTATTAGTTAATTTGTTCTTAAACACTCTGCAACATGTTTGTTCTGACACAAATGTCTTTATTTGATAAGTGTTAGACACACTATTTAATGAACAAAGTGCAACCCATGGACAATCATCAACTTTGCAAACAACTCTAACATGTTCCTTATGATTCTTATTTTACTTAAATTTTCTTCCAAGGGCAATGTTGTAGTCCTTAACAACGTTTTTAAAATCAATCGATCTAGTAAATTTCATCCCAAGTTCTAGAGTAACTTCACCAAACATAGAAGTGGGAGTTATACAAGGGGAACACATGCATTGGTTTTCCCTCATCGTCTGTAGATTCTGGAGTCTTCATCTCCCCAAATTAAGAGGCATACCCATTTGCCTCAAATGAAGCTTGATCACTATCTTCATTGTGTGACTCATTTGTCGAGACAACTTTTACCATTTTATCATGCAATTCATCATAATTGGTCATCTGAAAAAATTGAGAAAAATAATTATGAGACATCTGAAAAAATTGAGAAAAATAATTATGAGACATCTGAAAAAAAATTATTTAACTATGAGATAACAACAAACAAGTTGTATATAAGATTTTAGTTGTAAATTTACAAAAAATATATTGAAGAGGTAGTAAATCAAATTTTAGTTGATACTTTTAATAATTAAAAATTAGTTGGAATTTCGGTTGGAAATTTAATTTAATTTAATTTTATAATTGTAGTAGTTATTTTTGTAATTTGTTTTATAAATTATTTCCCTCGGTTTTTTTTATAATAGACATCTATATTTTAATTTGATTTACAAAAATTGATGTATTTGGTTTAGGGTCGTCTTAAAGATTTTGGAGGCCCTATTCTAATCTTACAAATTGAGCCTAAAAAAAAGTGTAATTTTAATAATTAAAAAATTGGTAAAATAACTTTTAGTCCATATATACATACCAACCTACATTATACAATGAGGATATACACATTACATGATACAATCTACATAATGCATGTCATTTGGTTAGATTAGTTTATGTAACAAGAAAAGATGCACAAATAGCATGTCACCTTCACATATTAGACTCAAACATATGTCTCCACCCTGATTTGGCCTAAATAATGTTTATTGAACAAATTATAACTCAAACGTCTGTTATAAATAAAATAAAATGACTAGTATTTTTTTTTTTAAAAATTATTGAGGAGTTTGGAGTGGTCATGGCCGCCCTATGTCCCAACGAAGTTCCATGTAAGACTTTGAATTTTTTTAAAATCTAATTTATGCAATTTTAGTACATTTTGTGTTGAATTGCTTAAGCTATTAACCCAATTTTTATTTTCTGAATTAAGTACAAAAAATATATTTTGTTAGAGTTAGTAATATGTTTAATATATATATATATATATATATATATATATATATTTGATATATATATATATATATATATATATATATTTGGAGACCCAATTAAAAATATTTATTATACAGTAATTTAATTAAGTTACAGAGCTTTTATTATCGACAAAATTTTTAACACGTCACATGTTACTGATAAGTTCATTCGTTAATTGAGTTGCGACGAGAGTAGATTTTATTTTTTTATTTTTAATTAAACTGAGAATTGAGTGATGTGATGTGTGTAAGAATGATATGTTGTAATGGTGAAATATCTAAATATTTTAATTATATTAATTATTTTTGGTAGGTTAAGAAAAAAAAAAACACATCTCTTTATATATGTTGTGTGGTTCATGGCCATTCCTCTGTTTCTATCACACTTCATGTTTCATTTGTTTTCCTTTTTCTTTACTTAAAGTGTTGGTGCTCTAAAGTTAGTGAGCTACCAAGTCATTTTGTGAAAGATTTAGAGGTCTTTTGGAGAAGTAACCAAGAAGAGCAAGTTAGAGTTTGGTCTTGTGTTCTTCTATTTGGTGCTTGTGTTGTTGTTGTTATTGGTGTTTTGGAAGAAAAAAAATTAATCCTTGCTGTTAATGTTGTTAGTAATGATTAAACAAGAAATTGATTTTTGATGCCTTTGTGTTATGTAATGAGTTATTTTCAAATAAATGAGTTTGAACTAAAGTTGAAATTTTACAAAAAAATTTAGAGTTGTTAAAGTTGTGAAAAAGTTCAAATTTTAACTAACTAATGAGTTTGAGCAAAGAGTTATATTGTGAAATTAATATGTTTAGAGTCAAAAATTATACTCTTTTAATTACTCTTGGACTGAGTTTAAAGAAAAAGTTTAGAGTACTTTATTAACTCGAATTTTTGTGCTCTAATGGTTGAGAGATATAACTTTAGAGATAAAAAGATTTAATTTTGGAATTATGATGTGGTTATGGTTGATGATCAAGAATATTTTCATATGATTAATAATTGTGGTTATGGTTGATGATCAAGAATGTATACATATAATTAACAAATTTTTGAACTTGTGATTATAGGAAGATTAGTGAGTTGCGGTTTCAAGCTTTTATATATATACTTTGAAACTAGAAAAAATATTCATGGATATTAGTTTTGTGTGATTATGTTGTTATGCGGTAAATACTTTGATTGAACTTTTAGTCTTTAAAAAAATATAGTGAATCAAACTTGTAGTTATTTGAGAAAGAAAAAATGAGTTATGGCAAATTTGAGAAAATTTGTGGTTGTGTGAAATTTTTTGGTAAAAGTAATTTATGACGTTTCGACTAATTGTTAGTGAATTATATGAAAAATTGAAGGATGTTGATTTCTAAAAATATGTTTTTATATGTTGAAAGTGGGTATTGTGAAAAATAATACTATTAGTCTTTACTCGTTGTAAACTCTTTTAGTGAAATATACTCTAAGGGGGTTAGGAGTAAGAAAGGGTTTGTAAAGTAGATAAAATTTCAGGGATTAATTCAACAAAGTCAAACACTATTTGATTGAAGGTGTCGGCACAAGCGAGATTTTCGTTGTGTTTGATTATGGTAGTGATAGTTGTTGAAAAAACTATTATTGAGGTAAGGGCTCCTTCCAAATTTTTAATTTGCACATAGGGACCTCATATGTGTAATTGATGGGTGAATATGTGATGATTAATATTGACATTATTATGTATTCGTGATTGATAATATGGGTTGCTACATGTTTTGAATTTTATTGATGAGAATATGCCTAGAGTGTGCTCTGTGAAAAGTATGATAAATTATTGTTGTGTAATGAGTATTAAAAGGAGAGTCTTTTAATAGCTACATTTACATAATAATTGTTGTGAAAAAGTTAGAGTTTGCTCAGGCATTTCCTTATTAGTGGTGACTGTGATAGGCCACAGTTTTAGTGGTGACCGCGATGGACCACGATAAGGTTCCATGAACTGATTGGTCAATCTTATCCTTACGGGGATTTTTAGTCGTTTAGGTCTATGATAGACTCTACTCTAGTAATTCGTATTGATCTGTGATAGGTGGCACCTCGATAATTAGTACTGGTCTGTGATTTAGAAATTCTAAAATCATGTGCACTAACATATAAGAATTTCATTAGGATGCTTGGCAAGCGAGTCATGTTTGTTATGATATGTTATATGTATATACATGTTTTGTTATTGTTTGTTATCATGCCATAACTGCTAAGTGTTTATTGTTTGTATTCATGACATAATTGTTAAATGTTAATTGTTAATTTCAGTTGGTGACCCTTTACATTATTGTGGAAATTGGGCTTTGCCATCAAATGATACCCGAGTTCGTCCTACCGACTGTTACTCTGGCGACAGAAACATCGTTAAACTTGTCTGACCGGCATTCTTCGACTTCTTGGGTATACGACCCCATCTCAAGCATGGCTACATATACGGGGAGAATGGTGACGATAAGTAAGAGAGCTGAGATAGTGAACTCTTGTGAGATTCCAGTACAGTCGAAACCACTTATCTCGTGGGTGGACTTGACTTCTGAGGAGACTGATCCCTCAATGGCTGTGTAGGAGGAGGAAGTTACTTCGAAGAGAGATACTGCGTCAGAAGGAACATGTACAGTGTGTAGAGGTCACCGTTGTTATTGTAGTTGTTAGTGGATGATCATATTAGTTTTTATTTTATAGGACCTTAGTGTTTTTCTTTTGGTGGTTGTACTTATTTTGTTTTGGAATGAATGTATCTATGATATACCTTGACAATTGAACTTTTGATGGGTCCATGTTCTTTTTTTTTTTTTTGACATGACCATGAAGGGATAGTATTCTTGGAGCAATACTTATGTACAAGTGTCTGCCGAGAATACCCCAGGGGTATGAGCGATGTCTGATAGGTCTCATACCCCTGTTTATTTTCTATTTGTATACTTTGGATCATTGTTGCAAAAACTATCTTAGTTTGTTTGTATTTATGATGTAATTATCTATGACTTTTGTCGTTTTGTGATACTACGTATTATTTTATTAAGTTGTTTTCTAAAAAAATGCACTCGTGCTGTTAAAAATCGGGGTGTAGGAAACAATGCCTGAAATAATGAATAACATGGCTTTGTAGGAAAGACAGCAAGAGTCATCGTCAACAGGGATGATCAAATGGCTGAAAGAATGAATAACATAGCTGCTTCTGTTGCTGCACAAATAGCTGCAAAGACTCTATGGGATCTCGAAAGAGGGAAAGTGAGATTCGTACTGCCGAGTCAAGGGGATTGGAAGATTTTCGTGGTCACAATCCTCCAAAGTTCAGGGGTGATGAAAGTTCAGAAAAAGTCGACCATTGGATTTAAGAAGTGGAAAAGATATTCGAAATGATTAATTGTCAAGCAAGGGTGAAGGTCAACATTGCTACGTATCTGCTACTAGGGGATGCTGAATATTGGTGGAGAAGTAAAAGGCTTCTGATGGGATCAACTCATGAGGAGGTGAACTGGGAGTCGTTCAAAAGGAAGTTTTTAGACAAATACTTTCCAATGAGTTCCAGGACTAAGTTGGGCGACGATTTTCTTAAATTGTACCAGGGAAATATGACAGTGGGTGCATATGCTGCTAAGTTTGAGTCATTGTCAAGGCATTTTAGGTTTTTCCATGAAGAGGTTGATGAACAATTTATGTGTCATCGTTTCCATAATGGACTGAAGTATGAGATTCAAGACTCTGTCCTACCATTGGAAATTCAGTGTTTCCATGTCTTAGTGGATAAATGTAGAGAAGTTGAGGACATGAAGAACAAGAAGGCCAACCGAGGAGGGAACTTTAGTTCAGGGGGGCATAGCCAGGTGAACCATCAGAACAACAAAGGAAAACAAGTTGTTAAGCCCTATAACCGACCATATGGGGAAGAGGGACATTATGCTAATGCTTGTACCTCTAAGAGTCTTCCTAGCTACAATTGCTAGAAGCCAAGGCAATTTTCAAAGGATTGCCAGGCTCCGAAGGTGGAACCAACAATTAATGCAACTAGGGCTACTTGTCATACTACTAAAGGACGCGTTTAGTGCATGGGTGCTGAAGCCGGAAATCAATATTGAAGTAACACATTTACAAGAAAGGGGGGTTTGAATTGTAAATGCACCTTTTAAAATTTCCTGTTAGAACTTGAGAAAATAACTCAAGATTGATCTTGGTTATGAAAACAGAAAACGAAGAACGTTTTTGGTTTTTGTATTAAAACAGAGAACGTTCCTTGATTAGTTGAAAACAGAAAATTAGTTTATGTTTTATCTTGGTTAATTAATTCAGTATGATAAATAGAGAGATAGGATAGAGAATACCACACAAAGATTTTATCCTGGTTCACCCAACGTGGGTTACGTCCAGTCCTCACACTGTGAGATTTTCCACTAAGTGTTTAAAACAAAGAGCTTTCTTGATCTTACAACACCTAGTCTAGATCAACCTTGATCTATTTCAAACTCTATTGCTTTCCACCCAGAAAGCAATACCAGCACCTATCTAACCTTGATAGGAAGTAATCTTAAAACAAACTATAAAGAAACTCTTATAGTTTGAGTTTTTACAATTTGATTGTTTTGACAGAATCTGAGATTTCTGAACTCTTGTTTGATAATTGATTCTTTACAAAGGATATAATGATAATTGCGCAAGCTAATAGATGAGTATGAACCAACAACTATTTCACAGAAATCAAAAAGTATGATTGCCTCTGTTTTGCAGAATTTCAAGTATGTATGTGATTGATTTATGGATTTCGAAGCACTTGAGTTTCTTGCCTTGAATCGGGATATTGGCCTTCTATTTATAGGCTGTAGAGGCACTGAATGAAAGTACAAGAG
>NC_021163.2:43961921-43965233 GCF_000331145.2 Cicer arietinum | reverse complement strand
TTCTAATATAAAGAGCTTTAACAGCTCCCCCTCAATTTGTGCATTTTTTAATTTAACAGAATTTAAAACAATGTATGTAATAAATATAGTTTTTCATTTAATTAATAACAAAGATACATTAGTATTGGCAGAATTACATAATCAAGCTTTGTCAGATTAAAACTAACTTAATTCTTCCCCTTTGTCATTCAAAAAGACAACAGTAAAACAACTAAGAAGCTAAGGAAGGAGAAGATCCTTCTAAAGAGGAGGATTTCCAAGATGAGGGACTTGAGAAGGAGGAGGAATCGGATGAGGAGGCGGAGGTGGAATTCCCAGCTTGGGAGCAAGGTGATCTGCCATCCAAGTTCTGAGTAGAGCAGTCTCTTGATCGTGCTGAACTTGTCTTGCCATGATGATCTGAAGAGCAGCCATAATGTCAGAGTTGGAGGGAGCAGTTAGGGTGGGAGTAGAGTTAAGGTGAGCGGAGGGTTGAGAGGTGGTAGAAACAACAGTGTTGGAAGGGATAGGCGTGGTAGAAATGGATGGAATAGAAGCAAAGGAGGATGATACAGAGGGTAGGGGACCAACAGATGTGTTAGAGGGGCCAGCAGTAGTGGGAAAGTTCAAAAACTGACTAATGCCAAAGATGGATGAGCTGGTTTTCTGGGGGGAGATGAACAGTGGAGACATGGTAGAGAAAAGTGGATTAGACAGGAAGTTACAGAAGTCATGGGTAGGGGAGTGAAGTGTTTGAGAGTGAGAAGGAACGATTGAGGATGATATGCTGGATGTTTGAGCAAAAAGGGTGGAAGAAGTTGGGATATTTTCTGGAGAACGTTCTGGAGGAGTTGAAGAATGTTCTGGAGGTGGTGGAGAATTTTCTGGTGTTGGGATTTTTTCTGTGGTTTTCTCAGGAGCAGTAGGAGGTGATGAGAATGAAATAGGGGTTGTGGTAGGTCGTCTTCCCGTCTTCATGCTGATCTTTTCCGTTTTAGAGAGGTGGGAAAGGATGGAGGAGTGGGTGTTTGAGCAGAAGAAGTTTTACGCATATGAGACAGATTTTTGGTAGAGAATTTGGAGATTTTTATTAGAGATGTTTCAGATGCAAGAGAGACTCCAAAATGCCTGAAGATTTTAGTCAGGACCATGCCATAAGGCACCATATTCTTTTTGTAATCTTTGTTGGCTGCACAAATCATGTGCTGGAGAATGACATAAGGTAGATTCAGTCTCTTGTAGTTTAGAAGATGATGAATGAGCAAAGCATCATTATCAGATACATACTCATGACTTCCACAGTGTCGAATCAAGGTATGTTGGCACATGTTATTGAACACCTTGGGAAGAGGCTTAAGATAGGTGGACAAATAACATGTGGAGTCTTCTTCAAACAAATCAGACAAAACTTATGTCTTTCTAAGACCCAAACCCGAATAACAGTGGTCACCAAAAACAGATGGCCCTTCTGTTGGTAGCTAAAGAATGGTGGCCAGAATATCTGGAGTCAGTTTGATTCCACTCCCTTAATCATTGAGATGATTAGAGATTTGTTAGCAAATGTTTTGGCATTGCAGTAGAATGCTCGGACAACATCTGGGTAATACGATTCAGAGATTTTTAAGAATGATGTCCAGCCAAGAACATCAGTATGATGCTGAACAGCATTTCTGTCTACAACAAGATTGTTAAAGACAAAAACGCGGTCAATCCCAACTGGGCGTTGAGCCCATTTTTCTTTGAAGAGTTTTTTTTTTTGTAGGGGAAATCAGATGAGGAGTAGTCTGTTTTGGTTTCTTAGTGGGGGGAGACGGTTCAGAGGCAGAAGATGTGGAAGTAGACGATGACTGAGGAGATGAAGAACATTTGGTGTGTTTTTGTGGGAAGGTTGTGGATGGGAAGAAGATTCTGGTGGAGGAACAACCTGAGCAGGAGAACGTTCTTGTGGTGGGGAACATTCTGGAGAATGTTCTGGAGATGTGGGTTTTTGACTATTTTTTAGGTTTTGTTTGGGGGCAAACATTTTTCTTCTCTGAGGATTTGGGAGATTTTTACGAGCAAGAAATTGAGCAATGGTCATTGTGATTTTTGTTTTCATGTTTTTAGTTTGCGGTTTGGGTTGAGAGAGGAGTTCTTTTTGGTTGGTAGGAGGGGAAACGATGTCATTGATTGATCTACGTTTTTGATGTGGAGGAGTTGAGTGCGACGGTTCAGAGGAGAAGGCATATTTTGAGGGTGTCGAAGGTTTAGTGGTTGTTGATGAATGTTGTGGTGGTGGTGTTGTTGCTTTGGGCGCCGTTTTTATTGGTGGTTCAGGTTGTGTTGGTGATTTTGCTACTGGGGGGCATGAATCAGAAGAATCATCACTCTCAGAGTCTGAGATGATGAAATAATGTGGTTTAGGGTTCATTGATTTCGAAGTACCAATTCCAGATTGGACTCGCATGGAGCATCGTGGAGGAGTGATTCTAGTGCGTAGATGAGGAGGCACTTGAGCGAAGTTTGGTGTAGGGCGAGTGTACAATGGTGGAAGAAAAGTAGACAGAGGAATAAGATTGAGGACTTCTTGAGTGGTGTTAGAAGAAGGAGAGCCAGAAGAGGTGTGTGGTGGTGTTGGGCGAGGTAGTGGAGAGGGTGAACGCTCTATGGATTGGTATGAAGAAGATGAAGAGGGTGGTGTACAGGGAGAGGCATTTTTGCACGCTGACTGTTTGGTTCGAGCCATGGTCGTAGGTGGTGGAGAGGGTGAACGCTCTATGGATTGGTATGAAGAAGATGAAGAGGGTGGTGTACAGGGAGAGGCATTTTTGCGCGCTGACTGTTTGGTTCGAGCCATGGTTGTTTTTGAGAAGAAGATGGTGAAGAAGATGAACAGTAGGAGTGATATTTAGAGAGAGAGAATAGGTTAGTCCAGCTTTTGGGGGATTGAAGAGTGTATGTGTCAGCACTCCATCTTCAGACACAAGGGCACGTGTAATAAATGCCAAGATTTGCCTTTTCGATTTTGAGAGGGAAAAAGGCAAACTGTTGGTTTTTTCAGAACGGAGAATGATGAGTCGCGAAACGGAGACTGATAAACGATCTCCGTTTTCTGGATTTTTCATGATTCTTAGTTTTTCTTTGATTGAATTGAAACTATCCTCGACAAGAGGCTTTGTAAAAATGTCAGCAAGTTGAGTTTGAGTATCAACTAAGATTAATTCAACATCTTTTTTATTGACATGATCACGAATGAAGTGATGTTTTATTTCAATATGTTTTGATCTAGAATGTTGAATGAGATTTTTGGACAAATTTATAGCACTTGTATTATCACAATAAATTGGAATACTG
>NC_021163.2:43956766-43961300 GCF_000331145.2 Cicer arietinum | reverse complement strand
CTATAATATCAAAATGTGAACCTTTTCTATACCAAAGACCAAGATTAGTTGTTCCAACAAGATATCTAAATATGCGTTTTACTGCTGTTAAATGGGATTCTTTTGGCGCTGATTGAAATCGAGCACATAATCCTACTGCAAACACAATATCTGGTCTGCTAGCAGTTAGATACAACAAGAAACCAATCATTCCTCGATATTCTTTCTCAGAAACAAACTTGCCATTTTCACCCTTTTCTAAAGAAGTAGATGGATGCATGGGAGTTGTCATAATTTTTGACTCATTCATTTTATATTTGATCAACAGATCTTTGATGTAGTTTTCTTGACAAATAAAAATGCCTTTTCATTTTGTTTGATTTGTAAGCCAAGAAAGTGTCTTAATTCACCCATCATGCTCATTTCAAATTCACTTTGCATAAGTTTTGAGAAATTTTCACACAGTTTTTCATTTGTTGATTCAAAAATGATGTCATCCACATATACTTGAACAATGAGTAATTCATTTCCCTCTGTTTTCTTAAATAAAGTAGTATCGATTTTTCCTCTTTGAAAATCATTTTCAATTAGAAATGAACTCAGCAGTTCATACCAAGCCCTTGGTGCTTGCTTTAAGTCATATAGTGCTTTGGTAAGTTTGAAAACATAATTTGGTTTTGATTGACTTTCAAAACCTGGGGGCTGTTTTACATACGCCTGTTCATTTAAAAATCCATTTAAGAAAGCACTTTTAACATCCATTTGAAACAGTTTGATAAGTTTATGAGATGCATATGCAAGAAGTGTTCTAATAGCTTCTAACCTTGCAACTGGAGCAAAGGTTTCATCATAGTCTATACCTTCTTGTTGATTGTAGCCTTGAGCTACTAATCTTGCTTTGTTTCTAACAACCTTACCTTCTTCATAAAGTTTGTTTCTGAATACCCATGGAGTGCCAATGACTGTTTGATCTAATGGATCTGGTACTAGAGTCCAAACTTCATTTTTCTCAAACTGCATTAGTTCTTCCTTCATGGCATTTACCCAAGATTGATCAGTAATAGCATCTTTGATTGATTTTGGTTCAATCTGAGATATCATTGCCATGTTGTCTTCATCATTCTTGAATGATTTTCTGGTTCTGATTCCATCAGCCGTGTCTCCAATGATCTGGGTTTGAGGATGATCTCCAATTATTTTCCAGCTTTTTGGTGGAGAATGAAACGGAGATTGTTTATCAATCTCTGTTTTCTCCAGACTGTTCCGGTGATGTGTTTCAATTGGAGTTTCTTCTTCCTCGTCCTTTTTACTTATGTCTAAGTCATCAAACTCATCAAACAATATATGCATACTTATTTCAACAACGTTAGTTCTCAAATTGAACACTCTATAACCTTTAGATTCGGTTGAGTATCCAAGAAAGATTGCTTTGTCAGATTTTGCATCAAATTTTCCAATAAGATCTTTGTTGTTTAAAATGTAACAATAACACCCAAAGATATGAAAGTAAGAGATGTTTGGTTTTCTGTTTTTCCAGATTTCATATGGAGTTTTGTTGATGATTTTTGTAATAGATACACGGTTTAAGATATTGCAAGATGTGTTTATGGCTTCAGCCCAAAAGTATCTTTCAACATTTGATTCTTCTAAAATAGTTCTTGCCATTTCTTGTAGTGTTCTATTCTTTCTTTCAACAACTCCATTTTGTTGGGGAGTTCTTGCACATGAAAGATTGTGAGATATACCGAGTTCATCAAAAAAGTTTTTGAATGAAGCATTGATGAATTCTCCTCCATGATCACTCCTTACAGAGATGATGCTGAAGTCTTTTTCATTCTGAACTTTTTTACAAAATGTTTTGAATGCTTCAAAAGCATTATCTTTTTGTTTTAAAAACAGAACCCATGTAAATCTTGAGAAATCATCAACAATAACAAAATCATATTTCATTCCTCCTAGACTTGTTGTTTTGACAGGCCCGAATAAATCTATGTGAAGTAGTTCAAGAGTTCTTTTTGTTGTTACAAAATCTTTTGTATGAAAGCTACTTTTGACTTGCTTACCTTTTGTATAAGCTTCGCATATCTTATCTTTCTCAAAGTTAAGTTTTGGTAAGCCTCTAACAAGATCAAGTTTGGAAATCTTTGAAATAGTTTTCATGCTGATATGTCCAGCCCTTTTATGCCAAATCCATTTATCTTTATTGATTGATATAAAGCATGATTCATCATGTAATTCTTCAAGATATAAAACATATAAATTTTTCTTTCGTTTTCCAGAAAACAGAATTTCTCCAGTTTTTGCTTTCTTGATTTCACATACTTTTGGCTTAAAAACAACTTCGCATCCATTGTCACATAGCCGACTTATGCTTAATAAATTGTGTTTTAAACCTTCCACATATTGAACATTATTTATTTGAGCAGAGTTTGTCTTACCAATTGTTCCATTACCTCTGATTTGAGCTTGATCATCATTTCCAAATGTGACCGAACCACCATCCTTTTTGATGAAGGTTATGAAACAGTTTCTATCTCTTGTCATATGCCTTGAATAGCCACTGGCCAAGAACCAAGGCTTTCTCTTTGTATTTTGAAAACCAACCTGCATGTGATATTATTTCAGTCTTAGGTACCCACTTTGTTTTGGGTCCTTGAGAGTTAGTTTTTTCTTTAAAGTGGTATATCATACCTTTTTTAGAAACAACTGTGTTGTATGGTTTTGAAATGGGTTTAACAGTGTCGGATTTAGAAGATTTGAGCTTTGGTTTAAAAGAGTTTTCAAAACGTACAGCTTGTGATTTGGAACTTTCTCCGTTTGGGAGCCATCCTGGAGAACGTTCTCCGTTTTGCTGTTTCTTAGACACAATTTTGACAGGATGATTCTCCTGTTTAAAAAACTTCTTTCTTTCAATTTTTTCATCCCTTTTTCTAAAGTAGCAAGCAAATTCCAGATGTCCAAGTTTTTTACAATATGAGCATCTAGTCTTGCATTTTTCATCCTTTCTTTCTGGGACAAAGAAATTTTCATAGAGTTTGGTTTTTTGGGTTTGATTGAAACCAAGGCCAGCTTTATCGAAAATTCCTATTTGAGATCCCATGATGTTATGAAAGGTTTCAGTGGCTTTAATGAAGTTTAGTAAATCTGCTTTGAGAAGTTCATTTTCATTTTTAAGTCGAATGTTCTCTGTTTGTAGTGCAGAATGTTCTTGACATTCTTGACTTTCAAAAAATTTTGTTTCTTTCAGTTCTTGAATCATATTTTTTAACAAATTATTTTTAGCCTGACTTTCTTCTTTTTCTTCTTTCTCTTTATAAAATTGTTCTTTCAAAGAACTACATTTTTGAATAAGAAGATTTGAGTCTTTTAACAAGTTATCAAATTCATTTCCCATTTGTTCACATAAATGACAAGGTTCAGAATTTATTACCTCTTTGTCCTCTGTTTTTGCCATCAAGCATATGTTGGCTTCTTCTTCTTCTTCAGTTTCTGATTCCTCTGAATCATCCCATGTTGCCATCATTGATTTCTTTTTGAAGGGAAATCGTTTTGGTGGATTTATGTTTGATGGACATTCTGCTTTGTAATGTCCTAATTTGTTGCATCCAAATCATGTGACTTGACTCTTGTCAATCTCTGTTTTAGGATTTTTGTTTTGAAATCCCTTTTTGATTTGATCTCTTCTTCTCATCATTCTTTGTATTCTTCTAGTGAGAAGCACAATTTCATCAGCATCTCCCTGTTCATTTTCTTCTGATTCTTCCTCTACTGGTACTGTGATTTTATCTTGAGAAGCTTTCAGTGCTATTGTCTTTCCTTTCTTGACTGGTTTGTCTTCTTGCAACAGTACTTCATGAGCTCTTAGTGTTCCAATTAGTTCTTCCAGAGGTAGTGATTCAAGGTTCTTGGCTTGACTTATAGCTGTCACCATTGGTCTCCAAATGATTAGAAGGTACCTCATGATTTTTCTTACTCTTTCTTGCACAGTATAAGCTTTGCCAAGAGAACGCATTTCATTTACTATTGTGGTGAATCTTGAGTATATTTCATCAATAGTTTCCCCTTCTTGCATTTCGAACAGTTCGAATTTCCTTATACCAATGTCTATTCTTGTTTCTTTGACATGGGTTGTTCCTTAATGATGAGTTTGTAATGTATCCCAAACTTCTTTTGCAGTTGTACATTCATCTACCCTTTCACTTTTTTCCCTGCTTAAAGCACATGATAAGAATAATTGGGCTTTAGAATTTAAAAGTACCTTAGCTTTATCATCTGTTGTCCAGTCTGCTTCCTTTTTTAAGGCAGAGTTTGAATCATCTTGATCAACCCTTGGTGTGAAATCTCCATCTGTAATGATGCGCCACATTCCTGTGTCTTGAGATTTTAAGAACAACTGCATTTTGTTTTTCCAAAAATAATAGTCTGATCCATCAAAGAATGGAGGTCGATTTGAGGATCCTCCTTCAACAATGTATTTTGCTTTCAACATTCTTCTAGATCTTTTCTCTAACACTTGTTAGGTGTTTTTGAACTTTTTAGAGACCGAGCTCTGATG
>NC_021163.2:43879366-43956553 GCF_000331145.2 Cicer arietinum | reverse complement strand
AGAGATAGGATAGAGAATACCACACAAAGATTTTATCCTGGTTCACCCAACGTGGGTTACGTCCAGTCCTCACACTGTGAGATTTTCCACTAAGTGTAAAAGAGCTTTCTTACAACACCTAGTCTTAGATCAACCTTGATCTATTTCAACCTCTAATGCTTTCTGCCCAGAAAGCAATACCAGCACCTATCTAACCTTGATAGGAAGTAATCTTAAAACAAACTATAAAGAAACTCTTATAGTTTGAGTTTTTACAATTTGATTGTTTTGACAGAATCTGAGATTTCTCAACTCTTGTTTGAGAATTGATTCTTTACAAAGGATATAATGATAATTGCGCAAGCTAATAGATGAGTATGAACCAACAACTATTTCGCAGAAATCAAAAAGTATGATTGCCTCTGTTTTGCAGAATTTCAAGTATGTATGTGATTGATTTATGGATTTCGAAGCACTTGAATTTCTTGCTTTGAATCAGGATATTGGCCTTCTATTTATAGGCTGTAGAGGCACTGAATGAAGGTACAAGAGCTGTTGGAGAGGCTCTGCTTTTTTGACTGAAACATTATTTCAGAATAAAAATAATCCTTCTTTTAAATAGCTTTTTGACTTTATTGGTTTAGCATTTAAAGAAATTCTGTCCTTTTTTTTTTTTGGAAAATACTCTTGACATTTCTTTATTGATCTTGGATGGTACATTGTCTATCTTGAGTCTTGAGTGTAGCTTGAGAATGTTGGAGATGAATTACAGATCAAATCAGAGAAGAAACAGAGTTGCTGTCATTGTGCAGAAAACGGAGAATGATTAACGTTCTTGGTTTGTCAGTTTGAACTTTCTTGATTAACGTTCTTGGAGTTTCCGTTTTAAACGTTCTGGATTTCCTTTGTAATTGTCTTGTCATATGTCAAGATTGATCGAACTTTCTTGACATTTGATTTTTTGGAGTTTGCAAACTGTAATGACTTTTGTCTGTCTTTGAATCCTTTGATCTTTGAGACCAAATAGCCTTTTTGAGTTTGGATGAATCCTACTTGTTCCTTGCCCTGTACTGATTAAATATGAATAATTTCCAGGGCAGACTCTTTATCAAAGAGATAGAAAAAGTTTGACCAATATGCTGTGATGGACAGTTGTTGAAGCTGGAGATCATTCTCTGTTATGATGCATAATGATCTTGTTGCTGTCTTTTCTTGATTTGCTTGATTTTGTTCTTAATTAAATCCACTCAAAAACACATGTTAAATTAACATAACATTTTAGAATCATAATTAATTTTTTTAATTAACCTTTGTTTATTTTCATCAAAACTTTAAATATAGAGTTTGTCTCAACAAATATAGCAATTTGATTCAACGAGACTGTGAGATTGCAGGTAACACTCAAACTAAACTTTTTGATTCAAGGGCAACCCATTCCTTCATTGCTATGGAATGTGTGAATCGTTTGAAGCTATCTATGTCTTCCCTGCCTTTTGATTTGGTTGTTTCCGCACCTGCTAAGTCTTTGACCGTAAATATTGCATGTATACAATGTCAAGTAACTATTCAGAATAGAGATTTCTTGATTAATTTAATTTGTTCACCCCTATAATCACTCAAGGTCATTCTTGGTATGGATTGGATGTGGTATCATTATGTAATCATGCATTGACATATAGTCTAACAAATAAGATTTGTGCATTTTTTATTTGTATCTTTGGTGCGTTGTGATTTTTAACTATTAAATGAAATATATGATTTATTTATATTTTTGTTATAACAACTATATATGCATGCATGTTTGCTCTATATTTTTTATTTGGAGATGACCCTTACTTTTGACAGGACGTCACATATAGTGTTACTTGAGTGAATAATGTCACGGTCAACCCAATAGGAGATACTTTTGTGCTGGTATGAGACTTGTTGGGAGAGTTTTCTACAAGCGTCTAGAGTTATGACCAACTAGGATTTATGCTTGGGTAGTAAAATATCAATAGTTTTGGCTATAGAAGTCTTTTTTGTTCAACATATTAACTTTAATTTAGTGATTGTAAATATTTTGATTCTTTATTTTTGAAATATAATTAAAATAGTTATTAAATGATTTTAGGATAGATGAGTATTTAAGATAATCATAAATAAATAAAAATGAATTTGTAATTTTACGTTTAGAATTTCGGTAGTTAATGTCTTGAAAAAGCGGGATGTTACAGCTCACAAATTGGTTCTTTTCCCCGAGCCAGGAGTCGTTCAATATCTAGCTGCTAACAAACTCGGAGTGTCGCTAAGAGAATGAACTCAAGAGTTTATGTCATTCACTAACATGGAGGGAAAGATAAATGTGAGCATAGAAGACATGGTGTTAGTCAAGGAGTACCCAGACACATTTCGAACATAAATTCCAAGATTACAACCAGTAAGAGATGTGAAGTTCTTCATTGATCTACACCCGGGAACCAGACCTTTTTCGATTACGCCGTATCGGATGTCTCCATGGGAATTGAATGAGCTCAAAGGCCAAATTGAAGATTTGTTTGAGAAAGGATTTATCAGACCAAATGTGTCACATGGGGTGCTCCGATATTGTTAGTTAGGAAGAAAGACAGAAGCTCACACTTATGTGTGGATTAGAGGCAACTTAATAAGGCTACTATTAAGAATCATTATCATTTATCACGTACTGATGATTTGATGGGTCAGTTGAGAGGAGCCGCGGTGTTTTCGAATATTGACTTGAAGTCAGGTTACCATCAGATTTGAGTAAGAGGAGATATTTGGAAAATTGCTTTCTGAATCTGATACGAACATTATGAAAATCTTGTTATGTCATTTGGAGTTACCAATACACCAACAATTTTTATGGATTACATGAATATAATCTTTAGCCCATTTCTAGATAAGTTTGTTGTGGTGTTCATCAATGATATATTAATGTATTCAAGGACTAAGGAAGAACATGGAGAGCATTTGCGTCAAGCTCTTGAAGTTTTATGCGAGAAGCAATTGTATGCCAATCTATCGAAGTGCGAGTTTTGGCTAGAAGAAGTGAACTTCTTAGCACATGTGATAACCAAGGAAGGAATTGTTGTGGATTCGACAAAGATTGAGAGAGTTCTCGCTTGGAAAAAGCTTCGGACTATCACTAACATACGAAGCTTCGTTGGACTGGTAGGATACTACAGGAGGTTTATTGAAGGTTTTGCTAAGATTGTAGCTCCATTGACACAACTCACTAGAAAGGATCAATCGTTCGCATGGACAGAGAAGTGTGAGGAAAATTTTTTAGTTACTAAAGGAAAAACTAACAAGCTCACCAGTATTGGTCTTACCACAACCAGAAGAACCATACAAAGTTTACTGTGATGCGTCTCACCAAGGTTTGATGTGTGTCCTGATGCAACACAAGAAGGTTGTGGCCTACGCCTCAAGACAATTGAAGTCTGGTGAAAGAAACTATCCTACTGATGATTGAGAGTTTGGTGTTGTAGTTTTTGCATTAAAGATATGGAGGCACTACTTATATGGATGCACGTTCACAATGTTCAGTGACCATAAAAGTTTGAAATATTTGTTTGATCAAAAGGAATTGAACATGCATTAGAGAAGATGGATGGAGACTTTCAAGGATTTTGATTTCACATTACAATACCACCCTAGGAAGGCATATGTGGTCATTGATGCGTTGAGTAGCAGAAGTATGTTAGTGTCTTCAACAGTAATGGCTAGACATCAAGAGTTATGGGAAGTATTTAGAGACCTACACTTGGACGTAGAGTTTGCACCGAGGATTTTGATATTCGGAATGATTAAGATTTTGAGTGGTCTACTTGAAGACATTGAGAATTTTCAAGATGACACATTAATCCAAGAGAAGAGGAACCTAATAGTGCAAGGGAAAACGACTGAGTTTAAGATTGGACTGGATAATTGTTTGAGATGTAATGGGAGGATTTGTGTAGCAGCAGATTCAGATATGAGGAAAACAATTTTAGAAGAGGTTTATAAGAGCAAATTGAGTATCCACCCCAGAGCAACAAAGATGTATCAAGACTTGAGGCATAATTATTGGTGGCCAAGAATGGAGAGAGATGTAGCGGAGTATGTATCAACTTGTTTAACTTGTCAGAAAGCGAAAGTGGAACATCAGCGGCCTGCTGGAATGTTACAACCTTTAGATATACCTGAATGGATGTGGGGCAATATTTCCATGGACTTTATAATTGGGTTGCCAAAAACAAGGAGAAATAATGATTCTATTTGGGTAATAGTGGATCGATTAACTAAATCTGCACACTTTTTACTAGTAAAGACCATTTATAAGGTAAATAAGCTAACAAAGATCTACATTGCTGAGATTGTGAAATTACACGGAGTATCGTTGAGTATTGTATCAGACCGTGACCCGAAATTCACGTCGCACTTTTGGGGAGCGTTGCATGAAGTGTTGGGAACGAAACTAAGATCGAGTTTAACATACCATCTGCAAATGGAAGGACAGAATGAGAGAACAAATTAGTCCTTGGAAGATTTATTGAGAGCATGTGTACTGCCATTGATTGAGTTTACCTACAACAGTAATTTCCATGCAAGTATTGCAATGGAACCATATGAGGCTCTGTATGGACGCAAGTGTCAAACGCCTTTGTGCTTGTATAAGGACGTTGAAAGTATGATTGTAGGACATGAGATGGTGCAACAGGCTACATATAAGGTCAAGAAGATAAAAAGAGAAAATGAAGATCTCACAAGACCGTCATAGGAGTTATGCGGACAAGCGCTGTAGATCTTTAGAATTCAATCAGGGTGACTATGTGTTTCTGAGAGTCACACATACGATTGGAGTTGGCAGAGCCATAAAATCAAGGAAATTAACCTCGAAATTTATTGGATTATACCAGATTACTTCACGAATTGGACCTGTGGCTTATCGAATTGCATTGCCTCCGATATTGTCCTATATTCACAACGTATTTCACATGTCGCAATTAAGGAAATACATTTTAGATCCATCACATGTGATCGAACCAGGCACAGTTCAACTAAAGGATAACTTGTCAGTTGAATTAGTACCTATAAGAATTGAGGACATGAAGATAAAGCGGTTAAGGAACAAAGAAGTTTTGTTGGTCAAAGTGATTTGGAACCTAACTACTGGAGATCCGACTTGGGAACTAGAGGGTAAGATGAGGGAATAACACCCTAATTTTTTTATCGACGTATAGTTTCGAGGACGAACCTAATTTTAGGGGGGTAGTAATGTAAGACTCTGAATTTTCTAAAATCTAATTTATGCAATTTTAGTGTATTTTGGGTTGAATTGCTTAAGCTATTAGCCCAATTTTTATTTTATGAATTAAGTACCAAAAATATATTTTGTTAGAGTTAGTAATATGTTAAAAAATTTAAGATGCCACGTGTTACTGATAAATTCATCTGTCTATTAAGTGGCGACAAAAATATATGGTGTTGTGTTGTTATTGGTGTTTTGAAAGAAACAAAATAATCCTTGTTGTTAATGTTGTTAGTAATGGTTAAAAAAGAAAATGATTTTTGATGTGTTTGAGTTATGTAATGAGTTATTTTCAAATAAATGAGTTTAAACTGAAGTTGAAATTTTACAAGAAAATTTAGAGTTATTAAAGTTGTGAAAAAGTTCAAATTTTAACTAAGTAATGAGTTTGAGCAAATAGTTAGACTGTGAAATTAATATGTTTAGAGTTAAAAATGTTACTCTTTTAATTACTCATGGACTGAGTTTAAAGGAAAAATTTAGAGTACTTTATTAACTCGAAACTTTGTGCTCTAATGGTTGAGTGATATAACTTGAGAGATTAAAGGATTTAATTTTGGAATTATTATGTGGTTTGATAAATTTCGGTGGTGAACAATTTTTTTATAAATATGAATGTTTATGTAGTTAGCTCTTGGAGTCTCGAAAATGAATCGAAACAGTTGGCACCGAGTTAGCAGTAGGGTGAACTCTGAAATATTAATGTTGTTGTGGTGAATAAAGAAAAATGATTTTCTTAGTTTATGGGTTACCAAACAATAGTGGTTATGGTTGATGATCAAGAATGTATACATATGATTAACAAATTTTTGAACTTGTGATTAAAGGAAAATTAGTGAATTGTGGTTTCAAGTCTGTATATGTATACTTTAAGTTTTTAGAAAAGTTTGCATGATTTTAATTAAAGTTTCAAGTTTATTAAGTAAAGGTTAAAGTCTTGAGGTAGAAATTGTTTTTTTTTTAAGATTCCAAATTTCATGAACTAAAATACAAATTTTGTTGAAAAATATATATTTTGAAAAAGTTGAAAATATTTCAAAGAGTTAGAATTTTGAAACTAGAAAAAATATTCCTTGATATTTGTTTTGTGTGATTATGTTTTTATGAGGTAAATACATTGATTGAACTTTAAGTCTTTAAGAAATTTAGTGGATCCAACTTTTAGTTATTTGAGAAAAAAAAAAGAATTATGGCAAATTTGGAAAAATTTGTGGTTGTTTGAAAAATTTTGAGAAAAATAATTTAAGACGTTTCGAATAATTGTTACTGAATTCTCTGAAAAATTAAAGGATGTTGATTTCTAAAAATATTTTTTTATACGCTGAAAGTGGGTATTGTGAATAATAATACTATTAGTCCTTACTCGTTGTAAACTCTTTTAGTGAAATATACTCTAAGGGGGTTAGGAGTAAGAAAGGATTTGTAAGGTAGTTAAAGTTTCAAGGATTAATTCAACTGAGTCAAACATCATTTGATTGAAGGTGTCAGCACGAGCGAGATTTTTCGTTGTGTTTGATTGTGGTGGTGATAGTTGTTGAAAAAGCTATTATTGAGGTAAGGGCTCCTTCCAAATTTTTAGTTTGCACATATGGACCTTATATGTGTAATTGATGGGTGAATATGTGATGGTTAATATTGACATGATTATGCATTCATGATTGATAATATGGGATTGCTACATGTTATGAATTTTATTGATGATAATATGTCTGGAGTATGCTCTGTGAAAAGTATGATAAATTATTATTATGTAATGAGTATTAAAAGGAGTGTATTTTAATAGCTACATTTACATAATAATTGTTGTTAAAGAGTTAGAGTATGCTCATGGATTTCATTATTAGTGATGACTGTGATGGGCCACAGTGTTAGTGCTGACCACGATGGGCCACATGATGGTTTCATTAGTTGATTGGTTCATCTTATCCTTACGAGGATTTTTAGTCGTGTAGTATGCGGATCTGTGATAAGTGGCACCTCAGTAATTAGTATTGGTCTGTTGGTAGGCGGTACATTTATGATTTACACCCCTCGAGGAGGGTGTGGAAATTTTGGAATCATGTGTACTGACATATAAACATTGCATTAGGGTACTTGACACGTGAGTCATGTTTGTTATGATATGTTATATGAATAAACATGCTCTATTGTTGTTTGTTATCATGCCATAACTACTAAGTGTTTATTGTCTGTTTTTATGACATAAATGTTAAATGTTAATTGTTAATTTTTGTTGGCGACCCTTTACATTATTGTGGAAATTGGGCATTGGCCTCAAATGATACCCGAGTTCGTCCTACAGACTGTTACTCTGACGACGGAAACGTCGTTAAACTTGTCTGACCGACATTTTTCGACTTCTTGGGTATACGACCCCATCTCAAGCAAGGCTACATATACGCGGAGAACGGTGAGGACAAGTAGGAAAGCTGAGGTAGTGAACTGTTTTGAGATTCCAGCACCGCCGAAGCAACCTATCTCGTGGGTGGACCTGACTTCTGAGGAGACTGATCCCTCAATGGCAATAACAAAGCAAAAATCGCATGAACAATACATGAAATTGCACCTTAAAAAACATGAGCAGGAAGAACAATAACACACCTTCAGAAATGTGAGGGCGAAGAAGAAAAACATGAGAATTAAAAAGAAAATGCAGCTTCTGAAACAAAATGACAGAGACGGCATAAGTCATACCTTCAAAATCAAAGACCACTATGGAGTCAAAAGGATTTCTATCTTAGACTCGTGATTTATCTTGATGAAATAACACTAGGGTTTATTTTTCCCTAAATTGATCGAAGAACTAAATTGTCCCGATTTATTTTTCTTAAGGACTAAAATGTATTTTTAATTATTTTAGGGACTTAATTGGGTCTTTTAAAATTTCTCAGAGACTAATTTGGTCCGATTTATTTTTCTTAGGGACTAAAAAGTGTTTTTATTTTTCTCAAGAATTAAATTGGGCCTCTCAACATTTCTCAGGGACCAAAATGGGCCTTTACTTTTATTATTTATATTTTTTTTTTAAATACAAGGGATGTCGTGACCCCTATCTGCTCTTGAGAAGGCAGCCACTTATGTATAACATGAAATATGCTCATGTATTACATGAAGACATATGTCTTATGGCCAATAATCAAAGACTATTTCTTTATGTGTTTCATGAAAATGTAGGGCCAAAGAAAAAAAGAAAAATAAAACCTACATACTCTTGTGTTACATGAAACATTCTCTTGTTTACATGAATGATATGAAGGAGAGAAAAAAAAAGAAAAAAAAAACCACAACAAGAGGCATCAGACGTCATAATATTCAATCTTGGAGGAAAATAAAGACGTAAATGAAAAATAAATCACATTAATAAGGTACAAAGAAAATGAAGATGCGGTCTTATTCTAGAAAAATATTTAGTCAAAAAGGAGTATTGAGAATAATAGTTATATTTTTTGATAATATTTTATTTAAACATAGATTTTAAATATATATTCAACATTCTAAATAAGATATTGTTAGAATATATAACGTATATATCTATTTAGAATATGTTTAGATTTGTTTTTTATTATGATATGAGATTTCATACAAAAGAAAATATTTCTCCATACAAAATATATCACATATAATTCTGCTTTCGTAATACAAACAACAAAAACTGCATCATTATCAATGTCAATAAGAGAAAAATTAGGAAAACAAATATGTCCCTCAAAACTTAACTCATCAAACCGATGTCAATTAAGTCATTGTCTAAATTATAAAGACGCAGAGAACCGTTAACTTATACTTCTGAAGAGTGTTATCATTTTTATTTTGAGTGAATTTTAAATTCTGGTCCATAGTGGACTGACTATGAAAATTGTCAACCTTAATATTTGCCATGCTTGTAACATCAAAACACCATCATATGTCCCGAAAATGTAACTCGATTGGTGAGCCAAGGGATGCAAGAGAATTATAAGAATGAGGTTTCAAATTCAAATCCAGAGACAAACCTAACTACTAAAATAGAAGAGAAGAAATGAGAGTTCGATTGCTGAGCCAAGGAATACAAAAGAATTATAAGAATGAGGTTTCAAATTCAACCCAGAGACAAACCTAACTACTATAATAGAAGAGAAGAAAAAAGAGTTTTTAGACTTGGAGAAATATTAAGGCATCTACACAACTAGGGAGATGACAGTTTCAAAAGAAGAATGAATCCAAATATATTGTATTAAAGATTTAGATTAAAATCAATTGATTGAATTCAAGTGATTAATAAGTGTTAAGAACGAATCATTCAGAAAACTCAAATTTAAAATTAACTGAAACAATTTTTTCACCATACTTCACTTATTAAAGTCCAATTCCTTTGAAATTGGAGAATTAAAAAAATTGAGAGAAATTTTCCACACCGCAACATGAATTTAGACTAGATATACATTTAAAATAACCTATCTCAAACTTACTCTTAGAGATCATCACACTATTCTTAATATATATATATATATATATATATATATATATATAAAATGGCTATAAATAATAACCTCAATACTACAAAGAGAACGTGAAATATAATACTTAATTTGAAACATGTATATCTTATTAATTAGATGAATACAATTAAAAGATAATAATTAATTAAAACTGAAAACGAGTCTTGAACTACTTATTTAAATTTAAAAGGCAGGCATTCTTAAAAGCCTTGTGGGTCATGGCTGAAAAGTCTTCAATATAAATACACTCAACTTGAAGCAATTTACTCAAAATTAGAGAGTATTCATACCCAATCCTCTTCTTCATAGAGACTATTTGAAACACATGCAATTTAATTAGGAATGTTTCAATATATTATTACATTATTTGTAGCTATTATCTTCATCATATGCTACTATATTTTGAGACACAATAGAAATGTGCTTATACCAAATTGGACAATTATTGGCATGCTACCAGCAGTTTTACATAATCAATCCAATATTCCTGATTTTGCTACATCAATTATGAAACATCATGGAGGCACTTTTCATTTTAAAAGACCTTGGTTTACAAATACCAACTTTATCCTCACCAGTGATGCCATGAATGTGCACCAGTTCACAAGCAAGAATTTCATCAACTATGGGAAAGAATCTGATTTCCATGAGATTTTTGAGTGGATTTTAAATTCTGGTCCATATGGAGTGACTATGAAAGTTTTCAACTTTATCAAACACATTTCAACCCCTCGTCTCATGTTTGCACTTTCATCACGAGCTAAGGTTTATACTTGAAACTATGAAAAATATGAAGATGTAAAAAAAGAAAAAGGAGAAATTAACCAAAGAGAAACATAATTCAATTTGGTTGATCACCAAAAACCATAACTAATCTTCATGTGTTACATGAGAATAGATAATCTTAACCAATAATTGATTTTCATGTGTTACATGAGGATAGATAACCATACAATATTATGTACAACGGCGGATCTTACACAAAATATTGGGGGAGCGACAAATATTAACTAAAATATTATAATTGAAATTCATAAAAGTCATATAGTTTTATCAAAGATTCAACACAACATCAATACAAAATAAAAATATAATATGTGAAAAGAGACATTTACATCAAATTAAAGTTGTGTCATTTGTTCTCTTAAAGCCTTGAAGTCATCAATAATTGAATCAGAACAACATTTTTAGCTATTTCTTTTTCAATATAAAGCATCATATTGTCAACAAGAAATTCATCCTCCATCTTGTTACATAGTATTTTCCTAATAATCTTCATTGTTGAAAATTATCTTTCTATAGTAGTTGTAGGAATCATAAGAGATAAGATAAGACGAATTAGTCAATCAACCAAATAATATGTATATGTTTTCCCTGTATTTTTTAGAGCATCGCATAATTGAGACGCTATCATAAACCAATACCTTTATATTGATACTACACATTCTTTATATCCATCTCTTACAAAGAATTTTTCAACTTCAAACTTAATTGACTATTCAAGGTCTATGTGCCAAAATTAACCATAAGTCTGTTAGTTTTTTTATGAGTGAAGAAGATACTAATAATGGTGGCACCTATCTTTGACTCTGTGAATAATACACAAGATGAGAAAACAAACAACATTGGACCAAGAATATGAATAACACAGTGTCACATTTAGACGAGATCATAGACAAAACATGAAGAAAAAACGAAATCTAAATATGTGTGGAAACCAATTATTTAAATAAAAAGAGTGAACAAAATGACTTCAAGAGGTGATTCCAAATCAAAAAAGATTGCCCCTCTAATGGGTGAAAAATAAGTGAGTGGACTAATTACTCCATCTTATAAATAAGTGAGTGAACACAATGTCACTTTTTTTTTCTTCTTCTTTTGTCTTTCTTCCAATAGGCAATTACTCCATCTTTGTCCTTTTTTATAAGCATCTAGTGGTTGTTTCACATATATTAAGAAAATTGGTTTTATAATTAATGTGTATATTTTGTGTGTTGCTATTACTAAATTAACTATTATGTATAAATGTATTTAATGCTAATTTTTCACTTTTCAAAATAAATTAGTAGTATTAATATAGGTAGATTTAAAAATAGAATAATAAAAGTATCTAGTAATTTGCATAGAACTTATATTTAGAGACAAATAAAATTTTCAATAAGTGCTTAGGGACAGAGGGACTATGATATAATTCAATCACCTTTATTTTGTTTTATTTATGTGCTTATTAATTTGTTTATAAATAGTTGATATTATTTATTTTACTCCTTCTCCAAGCAATTCGTAAATATTTCTCACTCATTTTGTTTGTCATTATCTATTATTTTTACTTTCTTCAATGCAATTGAAGGTGTAACATAATTGTTCGGAAGAAACTTTTTGCACATCTAATTGACTTCTTTTGGATTTGTTTTTTAAAATAGTCGATATTTGTAATTAGTTGTTAATTTTATAAGAGGGGTATTTGAGCACTTCCTTATCACTCAAACTCTTTCAAACCATCAAACTACTTTATGACTCATATCTTTTGGAATTTCGTCTTTTTGTAATATTTTGCTATTCCTTTTTTAGGTCAAGATATATTCCAAATTATTTTGTTTCTTTCTATTTTTTTCTTTAATAATATTGCATATAATTTTTCAATTTTGATTAATGGTATCAATCTAGTTGAGATGACTAATCTTTTTAAATCCATAAATATCATTTTATAAACAAACAAAATTATCAAAATAAACTCATTTTATTTTTTTAATGTAACATTAAAGTTTAAATTTACCTATGAATTAATATTGTGTCAATCTCTTCTAAATAATTATACCTGAATGTATTTTTTCCAATTCTTAATATCCAAAAAAATTATAAGAACAATTTTGTAAAACAAAAAATTACAAACATTCATTTACTTAGTGCTTTTCTTAATCTACGTAAAATAACCTTAAAAAACTAATTTTGAAACAATCGGGCAACTAGGAGATCTGGTATGGTCATGGACAATACCTACTTTTGCAAAATTATGATAATTATTTTGGTGGCTCACCTTAAAACAATTGAGATATGCATGTTCTATGGAAAAGTTGCTTGAAAGGGAATGGTTTTCAAACTTCACTTTACCTTAAAATTTCGACTTAAAAAAATTTATCTTCTTTCTATTATTAATGTTTTAAAAGGAAAATTTTGAACTACCTTTTTCTATTTTATGAAAATCACTAAGATTATCATCTAACTTCTATTTTTATGTATTATAACAAATAAAAAAAAATTGAATTTTAATTGGACTCAAAGCAAGTAGATAATATTGATGTTTAATATATTATATTTTGAAAATTAGTTATATTATTCAAGTGTGAAACTTACTTATATCATTGAAATTTTGTAACTCTATGACTTTTCTTGTGAAATAAGATTGTAATATTGTGAAAATATGAGGAGTTACATGTATCACAAAAAATATATTCACAAAATTCATGAATCCTTAAGTGCACATTTTCTTTGTTGGGAAACAACAATTTTTATATTTGACGGCAAAAACCGGTGAAATGGACACAAACAAATTTTTATTGCGGTGAATTTACTTTTTCATGACAAAGAGCATTTTCCATAAATAATACAATAAAAATGCAAACTCTCCTTCAAAACAAAAGTCATAGAAAAATAAAATAACATCTCATCCAACTGTACCCACCCAACAAGCATATTTAAGTATGATATGAAAAATGAATGAGGAAAATAAGGTACATAACAACAATTAAGAATATGCTGCATGGAACATCTTAGAAATATCATAACCACTTAAAAATCTCAAAACTCCAAAGTAGCATAATGAAGTTTTTTCCGGTCTCAATTTTCCTCAAACAAAGTTTGGATGATCCTATTGTATAGCAAAATAGAAAACCATCTAAGATAAAATATTGATGACAAAATTTTCAAGCATTACTTGTAGCATCTAAGTAAGATGACAACAAAGCACTTCAGCAAATTGATTCACAAAGTATGTTTGGTTATGCAATAATAAAATTGATTTTTTAAAATTGATTATAATTAATTAAAAGTAATTTAAATAAAAAATATCTATGTTAAAATATATTCACGTAAAAGTAAATTGTGTAATAAATTTGAAGCAAAAAATAAATTATATACGTGATAGTATCAAATTCATGTTAGAATAATTCTAATATAAAATCAATTCTACTCAAACATATCTAAATTTTTTTAAATCAATATAAACCTTTAGAATCAATTTTGGTTAATCCAAAAGTGAAATCTAGCGTACAATAATTTTGCAATAGTAGTATCATAATTATATCAATGCATGTAATTATTGTATTAGGATATGAATGATTAGAATATCAATTTAATAATAATAATAATAATAATAATAATAATAATAATAATAATAATAATAATAATAATAATAATAATACAATAAATTTAGATATATGTTAATAATTTGCACGACTAGCTTATAAAATATGATCATACCTTCAATTGGAAGTTGGGAGAAACACCCTTATTAGTCCTCTTTTGATAACCTTTTTTCTACATGTAAGACATGTACCCCGTGCAGATATAGCACTTTCAATGCATTTCTTGCAAAAATGTGACCACACCTTGTCGACATTTCCTCAACAAAAGGAGCCATACATATTGGACAACTAAAATCAGACTCTTTTGGAGGTTCAATTACTTGACTTTGAGGCATAAAGAAATATTTAAGTTAGCCATTTAAACTCCAACATGTTATTCCATTTGCGTCTTTTTTATTTTAATTATATTATTAATGTGAAGTGTATATAATGGAAAAAATATATTAAAATATGCTTTATTGATTTTGATTTTGCAAAATGACAATTAAATGAGACAATATTTTCCTACAACAACCATCCAAACAGGACAAAAGGAGTATATAGTAACTTCTTTGTATTCACATGTGAACATTTGTAATCAACTTCATATATTGTAACAAAGATAAAATAACCCCTAGAAATAAAACAATGATATAAAAACTAATGATTTAATTTATTACCTCCACAATGGTATTGGCTTCCAAATCTATTATCTATTATATATATTTAAAACAGATTTTCGAATGCCACCTCACTCACGAATGCCACCTCATTCTATTTCATCCACCTATACAAATATTTCTCACGTCAGACAAAAAGGTGATGTGGACCTCTTCTCCTTTCTCCCCTCTCAATCATGTTCTCAATGCCTAATCTCCTTCAATCCTCACTACGCCAAAAATGACATTTAACAGCGCCCATTTTTTAAAAAAGCGTTGTAATAGGCTTTTAAAAGTAAAATAAGGAGGTCTTTTACAGCGCTTTTTAAAAAAAGCGCTGTAATAGGCTTTTAAAAAATAAAATATAACAGTAAATCGCTTCAGTTTCCTCTTTATTACATAAACTTCACTACACTTCAGTGTCCTTCTCCTCTTCATTATCCTTCTCATTGCGAACCCTAATGTCCTACGAACCATATTGTTAACCATCTCCATTGCAAATCATCTCCATATTTGTTACTATCCCTACGAACATTATTACGTACTCTTCTCAATGAGAACCCTACTCTGTCCTACGAACCGTTCGTATTTCTGCGCATTCTCGCTGTTTCTTCTTAAACGAAAACGTAACCCTATGAACTCTACGTATTTCTTCGCACTCTTCAGGTATTGTATTCATTTATTCATTTATTTCTTATATATATATATATAATGTGTCTGTTAATGCTAATAATCACATTTATTTGGTAGTGTTTTACAAGTTTTCCGAGCTCAAATGGGTGCTACAGTGTCGAAGCAAAAATCAAATAAATCACATGGATTCTAATAAAGGTTTGAAATGTATGGCTTTAAAATTTCATTAACAATCAATCCACAAATATTTATTGACTTATATGTTTTATTTTATAGTGCTCTCGTCAAACTAACAACATAGACTGCGGATATTGTATATTACGATTTATGAAGGAGATTGTTGTTATAATCCCAGAAAGAGATCTAATTGAAATAAAGGAATGCATATTACAGCGCTTTTTTTAAAAAGCGCCGTAAAACTAATACAACAAGCAGCGCATTTTTAGAAGAGATTTACAGCGCTTTTTTTATTTTAAAGAGCGCTGTTGTATCTTTTTACAGCGCTGGATACTACAACGCTTAATTTTTTGAAAAAGCGCTGTAAATGGCTTAAAAAAAGCGCTGTAAAATACCATTTTTGGCGTAGTGAGGACAATTAAATGAGACAATATTTTCCTACAACAACCATCCAAACAGGACAAAAGGAGTATACAGTAACTTCATATATTGTAACAAAGATAAAATAACCCCTAGAAATAAAACAATGATATATAAACTAATGATTTAATTTATTACCTCCACAATGGTATTGGCTTCCAAATTTATATAAATATCAACAATTGGTTCCATTGTGTGACGAATCGTGTTGTGCATAAAATAAATTGACATCCTCTGATTTTCTGCAATAACCATGGATGACAAGTCAACCATGTCAAATCACAATAATATTAAAGACCATAACAAAAATAGTCACAAAGAGAAAAAGAATGATAAATGTATTAGTACAATCTATACATAACAAAAATAGTCACAAAGAGAAAAAGAATGATAAATGTATTAGTACAATCTATACTCCATAAGCACGATCTTTGTTTCTATACTTTTGATAAGTTGCATTCAAACAATATAGATATGTACGTAATAGAAGAGTAAAAAACATTGAGTGGAAGTTTCAATCCACTTTTTTTATTTATTTATTTATAAGTGTATAGTTTTATATAGCTGCTTATCAATATAAATTTGTTTCCTTATTTTATTAACCTCAATTCTTCGTATCTTCTCTTAAATATCACATTTCACTTATAATAAAACCTTTTAAAAATTTCTTATACAAGTTGCAATTTGGTATGGAAGAATGAAATTAAACCCCCACACCTACAATTCTAAATGATTCTTTTATACATTTTTTAATGAACACCCTTAGTTAAGGGTCATGAATCTGGCTTCCTTTTTCTTTACACCCACTTGGTTATTCTATGTCCACATTAGATATATATATTTTTTAAAGCAATATGTTTCGACAATTAGGATAACAAGGGGTTATTAGACATATAATTAGAAGGAAAATTCCACTAATAAACAATATTGTCAATCATTCAATACATCATGGTTTTAACTGGTATGCAATTATGACCGCAATATTACAATTTTTGAAGTCTCCACAATGACATTGTAACTGCAATTTAAACCACATAAGTCGTTTTTTCTCGTAGTGTAAAGATTTGCAGTGTAACCGTAATTGTGATTGCAACTACAATTTAGAACTATGTTCAAAGGTTTAGGGCGTGCAAAGAAATACTTTGGGAGAATTTTGTACTAGTGTTTGGTGTATTTTTCCTAGCGTGGGATGAGTGGAACTCTCTTTACTATATGAGATTATTAGAAAGGTACATTCTTGTATTTGAATGGTATATGAGATCAAATTTCACTAGTTGGATAAGTTGTATTTTGAAAGAAAAAAAAAAAGATGAAGGTAACGAAAAGGGGTATCTCCATAAGTGGTAAAAGGAAATCTCAAAGAATATGGATATAAAAATTTAGTTTCATGTGTAGGACATAAAATCAAATGAATTTTAAAGAGAAGACTTTGGTCTATCACTTGAATAAAGAGGGTTTAAAGTTTCGTTGGACAACAAGATCTCTAATTCATTGAGCATTGGATATCAATAGATTGAAGAGGTTTCTTCAGTTTATAGAAAGTTAATAAGATACATTGTAGCTCAATGGGTAGCGAAGTTAAAGAATCTTTGTGCTTAACCTAGATAAAGGTTTGAGGCAAGGTGAGAACGAAATGATTGAATCTTCACCTAGATCTGCTCAGGTTCATGCCCTTTTCTTCATTAAATATTTGTTTGATTTAGAGAATCATCTTCTTAAGAAGATTCAATCATTTGGTCCTCACTTTCCTCAATATGAATGATGGGAAGTTGTTGAAGTTCAAAAGGGCCATCATCCCCTTGTGATGGCATTGTATTTCTTTATCTTAGTCTATAACCAATACGGCAACTCGCAGAAACAGTGGAGTTGAATTGAGGTTAGGTACCATTTAATTTCTTGATTTATCTTCTTAAATTGTTCCATGAGTGGTTATTGATGCTGAACTTTTGTTAATGGTTTGTGACACCTTGATCGATATTCAGAGTGTTCATTATTTTGCTGATGTGAGCTTAATTTTTTCACCTAAACTAAATTTTAAAGGCGTTTTAGTGTTATTTTTTATGTTGCGTGCACCAATAATGATAAATTTGTATGTATTTCAATACAACTCTGGTTCAATTTAGTTGCCGGTTTGTTATACATTTAAGGGTGTCTTTGGTTTATTCTTTGGTCACAGAATCTTCGACAAACTTTGGATGATCTTACACATAATGGTTATTCTGTGGTGAGTGCTGTAATTAAATGGTCGTCCACTTTCCCCTATTTTAATTTCATCATTACATGATTGAGTTTATCCTATCTTCTGTTGCCTTTCAGTATATATCGTCCTTCAAATGAAACCCAAAATTACTACCCCTATTTATGCTGTTTATATGTTGTTGTTAGGATGTTTTCCGTGTTAACGAATACACATTGCTTACAATTTTTTGGCTTGACAGTGCATTGTGGAGGAAATTCGGGCCCAGCTCAAGCTCGATCCAGGAAACGCCGTTTTGTATCTGGGTAAGTACACCATTCTCTATATGCCAGCGGTCTCTGTCCTCCCTCCTTCTCTCTTATGTCAATTGGTGGAGCTTGCTTTGGTGTGATTGAGGAAAAAAACTTGTCTTTTTCACTAATATTTGTTTTATTTGTGATTAGAAAGTTGATGATCCGTGGGTATGTTTCTATGTGCCTTTTCTTTTTGGATAGAAGATAAGTTTCAATAGAAAGAAAGAAAAAAGAGATTGGTTATTTTTGTAGAAAAAGAATAGAAGGGTATGTGGACAGAGGTTAAGGTATCCTCCTTAACAAACAGAGTCCAACTCAAAATTGGAAATAAGCAAGATGTTTGCGGTATATGGTTTATGTTGTCAATTACATTAATATTATAGTAGTAATATTTGTATCTATTTTAAGCTACCTTACACGATGCTACTATTTGTCAATTTTTTCAACTATATAGAAAATTGTCTCTTTTTTCTTACTTGACATTGTCACTTCTTGCAATCTTTATGACTTTAAACTTTTGTCACTGTCTCCTTTTTCTGTTGGTCCTAACCAGCTAAGACAACCTCTATTGGAATGCTGTATGCTTGTGCATGATAGTGTCTGCGAGCTTTTTATAACCATAGATTCATAATTTAAATCACCTTTTGAAGATTTGTTTATTGTAGAGCTCATTGAAATGAATTGTTTTCTTTTCCAGATAACTTATAATATTTTATAAAACAATTTTGGATTTTCTGAGTGTGTTGTGTGACTGACTTAATGTTCAAACTTTCAGGCATGCTCATCCAGGAAATCCCTATGTATATGGACTTGTTGGGGTTGATCACGATCTTGACTTTCCCGAACCTATGCCTGTTGTAGGTATGGGAGTTTTTTTTGCCTAATTATACTACTAATTAGATTATTAGAATTTTAATATTCCAATAGCAACTTATATTAATATAATTTATAACTGGTCACTTCATTTCTCGTTAGCCAATTGCATAGCATTAGTTTTGTCTTACTTTTGCTGCATTTTGATGAGCTTTTTATATTAAATTGGAAAAACCATTAAATGCCAATGTTGCAATTTGAAAGGGTTTCTCATTTGGATAAAGTGGTCCATTGATTATTTATTTTGTTTCTGATCTATTGTTCTGCTTACAGAACTTATTTTTCCTTGCTGGTATTGTTCTGTTATTCATGTCATTTTCCTAAACACTATGTTTTATCATAAAAATATAAACTTATGAATATATGTAAGATGTTCCTAATTTGTGAGAAAATATGTGTCTTTTGTTGGTTATATCATAATTGGAGGGGGACAATTAATTGTTTTAGTGTTTGCTTATGATTATTCACAATTCTCCATTAATAGTAGTACATCTTTGAACTACATTGGAATGATCAATTTCGACGACGCCTCTTTTATGATAAGCATTTCTCATTCGGCAAGGGGCTATTGCATTAATATGGTCCTAGAGACCATGAAATCCTAATAAATCATTAGATTTTTCTAGATCCCTTTATTTTTTTTGACTTGTTTGAAATGGATGCATTGGTGAAATCATGATTCAGGATTGAAACATGTTCATTATACAACATTAGTGTCTGATTTCAGAGAGAAAATAATAGGAAGTGATAGAATATGAGAAAAAGTACTGAGAAATGATAATGGCCTCGCAAAAATTGATATTATAGCTGACTGTGATTCTTGTTTCACATTTAAAGTTGTTAGAGCTAGTTAGAAGTGCGGTCCTTGTTGGCTTAACAAGCTTTAACCAAATGGTAACTGACAAGTACTTAGTAACTCTAACAGAATTGTAATAGTTACAACACGTGCAATCAATGTGTGAAGCACTTGTCTACCATTATGTATTCCACCTTTGAGGAAGCATCGTTTTATATTACTAGTTATCATTTTAAGCATTCTCAAAAGTTCCCTTATATTTGGTTTTGGCAAAAACAAAAACAGCAAATCACAAATTTATCATATTTAACTAGATCAAAAAGTCAGAATTTTTTGTAAGATTAGTTAGCATTCTATTCCTGCGATTTGTGTGAGCTATCCCCTTAGAACCATGCTGCTTACCTGCATCTTCATATGCCTCTAACATGTAAGTAATGATCACAGTCAAAGTGAAGTTATTACTGTATATGTCAATAGTGCTGAATTTGGCTTTGGATGTAGATTGTGATCCCATCAGATTGAGTTCTATATACCAGACAAAGGATGGATAATTTGCACAGTGAAATGAAGTGCAATAACTTTACCATCTGATGAAATAGGGAGATACTAATGTTCTTCATACTTCATAGCAATGGAGCTGAATTAATTAGTTGATATTTGTTAGTGACAAATATGAACTCAAGTACATATAACTCTTTTTGTAAAGAGTTGTAGCCAAGTATTTTCTTCCAAGAGGGCTGACTGACATTATGTGAGGTGGTTGTTTTTAAACTATGTCTTCCAGGGAACATTTATGTTGATGAGTAATATTTAGTGTGTTCTAGCCTATCATCCATTTGCTATCTGTTGTTTATTACTAACTTGTTTGGATTCATAATGCGATGAATGAGATTTGTTGATCTGTTGTTGCAGGATGGGAAGCCGCCGGACAAAAACTGTGAGATGAAGATAGTTGGTTTATTACCATATTGGATCAACATGGCAGAAGGAGGTGCTGTGCATAATACTATTGATATGCAATCATTGTTTCTATTGACAGGAGCAAATGGTGGTGGTAAATCAAGTTTGCTTCGGTCAATTTGTGCTGCTGCACTACTTGGGATATGTGGACTTACGGTTCGTGCTGAATCAGCTCTGATTCCATATTTTGACTCCATCATGCTTCATACGAAGTCATATGATAGTCCAGCTGATCACAAAAGTTCATTTCAGGTTTGCTATTGTTTCATTCTTTTCCCTTAAATCATATCATATAATGTTGCTTGCTTCATTGTGTATAAAATTTTGCATTCGACCAGTCAGGCTGTACCGACGATGCAAAACCAAGTATCCAAAAATGTTCTTTTTGGTAGGGTACTCTCTTTATCATAAAGTGTTCCTGTAGGCACTGACCTTGGAGTACTCTAAACTTAATTTTAGATAATTTGAAGGACACTATATGTTAATTATTCATTAAAATTATCTAAAAGTTTATATATCCAAGGTCCATATATGGACCCAATAAAGCCAAACACCATAAATAAATAATAACAAATCAAACATAATGATAACAAATCCTATTATGAGTTTATGATAATCTAAAAATAGGATAAATTTCCAAAATAACAAGAAAATAATCCCAAACTGAAAATCCTAATTATGACCTCTCCTCGAAAGCGTCAAAAGACAACGAGCAATTTGATGAAGCAAAATCCAGCAAATGAAAAACATCCCCGGGGTCTGACAGCAGTTGAAGTCACATGATTCTTCCATTTCGAAAAGTGGGGGCAGAAAGGAGTTGGAGGAAATTTATGATTATGGTTCTTGTAACATGAATCCTACTCTAGTCTCCGTTGAAACTTGATAAATTTTCAATAACCGCCATCCAGTATCAATCTAACAGAATCTGCAGGGACATCCTTTTCATTCCGCCGTACAGCCTACTGTAAAATTATGTACGTAGAGAAGTGATACGTGTGATATCCAAAACTAGAATCAATAATTATGAAACCTCGGGAGTCAACATAATTTTCGTGAAAGTTAAATAGTTGTCCCATGCCTTATGTATTTTCCTTAAAACTATATTGTTTTCTGTTGCTTTATGGAATTGAAATTTCATAAGTACCTTACTTCCTATTGTTCTTAATATCTGTTACAGGTGGAGATGTCTGAACTTCGATCCATCATTACTAGAACCACCCAAAGGAGCCTTGTGCTTGTTGATGAAATATGTCGAGGAACAGAAGCTGCAAAAGGGACTTGTATTGCAGGCAGCATCATTGAAACTCTTGATAGTATTGGCTGTCTAGGTATTGTATTTACTTACTTGCACGAAATATTTACCTTGCCGCTTAACATCAAGAACACTGTGCACAAAGCAATGGGCACCACTTGCATTGATGGACAAACAAAACCTACTTGGAAGCTGACAGATAGTATTTGTACAGAAAGTATTGCTTTTGAAACTTCCAAGAGGGAAGGAATTGCCGAAGAAATCTACCCAAACTATATTAAACTCTTATAGTTTGAGTTTTACAATAATAATAAGATTGCTCTGTTAGAATCTGAGAAGGTTCAACACTTGTTTGAGTTCTTATTCTTTGACAGAAAAATACACGAGAATGATTCTAGGAATCAAATGGAAAAAATCAGAATTGATTCAATGTATGTGTGTGAGAGAAATTCAAGTATGATTGAAATGAGTAATGAATTTTCTTAGTACTTGAAGCTCTAATTTTTCCTTGAGCTTGACCTTCCTTTTATAGGTTTTTTAGACCATTTAATATTGGTCAAAAGAGCTGTTGGTGGTGCTCTGTCAGATTTGACCAAAACCAATATTTTTGAATAAAAATATTCCAGCCTTTGAACATAATTTGAACTTTGCTGACTGGGTTGGTTTCTTTGTTCTTGATCAGATTTATCTTGTGTTTAATGATCCTTGAAGCTTTATATGTAATTATTGATGTTACAGCTTCGATCTGGAGCCTTGATTCTGCCCAAAACAATTTGGTGAATAATTATGAACTTTTGCAGAAGTAAGGAGATCAATGCTGAAATTTTGCAGAATCGGAGATTGATAATCAATCTGGAGACTGGTTTGATCATTCTGGAGAAAGATGTTTGCTGCTGAAGATCAAGTGTAACAAGCTGGAAAATATTTATCAATCTGGAGACTGATATTACACTACTGTCCAGATTGATCAGAATGTTGTCAAGAATGTTCATATATGTCTGGTTTTGCTAATTTGCTATATGTTTGGTTTTGCTAATGTTGTCAAGAATGTTCATATTTATCAATCTGGTTTTGCTACTTGTTCCTTCCCAAGTAATGATAACATTAGCATGAAATTCAGAGGCAGAATCTTATTTGAACTAATGGAGATTGATTGCTTTTGGACCTGTGATGATCATTCTGAAACTGGAGAACATTCTTCGTTTTCCATATTTTGTTAAGAATGTTCTCAATTCTTGTCTGTTCAGTTTCTTGCCTTTTATGTTTATTTCTTTGTTTTGTTTAAATCCTATCTTTGAATTAATACACTCAAAAGCACAAGTTAAATTAACATAACATTTAGAATCATAATTAACATTCTTAATTAATTTTTTGTTTGTTTTCATCAAAACATTAAATTGAGATTTTGTCTCAACACCTAGTACATATCATTCATACAATAACAATCAACATAAGATTTCATAAAATCAGACAACGTGCAATCTTGATAGGGAATTTCGGTATTTCCGTTTATCCCACGTTATTTTGTACTCATAAAATCGAACATTCTATCACTCCTTACCTTGGTTGAAGATTTTTACCAACGAAGTCGATCTACTGATTTATTGTGTCGTGTCAATGCAACAACCAATTATAAATTAATAACTTGCTCCAATAGATAAATTATTTGGTCTTGTAATATAATTCAAAAATATATTTAATATTATTAAACACACATATTACTATAATCAAATTTTGTTTAAACTAAGCATGATAGAAGAACTAAGTATTATATATATATATATATCACAGTGAATATATCTTCGATTTTTAAATAGACTTTTATATATATCACAGTGAATTTTATTATTAGTTACAACTTATTATTGACTACACTGAATTTTATAAAATAAACTAAACCCTTTAGAACTAACTGCATCTCAATACTGCTAATAACTTATCTGCTAACTTATCTTCTAGAAATTTGTATGACAACAACTCTTATATAGCATAGTCCTTCTTTTATGTATTTGTCCGTATTTATAGTAAACCAGCAAGGTCCTTTAAGTATGCAATTATCTCCAAGAAAATCATTATTTCTTAGCTAAACTACTCATTTATCTAGCCCAATGTCCTTAGTCGACATTATGTCATATGTCAAGGTTATTCTATCCCAATCTGAATCATTTTGGTTAATATTTTCTTATCACGCATTATCTAACTATCATAAAAAAAAATAAAAACAAAACATTCAGTATCATATCATAATAAGCATTTATCTCCCCTACATTCTATTATTGATATTGTTCTAAATGGTTGGCTTAAATATTCATGAATCACTAAAATATTTCCTACAAATCTAACATAAGTATGTATATATAAATTTTTTTCAATTACCAGCCCTCTTGATAGTACATATTAATCTACATTTACTACCTCAGGAGAATGTTGTTAATCAATTTTCAAATTCAATGCCTACGATGAGTTCTGTATTCGTGTTCTAGCAACAACCACAAATTCACTATCCTAGAATTCACCAAATGGTGAGTTAATTACAGATTGCTTGTATAATAATAGTGAAAATATTAAACGTCTAAAATAATTCTCATTTTTCCACCAGAAATCCTGAAAAGGATAACTCAAATTGATAATCATGATAATCAAGTTCAATGGTAAGTTCCTGATTGCGATTCTTTGTGTGCGAATTTCAATTGTATGATTGATCTTTCTATTTTTCTATCAAAATCTGTGTATTTGTCAAAATCTAATTGATGAAATTAACGCATACCTAATTGCAATTGGATATTAAGAAGCGGCTATCGGCAAAAGCGCTAATCCCTTATTTTTTCTCTTCTGGTCTTTTATCAGTACAAAGCCATCACGAATATATATATATATATATATATATATATATTTCAATTGTTGTTGTTTTTGTTGTTGCAGTTGTTGTTCTTGTTGTTCTTACTATTATTACTATTATTATTATTATTATTATTATTATTATTATTATTATTATTATTATTATTATTATTATTATTATTATTATTATTATTATTATTATTATTATTATTATTATTTGTGATGTAAGACCATGATAAACATAAATATACAACAATGAAATAAAGTAAAATATAATAAGTAGACTTTTACATGAAAATAATAATAAATCGTCTAATTTAGTTGTTAATAAGAAACCAGTTTGAAAAACTAATTGAAAGTAACAAGAATTCATAAAGTTGTTCATGATTAAAACTTACAATTCTTTCAGAGAATGAGGGAATTGCAAGAGAACGATTGACAAACTTTTTTATTTTTGTTTTTCGAATGCCTTACATAATGAAGGACCACTTCCTTTTATAATGGAAGGATAGGTCTTAGATTACAATAATGTCCTTGCACTAATTTACATTGATGCCCTTACATAATTCAAATAGCATTAATAATTCAACTAACTTTATTAAAGAGAATAGTAAAAAGCTTAATAATACATTGCAAAAGTCAAAAGTAAACATAATGTTGTCTGCCTTCGTAATGACATCAAGATAATGGGTTATCTTTTGTCAAAAGTAGCCACCATGCTTTGTCTGAGAATCTTTAATGACTTGGGTCTCGTGTATGGTCACATTTTTCCTTCAATAATTCTATTAATCTTTAATAATTTAGATGTCACTTTTTGCCTTCAATAATTTCGAAATTCTTTAATAATTTAGATTTCTTCTATTCCATAGCAATCATCTTCATTTTGTCGAGTAAAGCTTTGAGATGATCCTTCCGAGTCTTCATTATTGTTATTTTCAGACTCAGATATTGCTGCCTGTAATTTCTTCAAAAATTCTTTTTTATTAGAAGATGATGATAATTCTGCCATGATCTTTGATTTTTCAGCCAAGAACTGTCCTTCTTTAATGTTTTCTTTTGGCTTAATAAGAAATTTAGGATATCTTTTAAATCATTCTAACAGTGTGGATTCTTTTAATAATTATGGATTAAATTTGTTCCACCATTTAATTTTAATAACTCTGAATACCCAATTAATATTAGAATCAGGAATTGATAATTCTTTTCTATACGTCCACGAAGTAATCCATGAAATACCAAAGCTTGCGTGAAACATTAATATCTTCATGTGATCCGGAAAATTGGTTTCTTTAATAAATTCTTGGAATGCTGATTCAGCAAATTCTGGGTAAATTTCGGGCTCAGGTCCCCATTCATTGAACCATTTAATAAACCATAATGGGAATTGTAACGAGATGTCTTTTTTAAACCAAATGAACCAAGAATGTTCAAAGGGTTCTTGTAATAGCATGTTTGTCCATGCTTCCATATAATCATAATAAGAATATTCCTGAGGACTAAATTTTCTGGAAAATTTCTTTAATGCTGAAGGGTGATCTTTCCAATCTGTTGGTGATAATACCTTTAATATTTTAAATTTTGAAAAAATAATTTTCTGTTTATCGACCTTGTCGTATGTATGAGTTATTTCAATTGAATCAGTATCAACTAAAACAAACTCATAGAATAATCTTGTTTTTTCTGGGGTGGCTGGTAGATAATGAAATCCATGAGGGTAATAATGAGAAACAATCTGAAGTAATGATTTATTTAATGAATATTCGGGTTCTACAAGAAAAAATATTTTCTTGTAATCTTTTTCTATAAATGGACAATTTAGGTTACTAGGGGGCGTGTAATAGGGTAATTTTTCTGGTTTTTGTGTTGTAGTATTTAATTGGGACGACATGTTTAAGGCAAATTGTAAGGGTGAGATTAATTGGGATTGGATTGCGGGTCTTATGGTTTTTGGTTGTATGGAGGTTGTTGGGTAAAAAGATGGTAATGCTAATGGGGTTAATGGGGTAAACATGTTTTGGTTTGGTAATTGGGAGGAAGAAGAGGGAGTTTGTAATACCTGTTTCATTGTGGGTGTTTTTGTAATTTTTTCTTCGGTAATTGGGGGTCCATACTTATCTTTATGACTCATTGTGCTTTCCCTGTAAAAATTCTCTTGTAAGAAAATCTGGTAATGAGTTTTTCTCTCCTTTAATATGTTCTATTTCGAAATCAAAACAAGAAAGTAAAGATTGCCATCTGGCAAAAATATGTTTAGAAACCAGGTTTTTAACATCCTTTTGTAAAACATCTTTTGCTGCTTTGCAATCAGTTTTTAATAAAAATTTCTTTGAAAATAAGTCATCTTGGAATTTTGTAATGCATAAAACAATTGCCAAAATTTCTTTTTTAACAGTACTATATTTTAGTTGGGCTGTGTTCCAGATTCTAGAGTAATATCTCACTACTTGCTCTTTTGGGTTTCCTGGTAATTTTTGTTTTAACACTCCTCCATATCCTAACTCTGATGAGTCAGTCTCTACTATTAGTAGTGCTTGAGGGTCAGGAATTCCTAAGCAAGGTAATTTTTTAATTATTTGTTTTAAGGTTTTGACACTAACGGTCATAGTCTCATCCCATTTGGGTGGATTTTTTCTTAGTCTTTTAAATAAAGGTGAACATATAATCCTAAGGTTGGGAATAAAATCTGCTACATAATTTACACATCCTAAGAATCTTTGTAATTGAGTTTTGTCTTTTAATTCATTAGGAAATTTTTCTCCAAATTCTATTGACCTACTAATTGGTGTTATTGTTCCTTGATAAATATTGAATCCTAAAAATCTAATATTATCCTGAAATAATTTCATTTTCTTGGTTGACACCACTAATCCATTTTCTTTAATAATATTAAAGAGTTTTTCTAGATGTTCAAAATATTGATTAATACCTTTTGAAAATACTAATACGTCGTCTAAGTATACAATAGTAAAATGTTGGTAATTATTAAAAATATTATTCATAATATTTTGGAATTCACTAGGTGCATTCTTTAATCCGAACGGCATAACATTCCATTCGTAATGTCCAAAGGGTACTACAAAGGCTGTTTTATATTTATCTTCTTCTTTTATTTGTATTTGGTAATATCCTGATTTCATATCAAATTTAGAGAATACCGATGAACTATGTAATCTACTTACTAAATCTTTTTTATTGGGTATTGGATATCTAATCCATTGTAATACTTTATTTAATGGTTTATAATTTATAACTAATCTGGGTGCTCCTCTTTCTAATTCTATTGAGTTCATTACATAGAATCCTGCACAACTCCAGAGAGACTTATTAGGTCTTATTAATCCTTTATCTAAGTATTCTTGTATTTCTTTTTTACAATATTCTAGGTATTGTTGATTCATTTGTATTGGTCTTGCCTTAGTGGGAATGTTTCTTTCATTAAAACCGGGTTCATACGGAAGTGAGACCACGTGCTTTTTTCTAGTCCAGAAAGCATTGGGATGATCTGCACAAATTTCTTTTTCAAATTTATCTTGTAATTCTTTTATTTTATTTTGTATAATTTTATTTTGTAATTGTTCTTCTATTCTTTTATAATGAGTCTCTTTGCTTATCATTCCTATTTGTTTCTTCTTTTGAGAGATTAAATTAAGGCTTGATGTTGATGCTTCTTGTAACATATTTAATTCTTTAATTTTGGATTTTTGAACAAATTCAAATTTTATTGTTTTTCCTAATGCGTTTGTAGTAAGACCTTCATGTGATACTGTTAATGGGTATATTAATGCTAAAAAAGGGTTTCCTATAATTACACTTTCTCTAATATCTTTTACTAATAAAAATGAAGTATGATAGCAAATTCCATTTTTACATACCTTTGCATCAGGTAATTTATAAGTAACACCTAATCTAGAACCATTGGCTCCACTTAATCTTTCTAGGGTTTTTTTCGTAATATTTAGTGGGTATTAACCCTTCTTGGATACAATTAGAGTCTGCGCCCGAATTGAATAATGCAATAAACTCAAAATTTTGATTTTTAATAATTATAGTTATTGGATAGTACCATTTGTGTACAATTAATTTATTTAACAAAAATAAATAAGGCTCTTTTTCTTTTATATCATTATTATTACTTTCTAACTTTTGTTGTTCTAATATACTTTTTCCTTTTAATTCTAAATACTTAACATCTAATTCTAAATCCTTTTGCTTTAATAATTGAATTTCTTGATTTATAGAAGTAATTTCATTCTGCAAGTCTTTGATAGTAATTGGTTGGGTAATAGTTGGTTTAAACCTATTCATTATTTCTTTAAATTCTACTTTATGAACTATTTCCTTTTCTATTTGTTCTTTTACAATTTTTTGCATAATGACCTAGTCTTCCACATTTAAAACATTTAATTTCTTGTTTATTAAAGACTTTTTTATTAGTTCTTTTAATTTTTTGTGTTTTCTTTATTGGTTCTTTTGGGGTGTAATTATTATTATAATTTTTCTTTTTTCTTATAATGTCTAAATGTTTGTTTTGGATATATTTTCTACATGTTTTTACTGGGAGCTCTAATTGTCTCTATTCCGAATTGTTCACAAAATGATCCTAATTCTTTTCTACTTTGCACTGCTTCTGATCTAATCTTATTATGTATTTTGAAATCTGTGCATATTCCTATTCCGGTTTCTACTACGTAATTTGATATTTGTCCTAAGGGTAATGTTCCATAAGGAATTACTCCATTAAATTTTGATTTAATATTCATTTTAACTTTCTCACTAAATAATTTAGGTAATCCCGCTAAAAATCTCTCTTTCCAATAATCCGCGTTTCCATCTGGTCTCATATATAATTTCGACATAAACATGTCTTTGTACCATCTATAATCAGACATGGATGGGCAATGAAGATTAATTAATTGTTCAGCAGCCCTTTCTTGTAATTGTAATAGGTCTCCTACAAAGGCTTTTGTGATAGCATATAAAAGGGTATTTACTGAATCTTCTTCTATTGGTATTCCATTATTATCTACTTTAACTACTGTTAATATCATAGTTTTTTCTTCTTCAGTAACTATATTATCCCACCATCCTTTTAGTTGACCAGTGAATCCAGTGATTAATAATAAGGCTGCCTTTTTATCAGTATTTTTCCCTGATGTTTTAAAGGCAGTGGCTGCCATAGTCATGGCCTGAATAATGTTTAATATGTTTTGTTCACTATGTCCGTCTATGTTCCACTCAATATTAGAATCTCCACTATATGCTGCGGAGGTCATATAGTGACTTTCTTCAAATTGTAGATCTGGATAGCTAGGTCTAGGATAATAATTTCTATATTATTATTATTATTATTATTATTATTATTATTATTATTATTATTATTATTATTATTATTATTATTATTATTATTATTGTTATTATTATTACTATTATTATTATTATTATTATCATTATTCTTATTATTCTTATTATTATTCTTATTATTGTTATTGAGCAAGAATAAATCAGCATGAAAAGCAAAATCTAAATAGATAAGAGAACATTCTGGACAAAATCTGTAAAAACAAAAATTGTTCTTTAGGACCAAGACTGATCATCACAACCCCAAGATCAATCAATCTCCACTAGTTAAAAGAAGTTTTAACCTCTGGATTTTACATCTAGATCATTGGTACTTGGCAAGGAACAAATTGAGATGATAAGATTTAAAGAAACCATATGAATCACAAAGAGAAAAGATCACGAATCAAACAATTTCAAACAATATTATGCTTCTAGGACTTTAGGTTCTGCATAGGCTAATTATACTACCATTTAAAAGGAACTTTTAGCTATTTTTTTTTGCACTTGATAAGTTTAGATCATATTTTCTAGGTTTGAAGGTAGTTGTTTTTATTGACCATCTTTGAAGTTCTTGCTGAAGAAAACATAAGCAAAACCAAGATTGATCCGGTGGATGTTGTTACTCCTAGAATTTGATTTAGAGATTAAAGACAAGAGTGAAGCTGAAAATTTGGTGGCAGATCATTTGAACATAATAGAAATGGATGAGGACACCATCCCTATTCAAGTTGACTTCCCTAATGAGAAACTGCTACAATTGCATGAGGTAACTCCTTGGTTTGTCGATTTAGTTAATTATCTAGTTGCTGGAGTCCTTCCTGCAAATGCATCCAGAACACAAATACACAAACTTAAAAGTGATGTTAAATACTATGTGTGGGATGATCCATATATGTGGAAATTCTGTAGTGACCATGTGATTAGGCGATGTGTTTCCCACCATGAGGATCAATCTATTCTTCATTCTTGTCATGCCTCTCAAGCTGGGGGACATTTTGGTCTTCAAGGGACATAAAAAAAAAAGTCTTATACTCGTTTTCTTTTGGCCCACTTTGTATAAAGATGCTTTTGAGACTTATAAAACTTGTGAACAATGCCAAATAGTAGGAACAACAATCACTTGTAGGAGTGAGAAGCCTCAACAACTTATGCTTTTCTGTGAAACATTTGATGTGTGAGGCATTGACTTTATGGGCCCTTTTCCTGTATCTTTTTGTTTTGTCTATATTTTACTAGTTGTTGATTATGTTTCGAAGTGGGTGGAAGCAATACCCACTAGGACTAATGACTCTAAAATTGTTTCAGGTTTTATCAGATCAAATTTTTTTTGCAGGTTTGGAATACCTCAAGCCATCATAAGTGATCAAGGCACTCATTTTTGCAACTGCACCGTGGACGCTTTGCTTCGGAAGTATGGAGTTGTGCACAGAGTTTGTACACCTTATCATCCCTAGACTAATGGGCAAGCTGAAATCTTAAATAGGGAAATCAAATAGATCTTAGAAAAGATGGTGCCGCCAAACAGGAAAGACTGGAGCCACCGACATGAAGAAGCTCTTTGGACTCATAGAATAACCTACAAAATACCAATAGGGATGTCCCCTTATCAACTTGTGTTTGGTAAGGCATGCCACCTCCTTGTGAAAATATAGCACCATACTTATTGAACGATCAAGAGTTGTAACCTTGAGATGGAGAAAACAGGTCTGGAGAGAAAGCTTAAATTGCAACAACTTGAAGAGCTTAGACTTGAAGCTTATGAGAACTCTCATATCTGTAAGGAGAAAACTAAGTACTTTTATAATAAGATGATTTCTAGGAAGGAATTTCCCATTGGCCAAAAAGTTTTATTGTTCAACTCTCGTCTGAAAATTATGGTTGGGAAACTTCGATCCAAGTGGATTGGCCCTTTTGTTGTTACTAACATTTTTTCTCATGTTGCAGTGGAAATAAAAAGTGAAAACACCGATAAAATGTTCAAAGTAAACGGACAATGCTTCAAGCTATTCCATGAGAACTTTGTGTTTGAAGATGCTACCATAGAAGAACTCTCTTTGGAAAAATAGAACTGTCCTTGGAAAAGCCCACCTACACTGAAGTTTGAATAGGGAGCTCATCTTCCTTACTCTTATTTTATACTTGTTACTTTAATTGAGGATAATCTGTAATTTAAGTGTAGGTATATTATTTAGGATTTTATTTGTTATATTAAAAAAAATAATAAAATAATAAAAAAAAAAATGGACATTGCACTACATGCTTTTGAATTAGATTTTGTGGCTGTAAATGTTGTGAGTTTGTTTGGACTATCATGATTGAATAGTATCTTTGCATTCTTGTTAAATAAATTGGATTAAAATGTTAAATTGTGTATCATTTGTGATAGGTCATTAACCTTTCTAAAATTTTGGAGCCTTATTATGAATGGAATACATTTTTCCATCTTTTTTCTTGTATGTTATCTCACTCAAGATTGCTAGTTACGCTAGAACTTGACTTGACTCTTAGTTCGCATGCATATATTGAAATGATCTAGGCATTTGTTTCTTGTAAAGCTACTAGCCAAATAAGCTTACCCTATAATTATCCATTTGTTTAAGCCGATTTGAGCCTAATTATCCCATTCTTTGTTATATAGCTCATTACAAGCCTAAAAGTGCAAAACAATGAATTGACCCAATCTTGGGGGATAAAGGAGTCTTTCCTTAAATAAGTGTGGGAGTGCTCAACTTTTTGTTTAAATTTGTGGGTTATCAAAAAAAATATATGAGAAATAAAATGAGGAAAATGGTTGTGTTTTGAGCAAAGAGTGTGAGAATAAAAGTTAATGATATTTTGTTGAGTTACTTCTTAATGTTGTTTTTCTCTCTTAATCCTTACTCCTTTATCCTCTTTGATTTTTAGCCCTAGTCTCCTTAGGATTATCTCACCCTTACCTTGGCCACGTTACAACCTAAATAAAGATCTTTTTATCATTATGTGCATGTGTTTCAAATATAGATGTTAGAGGCTTGTCAAGCCTATGGTAGTACTAGCTTTCATGATGTGTTTTTAGTGTAAACAGTAGTCCAAACACTTTGAGTGGTTGAGAGAATTTTATATCTTGGGAGGACTCTATCATTTATGATGCATTCTTTAGTTAACTTGTCCTCTTATTTGCCTTGGTAGTGATAAAAAAAACTATTCATGATTGTCTTAAGCTAGAAATATTTTTTTTTTCTCTCACCACTTTGCATTAATCAGAATGTTTGGAATCGCATGCATTGTTTTGCTCAAAGTGCAAAAGCTTAAGTGTGGGGGAACTTGATCATAGCATTTGAGCACATGTTTTTAACTTTTTAGTTTGGTACTTTTAAAGCTCTTTATAGCTTAGAATAGTTTTTTAGCTTGTTTCTAAACTTTGGATCGAATTTGAATTATAATTTTATTATTTGCCTTTTGACCCCTTGCTCTTTATGTAGGCCATAACTTGAGCTCTAGATATCGGATTGACGCATACGAGAAGGCGTTGTAAAGCTAAAAATCAGAGCTAAAACTTTTGTGTTGGAATAAAAGCCTAATGTCAAACTTTACTTGGCCTAAATTGCAGATTTTGTAATCTAGACTTTTGTAATAATTATAAATAGCAGACCACTTGTTTTTAAATCCTAAACCCTAAAGCCTAAAACCGAGTACTATATATTGGGAGTTTTCTTTCTTTTCTAGACATGAAATTTTAGGATTTAAATTGATACAAGAAATAAATACTTTTTATTTTAATTTCATGGAAAGCTAATTCTATATGATTAATCCATGAGTTCAGAATTTCATCAACACCTTGAGATTTAGGTTACAGTGTCAATTTTGCTTCATGATTCTATTTATGCTTATTTCATTATATTGATATTGTGATTGCTTAAATTGAGTTTTAATAGGATCAATTAAATTCATTTTACAGAATTTGGTTTCGGTTTCTAATTTAGTTGAATTATAATTTTGCGACGCTTGATCGTTAATTGTAATAGTTTGATGATTGTGATGTTTAATCCAATCAAAGAAACTGAATTCACAAAGGATTGATTACCCTTGTTTGAACAATTATATAGTCAAATAAGAACATAATCACAAATTAGAAATTAAACTCATTGATAGAATCTGTGACAGGTCTGAAACTCGAATTAGTGAATTAATCGTTTTGCTCATCTGTTAAAACAAAAATATAAATAAAAAAAACCTTTCTAATTTCAACCTTCAATTTGGTTGATATTATTATATTAGAATTCATTGCGAAACGACTCGAGTTATTACCTTTATTTATATTTTATCAATTGTATTTGACCCGTGTGTGACAACGGATCATCATGCTTGGTTTAATCGATGTGCATGTACATCTTGATGAACCTGGAAGAACTAATTGTGAGGAGGCATCAATAATAATTGGTGGTCATTTAGAAGAAGCACATATTCACATTGTCCTCTTGTTAAATTCAAGTGCATCTTTGAATCTTATATCAAAGTATATCCCGATCATAATTACTTTTTAATTCTTTCGTGGAACTCAAATCCTTATCATTAATTCTTATCATAATTTCAAAATATCATGTTAAAAGAATTAACATCGTTTTCTACAAATTCTCCTCTTTATATCCTTAAAATCATTTTTTACTTGAACAAATCTCTTTGATTACTTTTTGATAAATACAAACTTTTTTAGCATAATAGTGTTTTGTAAAGAAAGAAATTATATTTGACATGTTGTCACATTTATCTTATTTTGCTTCCATGTACGCGCTTTTTCTCTCTTGTTTTAAAAATAAAAAAATGAATCTATTTACACTAGTAAACATGATTTTGTTCATTTTAAAAAGAAACTATTCGAATCACAAAGAGAAAAGGTCATGAATCAAGCAATTTCAAACAAGTCTGAAACTTCTCCAGCTTGACTGCCAAATAATGTTGAACGATCTTGAGATATACAAAACATCCAGATTGATCAGGAAAAAATCCAGAATGATAAAAAACTAAACCTCCATATTGATTATCAATCTTCAAGATGTTCAAGACTAAGTCTCTAGATTGATCATCAATCTCTTAAATTTTCAATAAACATTATGCAGTAGTTCATCATCATTCTCCAAGTTGTTTTGACAGAATCAGTACTCCAGATCAAATCAATGGCATCAACAAATATATCTTAAGTATAAAGGATCATTAAACACAAGAGAAATTTGATCAAGAACGAAGAACTCAGTCCAGTCACTTACACGTTAATCAGATGTCACTTAACCTTAGTAATAGTTGCAACACATAAATAATAATATATACTAAGTTAAACTAAATTGTACATATATTTAATCACGCTTTATATATCTTTTTAATACATACTATACAAGACACGTTAAAATATATATACATGATGCTTCATAGTAAAACTTGATGGAAAAACTGTAACATAAAATTCATAGTATGTTCTTAATAGATAAGTCTAGCTTGTAATATAATTTATTATAAAATGTAAAACATATAAAAGAATTTGAAACTTAAATATGCCAAAATATATCATTGTTATAAGAAATAGTTTCTATTAATTCATCTAAGCTCTAAAAAATCTATTTCTTCTAGTTTGTAACCAAAATAAATAATTCAAAATATAGTTTATAAAATTAAGAATGTTAAAATCGTAAACAAGGTTAGACCTATTAAGGTACAAAAATCAAAAATGGAATAACAAAATCTTAGTTTAGATGATATCTATCAAGTTATGAAAATTGGAGTGTTACATTTACTAGCTACTTACTGAAATCATAATTTTGATTGTCATTTTGGCGGAACCTAAATTAAAGTACAAATGAAGAACTATGACATTTTTTATTTTTGGGTTTTGAATGATAAAACCATCGAATGGATTTTAATTTGGGATTTTTGCGTTTACAGTTTAGGGATTTTTAGATTTTAGTGATCATGATATCGATTATTGGAAATGAGATTAGTAGATTGAATTTTTTGAGTTGAAGATGAAGAGAGAAAAGGAAGATAATGAAGATATTCATATGAATACTAGGTTTCTTTATTTTTAATAAAAAAATATATTAAAAATAGTTATTAATAATAATACTAATGTAACTTGCCATTTAAACATTTTTTTAAATAAAAAATGTAAAGAAGATAAAAAGACCTCTATAAAAAGAAAAAGATAAAAAATTTAAATGTTAAAACTATAAATAAAATAAAAGACTAAAATTGTAATTTTACCTTGAAAGCTAATTTGGTAATTAGTTTTATGTATTTGATGTGTTGTCTTGTTAAGAATCCTATGAAAATAAATTAAAGTAATTAGAAAAAAAATTAGCTTTATTATATGCTTATACCGTTTTATGTAAAAACACTTGCACTACTTCATTATGTATCACTATCTATTATCTATTATATATATTTAAAACAGACTCTTATGTCAACTCTAATGCCACCTCATAGTATTTCTTCCACATGTGCAAACATATCCCACCTCAACAAAAAAGTTTATGTGTACGCCTTAGAGAGTTCTCTTGTGTTTTTATGTTTCACCTCATTTTTTCTAATTAGTTTCTAAATAGTTTTTTTTTCTCTTTTAATCCCTCTAATCCCTAATTTTTTTAATGACTTCCTCCAACAATAGGTATAGGTTGGTTCGTTGCAACAACAAAAATTCTTCTCTTTTTCTATTTCTAATTTTGGTGTCATGTTCACCTCATTTTTTTCTACTTAGTTTCTAAATAATTTTTTCATCTTTTAATTCCTATAATCCCTAATTTTTTTAATGACTTCCCAGTCATTCGCCATCCTCGCAAAATCATCTTCTTCTTCGAAATTGCCGACTCTACTCCAAAGATACACTGAAAGAGGTATAGGTTGGTTCGTTGCAACAAAAAAAATTCTTCTCTTTGTCTATTTCTAATTTTGGTGCCATGTTCACCTCATTTTTTTTCTTCTCTTTGTCTATTATATATATTTAAAACAGACTCCCATGTCAACTCTCATGCAACCTCATAGTATTTCTTCCACATGTGCAAACATATCCCACCTCAACAAAAAAGCTTATGTGTACGCCTTAGACAGTTCTCTTGTGTTTTTATGTTTCACCTCATTTTTTCTAATTAGTTTCTAAATAGTTTTTTTTCCTCTTTTAATCCCTCTAATCCCTAATTTTTTTAATGACTTCCTCCAACAATTTTTTCTTCCCTCTACTGCAAAGGTACACTGAAAGAGGTATAGGTTGGTTCGTTGCAACAACAAAAATTCTTCTCTTTGTGTATTTCTAATTTTGGTGCCATGTTCACCTCATTTTTTTCTACTTAGTTTCTAAATAATTTTTTCCTCTTTTAATTCCTCTAATCCCTAATTTTTTTAATGACTTCCTCCAACAATTTTTTCTTCCCTCTACTGCAAAGGTACACTGAAAGAGGTATAGGTTGGTCAAAGATACACTGAAAGAGGTATATGTTGGTTCATTGCAACAAAAAAAATTCTTCTCTTTGTCTATTTCTAATTTTGGTGCCATGTTCACCTCATTTTTTTCTATTTAGTTTCTAAATAATTTTTTCATCTTTTAATTCCTATAATCCCTAATTTTTTTAATGACTTCCCAGTCATTCGCCATCCTCGCAAAATCATCTTCTTCTTCGAAATTGCCGACTCTACTCCAAAGATACACTGAAAGAGGTATAGGTTGGCCAAAGATACACTGAAAGAGGTATAGGTTGGTTCGTTGCAACAAAAAAAATTCTTCTCTTTGTCTATTTCTAATTTTGGTGCCATGTTCACCTCTTTTTTTTTCTACTTAGTTTCTAAATAATTTTTTTCCATTTTAATTCCTCTAATCCCTAATTTTTTTAATGACTTCCCACTCATTCGCCATCCTCACAAAATCATCTTATTCTTCGAAATTGCCGACTCTACTCCAAAGATACACTGAAAGAGGTATAGGTTGGTTCGTTGCAACAAAAAAAATTATTCTCTTTGTCTTTTTCTAATTTTGCTGTCATAAATTCAATTATATTCTATACAATCTTTGAAATCAATCTGGCTCATAGTGACTTAATGCTATGTATAGTTTCTTACATGAAATTCTATCACTGCGACTATCCAGGAAATCCAAGTTGGGATGGGACCAGCCGGCAAATTTCGCTACCCATCATACCCAGAGCAAAATGGTACATGAAAAATTCAAGGAATTAGTGTTTTTCAATGTTATGACAAGGTATATTTATACATCAATATTTTTTCCATCTCTCTTCTAAACTCTTTTCCTTCTTTAGTTGTTTTTAAGTGTCACTTTGCTTTGTGTGTCTCATATTCTTAGTTTTACTTCAATGTAGTATATGTTTTACAAATTGCAGTTGAAAATTTTTGACTCAAATAATTTTAAGCATGTTTAAAAGATGTCTGACATTGAATTGAGTAACTTGATATGAAATTAAAGTAATTCATTTACAATTATTTGTATTTGATGTATACTTGTAATTGTTTAACAATTTAATAGTTTGTAACTGAATTGTTATAAATTTTAGATTTCGGTTTTGAAACCAAAATGTTAATGATTATGATTACTCAATTAATATTAATTTAAGAAATAATGTTTGTCAAAGTCATAAATTTTAGATTTCAGTTTAGAAATCAAAATATTAATGATTATGATTACTCAATTAATATTAAAAATAGTTTGAATGTTTGTAAATTATTAAAATTCTAATATATCCGATTTAAAGTAAAAAAATTCACAATTACCACAAATATCGATAAGTGAAATGATCGAGTGAGAGAACAAACAATATTTGTATTTAATTTTCTACTTTGAATATTGGTAAATATATATAGTATATATAAATATTTAGAAATGATGGACAAAGTCATGTCTCTTTTAATTTTAGTCAGTTTTATTTTACTGAAACTAATTAAATTTAATTTGTTGTTTTATAATGTTAATTGACATAAAATTAAAGTAATTTATTTGCAATTATTTGTATTTGATGTATACTTATAATTGTTTGACAATTAATATTTTGTAACCGAATTGTTATAAATTTTGAATTTTGGTTTTGAAACCAAAATATTAATCATTATGATTACTTTATTTAATATTAATAATAGTTTGAATTTTTGTAAATTAAAATTTGTTGTATAATTGTTAAAGTAATTTGTTATATTTGTTGTAATTTGTTGAAAAATTTGTTAAAGTAATTTATTTTGCAATTTTTTATATTTGTTGTATAATTTTTTGACAATTAATATTTTGTAATTAGTTTTTAAATTAAAATGATCGAGTGAGAGAACAAAAAAAAATTTATATTTGATTTTCATTTTTGAATATTGGTAAATATATATAGCATATAAATAATTAAAAATATTTATTTTACTGAAATTATTTAAATTAAATTTATTGTTTTATAGTGTTAATTGGTATGAAATTAAAGTAATTCATTTGCAATTATTTATATTTAATATGTATTTATAATTGTTTGAGGATTAATATTTTGTAATTGTTATAAATTTTGCATTTCGATTTTGAAACCAAAATGTTAATCATTATGATTACTCTATTAATGTTAATAACAATTTGAATGTTTGTAAATTAAAATTCTAATATATCCGATTTAAAATAAAAAGTTTCACAATTACCATAAAGATATATGATTAAAATGATCGAATGAGACAACAAAAAAGTAATAAAGTAAAATACAAGATGAATGTATTTCCAAGTATTTTACTTTAATCATTTTTAGTTTCAACAATAAAGTAATATATTTTGTAACTCAATTGTATATCTTAATTTCAATTATCAAATATATTACTTCAATATTTAACATATCCAACGATCTCAATATTAATACGGTACTTTATTTATTCAAGTCATTCGTCTAAATTGGTACTTCTCTTCTATTAATTATATTGGTAATTTGTATATATATTATTGATATAAATACTTAATTAAGACATAAAACTTCATATTTTTTTTCATCTAAATCCACTTAAATTTAATAAATAAAAATATACCCGCGCAATACGCGGGTTAGCATCTAGTTCACCATAATAACGGGAGCTAAGGTTGTCAAATGCGAATTTTGAAGTAAATTTGTTTTGCTTATGTGAATTCGATAAATAAATTCGTTAAATTTATATTATATTAAATAAATATTAAAATAAATATATAAATAATATATATTTTTATAATATTATAAATTAATTAATAATTCAAACTTTTAACTTAATTATAAATAAAAAATATACAAATCTTTAATATAAAATATACAAATCTTTAATATAAAAAAATACAAAACTATAGTAAAGTTTCATATTCATAAACTAGTATTAAATTAAACTAAGTAAATTATACTATCATTCGAGACTCTTTAGTATTATACTATCATGTTGGAGAAGAGTGCAAAATAGAGGATTTTTCTTTTGAATTAGACTTAAAAAATTATCCACTTTTAAAATTAGAATAAAATAATTGTATTCGCGGAATTCACCTGAATTTACTATAAAATCGCGAATTCACCTGTGTTAATTTGATCTTTAGAATGATTTTACCAATTTTTGAATCTACCAACGAGTTAATACGTTTTTTCACTTGAATATGTAAATTCTTATGAATTTACATACTAATGCGATTTTGATAACTTTGAATGGAACTTTCCTTAGTTTGGGTCTAGTTTAATGGATGAAATTGAATCTTTATTTCCAATTTATAAGCCCAAATGAAGGGAAGGGGTCTATTATTTTTTAGAAAGTTGGATTTTGTACCCCAATTAGACTTACACAAATCTTAAAAACTCATATTTGTCCCTTTAATTTTCATTAAATTAATGATAAAATAAAGTTACTCTAAAATCTCACACCTCACCAAATTTTCCGATAAGTAATCTTTTTTCCTCAAATTTCATCTTTACAATTTCTGGTGGTTTTATTTGTTTATCGGAAATTTCAAAGCACAAAATTTCCAAAGTATAAATTATTTACTGGAAATTCGCCAACAAAATTTCCGATACATCATTTATACTACTAGAAATTTTGTGCCTTGAAATTTTCGGTAATTAATTTTACTCTTTTGAAAATTTGTGTCTTGAAACTTCTGGTAGTTAATTTTTACTCTACCAAAAATTTCAAATTTTGATTTTGAAATTTCCGATACGCATTATTATTATTTTTCACCTTTTTTTTTTGGATTTTTTTTAATCTTTTTTTTTGGATTTTTTTTAATTTTATCTTTTTTGAAGTAGGGATGGAAAAAAAACACCATTGTGTATAGATTTGACTGAAGCATTCACAATTGATCAAAATTTTGAGTCACGAGAAGCTATCTTATCATGGACAAGAGAAGTTGGCCGACAAAATCGAGTAGTTGTTATCATTACTCGCTCTAACATAGACCAAAAAGAGAGGAAAGAAGTCAAAATTAATTCTTGGTTGGGATAGAGGTGGAAAATATAAGTCAAATAAAAGTAACTCAGGGACTTCAACTAAAAGGTGTGGTTGCCCGTTTAAATTTAGATTGAGAACATTGAAAAATGATGAAGGACAGATTATTAGTTTAATGCGTGGACTTCACAACCTTGAGTTAATGGCTACTTTTGAGAATAATGCATTTGTGAGACACTTAAAAGAAGGAAGATAAGAAACATGTTGACGAGCAGACAAAGTATCACGTTGCACCAAGACACATCTTATCATCTTTGAGAGATCGAGATAAGGAGAATGTGACTAATATTTCTCAAATTTATAAGCAACGAAGCACATACAAGAAGAATTTGAAAGGACCTAAAACTGATTTGCACATTTGTTGAAGTTACTTGAAGTTGAGAAGTATGCTTGTTGGAGTAGGACTCATAAAGACTCCAATGTTGTGGAGACATATTTTGGACGCACCCATATTCTATAACTTTGTTGAACATGTTCTCTCTTGTACTGATCATGGATAACACCTAAAAAAAAAACAAGTATAATTATCATTGTTTGAAATTGTTGGTGTAACAACTGGGTTGACATTCAACATTGTATTTGTTTATATGAATTGTGAGCGTCAAGAAAACTTTTGTTGGGCATTGGAGAAGTTTAAAGTTTTCTTTGTTTCAAATACCTCATTACCTCATGTAATCGTGAGTGAAAAGAGAACTTGCTTTAATGAATGCAATTGAAGTTGTATTTTCATCTTCAACAAATTTACTTCGTCAACTTCATATCAACAAAAATGTTGGAGGCAAATGCAAACAATATATTAAAGAAAGATATACATGAACCCATTAAAGAAATATAAGAGTAGGAGCACGAGGAAATTTTGCAAATATTTGAGCAAACCTTTGTCGATAATGTTATTTTCTGTAACTACGTAAGAGACACATGGTTGACTCCTCACAAGAAAAGATTTGTTGAAGCATGGACCAATCAAATGTTGCATCTAGGATATACTACGACTAATAGGTACGTCATTAAAACTTTGTATTTTGTTTTATATTTATATTCATATAGAACTAAACATGCATGATAGAATTTTTATTGAAATAATATTAAATTTATTTTTATGTTAGAATATTAGGGTTGAATCTGCTCATTGTTCATTGAAGAGATTTTTAGAACACAATAAAGAAGATTTCTATAAGACATGGAATGGTATGAATGACATATGAAGTTTCAAATTATTAAGATAAAAGGTTCATTTGAGATAAGTAAGGGTCTCAAAGAGCATATACACAACAATCCATTCTATGAGAATTTGACTTGGGTTGTAACCAAGAAAGCTTTAGCTGATATTGTTCATGAATACAAAACAGTTAGCTATGTCGATAACGACAAAGTTGCGTGTTGTTGTATACTTAGAAACACTCATGGATTACCTTGTGCATGTGATTGGACACAATACAAGTTGGAAGGTGTTCCAATCCCATTGGATATTGTTCATATACATTGGAGGAATTTAACCATGAATAGTGGTCCAAAGGAAGAAAAGTTGGAAATTACATCAGAGATCAATATAATTTGGAAAACACTTAATGTTGCTGGAAGGAGGGCATTGAAGAGCAAATTGCGTGAAATAGCATATTCAAAGACAACTTCAATGTGTGCACCACCAGATAAGATCAAAACAAAGGGTGGTGTGAAAAGGAAAAAAGGCAAAAAGCCGAAGGGATTTGACGTATATTGCGATCCTTTATTTTTTGACCATGTTGATGCATTTGATTTTGATAATGCAAATACTCAAGTCTCTCAACAAGGATCCATGAAAGCATCAACAAGCCTCCCAGCAAGCACCCAAACCAGTCTCTCAGCAAACATCCAAACAAGCATCTCAACAAGTACCTATGACGAGTGAAGTTAGAAAATAGTTGGACGAGTTCCCTCCTCTAATTCATCCATATATTGAAGATATAGTTAATGCTAAAGCGCATGGAAACTGTGGATATCATGCTATTGCTGCTTTACTTGACCATAGTGAATAATATTATAGCATTGTGTGTTGACAATTGTATACATAAATTAAGTGCAAACATAATTTATATGTTGCATTATTCAAGGAACACTTGCAAGAAGTGACAAACTCTTTCCTTGTAACTGATTTGGGAAACCAACCCAACGAGAAGTAGATGAGCATTCCAGATAGGAATTATGTGATAACAACAAAATATAATCTCGTTCTTGTGACATTGGGAAAAATGTTTTCTTTGACTTTTTCCCATTGAGGGGTGCACACAATGGAGACCTATCACGTGGTCATATTATCAACGTTGGTTTTGTTAATGAAACTCATTTGGTTCAAGTTAAATTGAAATCAACATTTGCGTTGCCTCCACTTGCATGGCATTGGCAGAAACACCGCAGTGATGAGTCTGCATCATGGGCTATAGCTTATGGAAGACGTCTGCAACATTTGGGTTCATTAGATTTAGAACATTCATCAGATTATATGTCTTTGACAGATGATTGACACTTTTGATTTAAAAATTTATTTCTTATATATGTAGTTTTCAATTACTTTGTTTCCTCTACAGTTCACATTCCTTATTGTAACAAAGTTCATTAACATAAAGCAAAGTCAACTTTTAAAAAATTAAGTCTAAAGCAATAAAGTAAATAAATAAGTCTTTTAACAAATAATAAAGTCTGAATAATAAGTCAATCGAGATAAGTCTAAATAAATAAGATTAGAAAAAAAGTCTGAATAATAAATTAAGAAAATAAAAATACAACTGTAGTACTATTGATAATCCCCTCCTCTAGATATGTGTAAATTTCTCTCTCACCAGACATGCATCTCATCTTCAGGATCTAGCCTATGTAAATCTAAAATTTGTTGTATAAGACCGCCCATTAACTGACACCGTGTATACCATTCAACATCATGACTAGGCCCAAAAGCAACATCATAACTAGGACCTGCACCAACATCATAACTAAGACATGCACCAGCATCATGACTCAGAACATCAAAGCATGGAGGTTCTGCAGCAACGTAAGGGATCATTCTTTGATAAATCTAAACTATGTTGTATAAGACCGCCCATTAGCTGACACCGTTTATACCATTCACCATGAGTAGTATTGGGGTCAGCATCATGACTAGAACCAACATCATGACTAGGACCAGAACCAACATCATAACTAGGGCCAGCACCAACATCAGCATCATGACTCGGAACATCAAAGCATGGAGGTTCTGTAGCAACTTAAGGGATCATTTGAGGATGAGATATCCTATAGTACCACTTCATGTACCCCTCAACAAACTCATGTGAATATGCAGCTGGATGCAATTTAGTACGAAGGGATCGTACAATGTTCCTGTACATACTTCATTCAACATCAACATCACGTACAGTTAGCATCGATGGTCTAGGAGAGATGTATTGAGTATACCCAAACTGTCGTATGCACATCTCTGGTAAATATCATACCATCATGGAACACCAACGAATATACCCTGTAAACATCGACACAAACTGAAATTCTATCGTGGAGTGCTCATCGTAATTTGGCGTGCAAATAATATCAGTATCTCCCACAACATCCAATTTTGCTTTGTAGTATGCAACATCCTCGGATGTTTGTTTTGTAGTCTATTGAAACATCCCTGGCATATAATATATAGATTCAGTCTTACCCCGCTTACGAATGTCAAGAAAATGTTCATATATCCATGTTCGTAAATAATAAAAAAGTACGGATAATAAAATAAGCATCTTATAAAATAACAATATAATAAGTATAAAAAATAATATAATAGTACAAGGAATAAAGATAAATATCCTCTGTTGAAAATAAATTTATATTTTTTACATGTCATGTAAATATGGATAATATCTCCCATATTTATTTTTGTATTTATTGTCTTGAGCCTATATAAAACAGACTCCGTTGTGTAGTTCAGACACACGATTTCACCATATGTCTCTCATTTTCTCTTATTCAACATGGTATCTAAAGCCTATTAAGAGAGACAACTCTATACCGTGATTACCCCAAGACCCACTGTCCTTTGGTGAGATTTTTTTTCCCGTTCAATCGTATCCCAATTCCGGTAAACCCCTTCTTTGTCGCTTTTTGTTTATTTTTCAGTAAATCAGCTGCAATACTGTTCATCATGTGGCATTGTTCATCGCGTCGACACTATTCATCGCGCGCAGTACTGTTCATCGATTTTTTTTGTTGTTGTTGCATCTTCCGCCACTATTTCGCTACTGGTTTTGGGTAATTGCTTATTGATTATGGCTACTTATGATGATTTTCTTCAATGGGTAGAGTATTGTCAGAACTAAAGTTCCACTATTCCGGTCGCACAAAGTGGTAATTCACCTGTTTGCATCTCACCTTCTCATAGCCCATTGATTCTCAATTCTGGTGCATTTGACCACATTACTGGTAATAAGACTCGTTTCTCCTCTCTCACAACTTTTGGTTATTTACCTAGGATAGTCTCATCCAAACGGTTCCCAAACATAGTTTCAAGGGATTGACACTGTCCAAATCCTCCCTACTCTATTAGTTACATACGTTATTTATGTGTCTGGATGTCTATTTAATTTAATTTCTTCAGTCGATTGACTCGTTCTCATGACTGTGTTGTCACATTTACTAATTGCAATATTAATTTGCAAGATCGAATATCAGGACGAAAAATTGGTGTAGGGTATGAGTCTAATGGCCTTTATTATCTCTCAAACCCATCGACGACATGCCCTACCACATATTCTCCTCTTACTATACATGCTCAATTAGGTCATCAGAGTCTTCCCAAACATCAACAGTTAGTACCAAACAAACCAAATTATGTAGCTTAATTTGTGAGTCATGTTAGTTAGGGAAACACACTCGTAGTCATTTTCCTGATCGAGCTAATAAACGAGCTTCATCCCCGTTTGCTTTAGTTCACTCAGATGTTTAAGGTCCTTCTCGTACTATTTCCACTCTTGAGTCTATATATTTTGTTACCTTTATCGTTGATTTTTCCCATTATATGTGGTTATTTTTAATGAAAAATAGGTCTAAATTATTTTATATTTTTGAACAATTTTATAAGGAAATTAAAACTCAATTTGGTATATCCATTCGCACTTTGCGCAGTGATAATGCCCGTGAATATTTGTCCATCAATTTCAAAATTTTATGACCTCTAAAGGCATTCTTCATCAAATATCTTGTGCTCATACACGTCAACAAAATGGGGTAGCCGAACGCAAAAATCGGCATATTTTTGAAACCACTCATACTCTCCTTCTTCATTGTAATGTACCATCTCTCTTTTGGCGCGACACTATTCTAACGGCGTGCTATCTTATAAATCACATGTCTTCGTCTGTTCTTGATAACAAAGTCCCTCACTCGACCCTCTTCCCTCGTACCTCTCTTCACTCACTTTCTCCTCGTGTCTTCAGGTCTATATGTTTTGTCCACAATCTCACTCATGTCTTGACAAACTTTTAGCTCGATCACTAAAATATGTCTTTCTTGGTTATCATAGGTCCCAAAAAGGTTATCGTTGTTATTCTCCAACTCTTTGATGATATCTTATATCAGTTGATATCATAGTTTTAGAGTTTGTTACATACTATGAGTCAAAGTTTTTGTAAGATCCAAAAATAACTTTAGCTAACTCTTTTGAGATAAATTCTTTTGCTTCAAAATCCACACCAATAAATAACATCCATGTTTCTTGTTTACCATCTGTTTTCAATAAGTAGTTTTTTTCTCTTCCTTTTCTCATTCCTGACCTGCAAAGAAGGACAGTGCTTGCAATCTCCTTAGCTATTTCCTTTTGTTGTGGAAACTTTTTCTCCATTACATCACAAAGAACCTTCATATTCTCATCATTGAGTTCCTTGAACATTTGAGTGCTATCTAAACCTTCCAATTCCTCACTTGAAGAAGCTGAGTTTGGACTAGAGTTTGGATTTGACAAAAGATCTTGCTTAGGAACATTTTGTGGCATGAAAATTATTAAGTTTCCTTTATAGCTATCACCATTGAAACATTCTTTTGGTAGCTCTTTATGTTCACAAATTATTGGCCAGCTTAGGCTGTGGCTCAGATGCAAGCTAGAAGACTTTCTATGTGAGGAGATAGAAGTAGGTGATGAAGGAAATGATGAAACATGCAAAAATGGTTTCTCAAGATTAGTACAAGGACTGCAAAATGAGTTCCATTTCTTACATATATCCCATTGCTTTGCATTTTTCTGATTCACAAGACAAAAATGTACAGCTAGAAACATTAGTTTCAAGATTTTTGTAAATTGCTTATAAATACAATATTACTATTTTGTACTGACATGTCATTTATAAGCATTTTAACCACTTTTTATGTATTAAGAAAAATAGATACATAGGATATTTAATGAGTATATTTTATATATGAATGTTTTTAAAATATCTTTTTTATATAAATGCGTTTAATTTTGATGCCTTTTCATTTTCAAATACACTTAGTAGTAACTATTAAGAATATATTTAGAAAAAATAATAACCTGATTGTCCATTGTGTGAACTTTCTCATCCTTGCAATTTTGGAGCCATGTTGGCAAAATTACATGCTGACTCACTTCCACTCCATCTTCAAAAGATTCATCTTTGAATTTCATCTTGCTTCTCTCCTTTGCTTGAAAATTACTGAAACAATGTAAAACATTTAATAGAGATAACAACATTACTAATTTTCAAGCATTCAACTATAACAATACAAAAATAATAATAATAATAATACAAAAATCAAAAGCAAAAAATAAAAATAAAAACTACCTATCAAGACTTAAAGTAAGGCTCAAGCTACCAACACAAGTTGTTGTAAAGGGGTGAAGCTCCCAAATAGTTTCAAGAGAACGATCACACAGTTTACATTTCATGTATGTTTCAAAAGTTGCAATTCCCATAAGCAACAATTTACCATTCTCCCCATTTCCACTAATCAATTTTTTAATCTCCATGACAATATGCTCCACAGAACAATAGTAGCTTTTTCTTTGTTCACAAGAACTTGACCAAAACTCAAACAACCATTTCAAATCACCTAAGTATAAAATAAACCCTCTTCCATCATAGCTTCTTATTACCCTCCTAAGCTCCACAATCTTCCTTTCAACTTCCTCTTTGCTAATAATATTATTAAATGAAACAATAGGAAAACTCACAAATTGAAGAACATTATCTCTCTTCAAACTTTTCATCACTCCTCTAGCTACTTCCTCAACATTTTCAATATTCTCACCAACAATAACTGTGTTTCTTCTCTTTCTCACAAGTTCACTCAAAACACTACTTACATCATCAGCATCATTATTAACATGAAATTGAGGTTGTTGTGAACAAACATGATCAATTGAAACAATTTGTTCAACATTGGTTTTAACAAGTTCACTAGAGAAACCAGCTTCTCTCATAACTCTACTAACACTAGGGTCATCAAGAATAGAGATTATCAACTGTTCAACTTCAATTTTCAATGCTAAAATAGATTGTTGTTTCTGGTTCTCAATAAGAGAACCACGACGGTGGTGACCCTGAGCACGTTTGAAAGCAGCAACCAAAGAATTGGAAAGTGAAAGAATTGTTGAATATTGATAACCTCCTAAAAATGAACTTGATGTGGATGATGGCAAACGGTTAAGGGAAACTTTGAAACAAAGCTCTAGTGCTTTGTATTGAAATGGATGAGAATGGCATTGAAGACAAGCTTTGTGAAGAAGGTTTGTTGAAGTTGAGAGCATGATAGTAGCTACATGAAGAGGTGTCACTTGTGAATGACCTCTTCTTGTTGCTAGATTAACAGCTTGTTTAACAAGTGTTGCTGCTTCTTGTGTCAGTGCCTGCAACTGTATGCTGCAAATTCCTGATCTCATCTTTCCACAATAATTCCTAACAGCTGAAAAAGCACAAAAGTTACACCAAACTTAATTATAGAGTTTTGGTTTTGGTTCAATGAAGTTTATTTGGAATAAAATTTGAAGGTAGCTAACATAGGCTATAATATTTTAGGATACTAGTTATAGCTTGAGGAAGATACATGTATATAGATATTTGAAGAGACTACTAAGGCCTAAACCGTGGTTTTAAATTGTGGTCTGCAACCGTAATTACTGCTATAATATTGTATTTTTAAATTTCTGCAACATCATTGCAACTACAATTTAGGTCACATTTTTCTACATTTACAATAATATAAATGTTTGCAGCTAACCGCAAATTAAAATCATGGCCTAAAAATATGATTTGAGTTTTGTGCCTTTCTTGTGATTAGGGAAATTTTGGCTTTGCATGTGATGCCACTTTTGCTTTCTCTCTTTCTATGATATATAAAATATGTAAAGTTATCTGGTTGTGTTGAATCTTGTTGAAGCATAAAAAATGATGGAAAGCAACACAGTTTGAAACACAAGGAATGGAATAATTGTTTTTGGGATGAATAAGCTCAAAACTTGATTATGGAAAGACAAAAGAAAAAAAAAGAGAGTGATGAGAGAAAAAGAGAAAGGTAAGCTACCAATAACGAGGTAATGAGAATAAAGAGATGAGGAAGGGTTGTCTGTTTGAATGAACAGTGGCTAAATGCCTTTTCTTTATGTCTAATCTCGAGAGGAGGGGGGAGTAATCTTTGAATGATTGATTGAATAACGATCCACTAAATCAAATAAAAAAGGAGGTTGATATGAAACCAATGTTTCTTGAAATATGTCTCTCTTCTAATTCATTCCAAAAGTTGGCTTTATTCAATATTTTACTATATCTATATCATAGTTTTCTATTGTATGATATGCATCTAACATATGATGACAAAATAAAAGAATAATATGAAAAGTTACAAGATTGATAACATTCACGTTCAAATCTCACATGATAAAATGATCACCCACATGTTTATCTCATTAGGATATGATTGGCAATTCCTCAACTCTCTCAAGAATGAGGATTTTTCAACTCTTCTCATTCTCATTATCACTTAATGTCGAGATATTTCATCTCTTCATTAATCTCTCTATCTATCAAAAAGAAAAGTGGCTTCCATGTATGAGTATTAGGACATTTTTAAATGATTTCTCAATATATCCTTCTAAATTAAAATTTCCATATCCATACTTTTGTATGTTTTTTACATGTAAATATTCATATGTTAGTTAATTAGTATAATTCACTATTCACTAACCATTGTGGTACTTTTGTGTAACTAAAAACAAAATGGAATGTGAAACTTTCTTACAATTTGAGTTATGAGAAGTGTTTTTGTCAAAGAATTGTGATACTGCTCAATTTGAAATGACAATTTGATTGATTTTTAGATCAAGTACTTTCTCAAACTCAAAACTCATAGATAGCTGCACAAAAGTTACTACTGAAGCAGATAATAATTTATACATATAACAAATATATCTTCCCATAAAATTTTAATGGCTTAAATATACGATTCCTTCTAAGTTAGCATTTTTTTTTCAACATTAATCTTGTAAGTTCAATTTTGTTTTAAAATTGTCTCGGCTGCTATTGACTATTAAAAAAATTTATGAAATATGAGGAGAAACGGAAAGAAAAAAAAAACTTACAAGGACGAAAATGAAAAAAGAGACAACTTACATGGACCAAACATATATGCTTTCATTTGATTTTTGTCCCTCTAAATTCGCTTTTTTAATTTTTTATTTTCGTTCCTTCTCCGTTTGCCACCTCAGTTTTTTTTTTTTTTTTATGTTATTAACAGAAAAGACGATTTTAAAACAAATTTAAACTTACGATTAGAGTTGAAACAAAAAAATTACAAGGATGAAAATTAAAAAAAAAAAAAAAAAAAAAAAAACATTAACTTATAAGGACCAACCATATGTTTAAACCAATCTTAATTCAATCCAAATAATCTTTTGTTTTCTCTTCCAAAAAGTAACTAGTAAAGATCTTGTTATGTTTAGGTGGAGTTTTATTAAGTTAGTTGCATTAAAAATACTATAAAAATGGATGATACTCTAACTGTATAATAATTCTTCATATTATCATTTCAAATTTTATTTATCTTTTTATTGTGTTTAATCATAATTCTCAATTCCGTGGAAAATTTAAAATAAAATATAAGTCTCTTCAAAGAATCTTGTTTTCTCTTATAGATAATAATAACTAGTAAAGATCTTGTACAAAATTGAACGGAAAGAAATGACTGCGATAAATTTGTGACTGGTAATTATTATCTTATGCCTATTTAATCCTTTAGTGGTAAGTAATGATAAAAAATAACCATTGTTATGTAGCTGCAAAAGCAATGATTACTGATCCTACTTCATACTGTACAATTAGAAATTTTTTCCATTGATGATGTTGTGGATGAATGAAGCTCTAACTCAGTTCTTGAAACAAACTCTGTGATTGATGTACAGGAAACTGACACATAAACTCCAGTTGGTCTCATTTCAGGTAATTCCATCAAAGACTCATTTGCATTCAAAAAAATTTGCACAACTTTCCTCATCTTTGGCCTAAACGATGAATCTGGATGCAAACAAGCCAATCCAACCATCAAACACCTTTTAGCTTCTTCCACATCAAATTGATTTTTCAATTGTTTATCAACACACGCAAGAATTTGATTTTGAGCATGAAAATTCCAAACATAGTCCACCAAACTATTATCTTCCATTACCCTTTTTGATCTTTTACCACATATTAATTCAAGTACAACCATACCAAAGCTATAAACATCTGATTCTGGTGTTGCTTTACCTGTGAACCCTATTTCAGGGGCTAAATAGCCTGGTGTTCCTGCTAAATTTGTAGTTACTGAGTCCTCATTTTTTAGTAATCTTGCTAGACCAAAATCTCCTAAATGAGGATTGTAATTAGAATCTAGCATTATGTTGTTAGGTTTGACATCTCTATGAACTACAGGATTTCCACATTCTTCATGAAGGTAAAGTAATGATGATGCTAATCCTGTTAATATCTTGTGCCTTGTTTGCCAATCTAGAATCTCATTGTTGCCTATGAAGTGATCAAGGCTTCCATTTTGCATGTAATCATAAACCAAGAGAAGATTCTTGCCTTCATTGCACCATCCTTGGAGTTGTACTAAGTTTTTGTGTCGAAGACGTCCTATGGTACATATTTCAGCTAAGAACTCTCTTTCACCTGTTTATATAACCAAAGAAACAAGGGAGAACAAAATGGTCAAAAATTGTCACAAATAAGGAGCATGTGATTGAGTATGTTTAAGAGCAAAAACAATGAAAGAATGGACAAATTCTTTCAACACAAGTTTCAATTAAGCATGATTAGCTTCATTGCAAATTTAGAGACTTCATCATCTATATCTTGTATCCATATAGCAATGTTTGGTAGATAGTGATAAATAGAATATTACAAAACAATTATCTGTTTGTTTGGTGCATAAAAAAAATACAACAAAACAAGGCTGATCTAAGATAAATTCTTATACCATCTTAGATTTTGAATCTGATTTAACCACACAAAACCAATTCGTAAGGTGTGCATTTTCAAAATTTAAAAGTTCTGTTTAGGCCATATTTCTGGATGAGGTAGGACTTGGGATTTTTCCCAATACACGCTGTTTCATGCTATTCAAGTTCCAAACATTTTAATGTCATAGTTTATAACCAGTTACAACAACATATTTACCTTGCTTAGAGGTAGCTGAGATTTTCTTTACTGCTATACTTTTTCCACACTCCAATAAGACACCTTTATAAACACTTCCAAATCCACCTCTTCCCACAAGATTTTCTTTTCTAAAATTGCACGTCGCTTTCGACAGTTGCTTGTAACTGAACATCTTAGGCGCATCCGCAGCTGTCATCGATAGCCTTTCTATGTCCTCTTTCCGGTCACCCTTCTCACATCTTTTCTTCCAAGCTTCCCAAATAAGAGGAAGTAAACTCATTGACACAAGAACTGGTATAAAAATTATCAATAGCATGATCTTGATTTTTCCAAGTTCACTATGTTTCAAAGAAAGAACAGGCAATGGAACTGATGTGAAGACCCAATTGAGCACTTGATGAGTTTCAGGAAAAGTTTTTCCAGTTGAGGCTGTGAAACCAACATAAACTGAGCTTGGTATTATATCAGGTAATGTAATTGAATGATTGAGAACACTCTTTATTTGACTATTTGAGTATCCTATTGACACAAATATCATTCTAGTCCATCCATTATAGTCAACTTTAACAACAATGTCTCTTCCACTTTTGAGATCAACAAAAGTGCTGTTGAGACTATGAAAAGCAACTGCATTTGTTATGCTTGTTGTGATTATGCCAATGTGGTTTCCATCTGGATCAAATTCATTCATGTATGTGTCTAACTCCACACCTATTTGTTGAAAATTCCCACCTGCACAACATTTTTAGTTTAGACTATACTTTTTTCCCTGAAAACTTAGTAAATTTATGTTTGGATAAACAGTTTAATTAAGTACTTATAGCACAAGCGCCTTTCATATAAGTTCTTATGAGCCTTTTTGTTAAGATTATAGGAAAAAAAGTGACTTTGACATTCGATATTTATTAAAAAAATTTGAAAAAAGCAGAAGTTATTTTGTGTTTGTCCTCTATAATGAAAATCACTTTATTTTAAAAATCAATTATAAAAAATGACTTTTATGAGAAATTACTCAAAATAGCTTCTCATTTGAAAGAGTTTTTAGGTTATGTTTCAAATTCTTATTTTTTTCAAAAATTGTAGCAAACGGATGAAAACTTTAAAAAGTGATTATTTTGAAAAATAATATTTAACAAACGAGCTCTATTTATAAACAATTTCTATATCAAAAGATAAAATAAAGTAAAACTCTTATAAACTTTTAAATTGTTTTCATAAGTTTACCTTGTGTAGACCTATCAAACATGCCAAGATAAGAACCATAACTATCATTTGGTGAAGGCCTATTATCTTGTGCAAATACTAATGCCATTCCATCACCCGAACCGGTCGAGTTTTTCGCAAACGGAGTAATCCTAAGAGTGAATGTGGTAGTGATAATTGCTGGCCAAACATGAACTGGATGAGGATACAAAACCCTTCCTACTTTGTTGGCTATGCTACTAGATTCATCAAAGAGAGAATTTGAATTGTTGCTTTGTTGTGTCTCTGACTCTGGTGTGAGACTTATATATCCATTTTCTGTAGTGGCTGAACCCATACAAAGTAATTCACCATTTGTGCAACTTTCGTGGCTAAAAGAAATAAAGGAGAATGTTGTTGGACTAACCACAGTGTTTGTTGTAGCTGTTAGAGTTTTGAGTAGTAAGGTAAAGAGAACTAAAAACATAAACATGGTTGTAGTAGTTTTAATTTTTCTATTTTAGTGTGCATAGATATTTATATAGTGGTGATTAGTAGTTTGTGTGTTTTGAATGTTATGTTGTCGTTGTTAAGGAGGTAAGTATTTTTTGAATGAGTAGAAGCTAGAGTAGTATATTTGATAAAACAAAGGTTATGTTGATAAATGAAAAAAGAATCTAGAGTAGTATTTTGAGTTTTAAGTTTGATGTTTATTTTAATTTGAGGATCAAATATATACAAGTTGTTGGTTTATTAGATAGGTAGGTATATAATATTCCATATAGGACAACTTTGAAAGCAAGTTTGAGAATGGACAAAGAGCATGGGTGATCCTTTGGAATATGCACCAATTTGTCTTTTAGTGAATTGGTTTACCCTCAACTATTTTCTAAAAATTCTAGGAACACACACAAACAACATTAAATTGGTATATACGTTTCTTAAAAGGATTTATATAGTATCAATCAATTATAATAGTAGAATAAAAAAATAATTGATTTTAAAATCAAACTATCTTAAAAGTGTTTTTTTTACTAAAAATATGATATTTATTTATTTAAATTAATAGAATATATCAACATCAAACTATCTTAAAATTTTTTTTACTAAAAATATAATATTTATTCATTTAAATTAATAGAAATTATCAACAATGATATAATTTTAAAATAGAGAAAAATAAATCTAGGAATAAATATTGGCTAATAGAAATCTGGTTGTTTTCTATAAATTTTTTATTCTTTTTTTTTTCTGTGGGCTTGACCCCTTCATTTTCAACAAAAATATATGATTAATTTTAATTAGTTGATAATTAATCAAAATTAAATTCAAATTGTTAATATTTACAACAACAAAAAAGTAGACAAATTTTATATGACCTTGACTTGTATCAGAAAATTCATGTGTTACCTCTTAATATTTTGGATTGATTTGTCCAAAGGTTCTTGAGTTATTGAAAATTTATAAATACGTCATTGAACTTCAATAAAAAATAAATAAATAAAAAATAAAAAAGAAGAAAACGTTCTTGAGCTGTAATATTTATAATTGAATCTCTTCAAACTTGTTCACAATTTATAATTAAGTTTCTAAACTATATTTTTAATAGCATCCTTTAACTTTTAAATGATTTATAATTAAATGTCTCCTAAACTTTAAAATGATTTATAATTAAGTTACTAATTTTTAATTAATTTGTAATTAAATCTCTAATTTTAATTAATGAGCTAATTATAAATTGCTCAAAAGTTCAAAAACAAAAATTAAAAACTTGTTATTTCAATACAAAGACTTAATAATTATTCACACAGATTAACAAAAATATGATAAAGATAGTATCGATAGAAGGAAAAAAAGATGCTTGATGATTTTGAAAGATTATTGTACAATCCTCATTTATAGAATTCAATTTATGCAATTCACCAATGGTTCTGCTCATCCCAACACAATTTTAGGATTGCATTACTCCTATGAATAATATGTGCTAATTCTCTTCCCATTTGACACTTTCATCTGCTAAGATCTTTAAACTATGCCCAATCATGCTTGCAAGCATAGGTATGTAAATGATACTTTATTTTAATGTTGACATTCATTTTCAGCTTCAGACCTTTCAGCAGATTTTAGTGTCTAAAACATAGAATTCATCTACTCCTTCAAAGAAAGATCAGATTATGATTTGCTAGGGTATTGGGTTTGGCCAAACCCAACCCATGTACAGATCTATGCAGAAGCATATGCATGGGTCAGAAACGAGAGAAAGGAAAAAACAGGACAAGAATTCATGATGGAAATATTATTAAAAGACTTTATTGGAATTTTCAGACATCCGAACAAGTTATAACCCCAACAAGAGTTTTGATCTACATTGGTGCAACCTGCATGATATGGATCATGCAAGTTTTCCATGAAACAAGAGGCACAGAAAACAAACCAACATTAAGATTAATATCTCTTGCCAGGTTTACTTGTTACGTGCTCTTAAATTAAGACAAAAACCACTGTATAAGCAGCAGCACCAATTGACCAGTAGGGATGAGCTGAGATGTTAAAGTAGTTTCTACATCTTTGACCGAGTGCGGCTCAAGCTAGCTTCAATTGAACCGTGTGGCTCGTCCGTTGGTAAATAAACATCGTCGTCAAACTGCATAAACATCAGTATCATTTAACAGTTGTACTGATGTCATAGTAGAATGGAAAAACCTAGAGCTCCTTTACATTGTGAAAATATTTTATATTTTTCATTTTCTAAAATTTGTGTTCTTTTTATCTTGTGAGAAAGAGAGAGAATTTTGAAGTGAACTATTTTTATGAAGAGAATATGAAATGCTAGTTAAAAAAAATGCATTTCTAAAAATAATAAACAAATTTTTTACATTTTCATTTTTTTCAGAAATACATGCAATTGTTCACTTTAAAAGTCTCTTATCTACTAGTTAACAAGGAAAATTAACGAAAAAAAATTGAAAAAATGAAAATAAAAAATGTTCACACAAAGTAAGTGGCCCCTATATTTTCACATTAACTGTTAAATTATTACAAACTCGAATCAGGTGTGTCATGGCAATATTTCATAGCTGCAATTAAGGTCATGACTGAAATGTAAATCCAAATGTTGTATGTCTATATTCATTAAAGACCAAATTCCAGTTTTATCTCCTAAAGGAGGAAGATATCAACGGTAATGAAATCAAATTAAGAATTTTAATGGGTTCTATCAACTTCTGCAAGCTTTTCAGGAAAAGAATCAATACCTTTACAATGTGTCCATCCTTGTTTGAGAGATTGACTGGTAGGAAATGAATATTTGGCATCTTTAGTTGAATAGAAGCTATGTCAGGAAACCTGATGCATAACATTTAATTGTTAGTCGCCATTTAGCATAAGCATTCAATTTGTGGCCCTTAGAGAAAAACATGATGCGGCGGTGAGACACCGAAAGAAGTCTTGTCTAGATAAACACCTTAATTAAGTATTTATAGCATAAACGCTTATCATATATAAGTGTTTATATAACAAGAGATAAAATAAAGTCAAATTATTTTCATACAAGCTATAAGTTGTTTTTTTAAGCTATCATGGAGAACATATACAAATAAGCTGAAAATAGCTTATGCATGTGTCATAAACTGTTTTTATAAACTCTCTCAAAGAGTCTCTTAAGTGTTTACGTCGGAAGATAAGTTTGATAGATTTACATAGACACACTGAGAGGGTAGGACAGAGAGAAACCTGTTTAGTGTGGCCTTTCCCATCTGGTAGAGAGTACTTTGAACAGATGGACTATAGACTCCTTCCTTTGGAGAGCCAAAAAATGTGTCAACAAGAACTCTTTTTACATCCAGATACTTGTCTGTAAAATAAAGCGGCTTCTGAGGGATGCTATAGAATGATTCATACGTGTACCTACAACCACATTCAATTTAGAGGCATGAATTCTGTATTTTCCAAGTTAAAGAGAACACAAGTACAATGGTTTCCTTGGCTGGAGGATGTGGTACAAACTTCCATCTTATGATTAACGAATGATACGACAAGTTTTAGAAATTGTTATGAAATTCATCAATAATTGAGCCTGCAGAATCAGCTTCTGAAAGATTGAAGAGTCTGTTTTAAATCTTATGAGTTATGACTCTTCTACATAGCTTACAGGAAGACAACTTTGTTATTACTTCTTGTTTGTTAAAATTCGCCAAGATGAAGTACCAAAAAAGGAATTACCTCCATAGAGCAGTTACTTCTGTTGCAAGCATCCTTTCACGTGTTTCGGGAAGTGCTGTAAACTTGTCTCTTATGAAACCCTCAAAACCAGACTGCTCACAAGTCACACCAAAAATCAAATTCAAAAGAAAATCAGCTTGAATTTTCTTATCATGCAGCAAATTCTTGGAAACTGTTTATAGTTAGTTACATACTGTGAGAAATAATTTTATCAAGAAGTAATTCAAATCAGTATTGCGGATGGCGGGTAGCAGAATATTGTTGAAGGCAAAAAAATCCACCATATAAACACGCCATGGAGGGCATTGCTTCACAAATTGCCTATGGCGATTGTCCAAAAAACCGCAACGCCATGGCCGCCATTTAACTATACTGATTCAGATTTCTTCATGGGAGAAGATGGGGAGCAAAATAAGACAAATGGAGTACTCTTATAGTGGTGTAACACATCCTTTAAACAAAAACTGAGTAACATTTGGAAGAAGCTTCTAGAAACAGGATCTCTAATAGATGTCCGGTAAAAATCTATATGCCCATGAATAATTGAACAAGACCCAATGCTGAAACAGTTTTCTTCATCTATCATTTGAATAAGTTCACATCAACCATGAAGACATGAAACTTCTTCTGTAACCTATTTAAGGAATTGTTATCCTTAACCTTTTACTTATAGAATAAAACCAACTAGTATTGTTACTGAAAATGGGAAAAAAGTCCCTGGTTACAATATGAATCTTCGACACTGACATGTAGACGCCAGTAATAATTTAAAAAATGAAAGTAATTGAATGTTACTACATGTGTCGGTGTCAGACACAGGATACACTTTCAATCGAAGTGTCTCGATGTCGGTGGTACATATCTTTTACCTCTCATCCTCAATGCCAAAGGCCCTACTACTCTGACATGACAAGAAACCTCACTCTCTAAATCTCATTGGTTATTTACAGGAAACATACCTTATTTTTCCTTCCAACAAACGCACTAATTAACCCACTAACTAATTAACTCATTTACTAAGGTACTGAATATACGAATATTAATGTGTGATTATCATTTACAACCAAGAAAGAAATTTTAAACACCAAAAATATAAAATAAATAAAATAAAAAAAGGACATATGGAAGCACAATTGGAAAAACTACATGACAATTAAAGCACAAGTTCCTATGCTATATTGCAAGCTTACCTTGGTTGTCTTCAAAAGTGATAATCCTTCAATGCCAGAAGTCAATTGTAGTGCACCAGACTTTTTTACTATTGCCTCTGTTGTATGCTTCTCGGATCCAAGTTTGAAACCTTACAAAAATAAAATCAAAGGACTTGAGGACGGAAAAGAAACAACCAGCGGTTTATAACTGAAAATTTGGAGGACTATCATATTTTATATAGCTACACCAAAGTCGAATCAAGTATTGTTGCAGAAAAAAAGGATGAAGGTGGGAATAACAGCATTAACAACCAGATCACAAGAACTATCACATCCACTAAATCCAAACCTCATACATATTGTTTTTCTACATAATGATACTTAAATGAAGAATACTGAAAATTAGTTAACTCAATAAATGATGCCAATATTATATACAAGTTTGGACAAAACATTTCAGATTTTATAACTAAAAAAAGAAACATTAGCTGTAACAAAAATTAAATACAAAAGCTAACAAATAACAGAATGATCACATACACCTTTTAAAACAAGCAATATTATTTGTAGTGTATAATAGTGTGACTGACCATGTTCATGAGGTTGACCATCCACACTAACACGCTCCCACGGTTTCTCCACAATATTTACAATAGCAGTGGTAACCTGCAAAAAAACCGAGTAGGAATTTCCTTGTGTTCTACTAAATAAAGATTGTAAAAGAAAATTAAAAGGACAACAGTACGTTGAAAAAGATAGACTGATCAAAATATAAAACTTTAAAAATAAGAAAAGAAAAAGCACAGAGCAAGATAACAAGAAAAAAAGTATGAAATTATGAATAATCTCTATATTGGTATTAAATTTTCAGTCACCAACCTGCCTGTAAAATGATGTAAAATGTTTGGCAAGTAGAATAGCAAAGTCCTCCGCAGAAAGTATTTCTGAACACTCCTTTGCTTTTGCATAAACCTAATTAATTCAAAACTGATGTGAACATATATAATGGAGAATGAAAACTAGATGCAACAGGTAACATATTGCCTTGACATACAGTATTTCTAAACACATGCAAACATTTTCTGTTCTGTATAAATTCATTTTAACATAAACATGTCCTAGAACAAGAAATTGTGATTCAGTCTTGCGTGTATGATTTAACCTTAGGAAGGTGTACTGAATTGGGGGCTATTTTCTCTTAAAAAAGATTTTGTGCATTTTAAAATACTGTAAAAATATAATGACTTATAAATTAATAATATTTATATTGTTTAAAAAGCCACAACTTATTTTCAAATAGATAAAGTTAAGACTTATTGAAAAACTTATTTCACTAAACAAGTCAAGAATCTAAAAAATCTTTTAGGTCTAACAAACCAACATATTTAAATAAATATCATATTATTTATTTTTTTTTGGTGATCATATCATCTGTATTGTTTCCACTATAAAAAAAATTATAATGTGTTAAAATTTTATTTAAAAATTTGAGCATATTTACCCACATAAAATATTTGAATAAACAAGACAGTCTCAATCTTTGAAAACTCATCCTAGCCTATTTTCCTCATAGTCTTATTAGTTATTATCATGCTCACTCGTAGTAGTGGTTTGGTTTTTTCACAATTTACAGTTTATCAAGCATAAAATTCCTACTAATTATTTAACCTATATTTAGACATAAGTCATATTAAAAACATTTAAATAGGCTAATATGTCATAAGACTTTCAAACAAGTACTAATAGGAGAGACTCAAGTCTTGAATTTTTTAAGTGACTAGACTCGATCTTGCAAAAGCAAAACCTATTTTGACTCAGCCAGCTTCAACGGGGAATCATAATATAAAAAAAATAATAGATTCGTAAAACAACCACAAATTTAGTCACTTTAATAAAAAGATCGAAAAAAATCAAATCTACAAACTTGACAAACCCAAATCCCTGATTTTATTTTCACAACATTAAGCTCAGAGAATCAGATTTTGAGTATCAAATCAGAAAAATCCGTCGCATAAGAACGCAACAAACAGAGCTTAAACAAGCAAAAGCTACGGAATCAAACACCAAATAATAATATTAATAATAATAATGAAAATGAGAAAGAAGGTGAGTTAATTACAGTGTTCTTCATGGTATCAGTAGCAACGATATCAGAATTGTCATCACGAATATATGAGTTGACACAATCGGAGAGGAGATTGATGCTGACACGCCACTCAACAACAAAGTGTCGTTTACCATCTTTGCTTTTCCACACGCGAGCAACTCTCACTCTCTCTTTCCCGTGTCTCTGTTCGAATTCGAACCCTTCCACGTTCTTCGCCATCGATCTTATTTTTCTTCTTTTTCTTTCTGTTTTCTACGCTAGTTTAGTGTCTCAGCTCCATCGATATCGTTCTATTTATACACGTAAGAATCTTGATTTGACTCCTCTAAGAAAAAATAACTATTTTTAGAGAACAAATAATATAACTATAATTTTGTTTATTTTAATAATTTTTTTATTTTAGAAGAGCTAAATTTATTATATTGTATCTATGTCTTTCAGTTTTGTCCTTCCGGATTAGGACAATCGCCTTATTGCCGGTTTTACTGTCATTTCAGTGTGCGCCTTGCGTCATCGTCCCTACAAATTGAGTCACTCCTGATTATAATATACTCCCCCGTCCAATGCGAATGCTGATTGCCTGCATTCAACAGAAACTCACAGTCATGCAGTCCTGACGAGGTGGACCGTCTGTTTTGGATCATACGTTCCATATTATCTGATTATGTGAATGTGAGTTTTTCTTAGGGAATCAAGATCGTTTTACAGGGATTCAGCAAAATAAATAAATTAAAATAAAAAATAATAATTTTATTAAAGTAGTTTTATAAAATATTTGATGTATTTATTATTATTACTATTAATGTAAAGTAAAAGATGGTAAACTGAAAAGAGATCTATGTAATATTAAAAAATTAATATAAGATAGCCTTGCGAGTTGGAAAAAGAAAATTAAAAAATTAATATATTTTATTTAAAAAATTATTAAGTATATCGACTTTACAATTATATTTTTTATTTTATTTTATTGTAAGGATAATTTTATTTAGTAAATTCAACTTGTGAAAAAAATAGACATCAAAGCTAATTGATTAAATATTGTTGTCAACAAGCGTCTAATTGTGATGTTAAATGGTGAATATTTTCATAGCATAATTATACACAAATTTGTAGGAAAAATGTATTAAGAAATAAAAGATGGTTAAATAGTGTAAAGATATTTTTTGACTCAATAAATATTTGTAAAGATAAAAGATTAATTTAATGAAAGAAATAAAAAATTTATTTAAAATTTTAAATTAAATTAAAGGATCTCTAACATGATTTTTTTTTTAAATTGATTCTTGTTCGTTCAAGTTAAAATGTATGTTTAGTTTTACCTTTATAAAAATTGATTTAAAGTGATATCACAAGAGGCAACGGTAGAGGCTAAAGAAACAGGATGTGTGAAAATGATATGAACTCATATGAGCGATGATGATTTATATGTTTTATTTAAAATTTCTATTTTAAAGTTATCAACAGAAAGCTGTGAATAATTCAAAACGTAAAATTAAGTGAGAGTAGAAGATATCTTTTAAAATTTATCCATGATTTTTGTTAGGTAAATTTTACTTATTCACATAGAAGATTTCATAGGTAAAAGTATGTGAATAAATTGAAATTTTCTTGTAATCGATTAACTTTTTTGTTTGATAAAAATAATTTTTAATAAAAATAATAAAATATATAGTAAAGTGATATATATTGTATAAAACATTTATTATAAAATTAATTATTTTCACCAAATCACTTGAAAGAATTTAGGTAATAAGTCAATTTATAATTGTTTGATAATCTTGAGAGAGAAACATCTACATTTAATGTTTCCACACTTCCAATAATATTGTCTAAAATAAAACAAACTAATGAGGGGAAAAAAAGAGTATGATCTTTTATGCTTAGTTGATTATTAATAAAACGATGACATGATTTTTTCATTTAAAAAAAAAGCTTTCTTTTCCAAAAAAAGTAAAACAATTTTCCTCATTTATTCATAAAAAAAAAAAAAAAGCTTCTTTTTTTTTTTGATTTTTTTGTATTGATACTAATAATATCTAACCAATCAAATTGAGCATACCCACACTTATTTTAAAAAAAGACTTTTTTATCTTCCAAGATTGGAACAATTCATTATTTTTCACTTTTAGACTTGTAATGAGTTATATAACAAAGAATGAAATAAATAGACTCAAAGAGGCTTAATAAAAGGATCATTGCATGGTAGACTTATTTGGTCAATAGCTTAACAAGAAACAAATGTCTAAATCATTTCAATTTATGCATCCAGACATGAGTCAAATCAAGTTATAGTGTAACTAGCAATCATGAGTGAGATCACATACAAGAAAAATAAAAAAATAAAATGTGTTTCATCCACAATAAGGCTCGAGATCTCACCTAGGTTAATGATCTATCACAGATGATACAAAATTTAGCATTCAAATCCAACTTAGTATACTAAGAATGTAGAGATACTATCCAAATCATGCTACAAACCTCCAATGAAATAACTCACAACATTTGCAACCCCAAAATGTGATAAAAACAAAATACAAATAAAATAAAATAAGCATGCAAAGCAAACACATTTTTGTTTGTTTTTTTTTTTTTTTTTTTGAAATGAAATCCTAAAACAAATAAAATAAAAATTAAATCCTAAAACAAACAATTAAAATCCTAAATCATACCCCACATTTAAATTACACATTATCATCAATAAAAATAACAAGTATAAAATCAGAATAAGGAAAGGGAATTCCTTGTTCAAACTGCTTGGAACTTTGACATTAGTAAGTTTAAACAATTTAGATTTGATTAGACATCAATGACACTATCAACCAAAAGCCAAACTTGTATTTTCTAGATCTAGTTGTTGATTTTACTTCAACTTTAACATAATTTACATTCATATAAAGAACAATAATAGTTGTATTCAAAGTATGTGTGATCGAATGCTATTGATAGAGGGGGGAAGGAGATTTATGGACGATAAACTTTGATTTTAGTTTGTAACAATTCAGTGCAGTTCGGTTCTAGTTTTTAAAAATTAGTTCGGTTAATAAATTGTTTTAAAATATATTTTGGTTTTCAATTTTTATTAGTTAGTTCAGTTAAAAAACAATTTGATTCAAATCAGTTATTCAGATTGGTTGAACACCCAAAATAACATCTCCCAAATTGTAAATTCTTTATCTTAAGTTTGAAGATCCTAAATTCTTTCATTATGCTTCATTCATCCCCCTCTAGAAGATTTCACTCCTTAGTTCTTTTTGTTGTTGTCAAAAGGGGATATTTGTTTAGAATTAAAGATTAACTTTAGATTTAAGTTTAGGACCTAAGAAAATCAAGTAATAAATGTGTTGGAACATAGAGTATAATAGTGCGTGTGAATTCAAAAAACTAGAGTGCCACATTTGATAAATTACACATGATATTAGTATATATAAAGTGGAGCTGGAATAAATGTGGCATGTCCCAAGGGATACAAAGTTTTGTGATGGGGGATGACGTATATCACTTGACCAACAGACATTCGCGTCGTCGTCGTCTTCCCAGCCTGACCTGGGGTTGGGTGGTGTACTAATTTTTAGAAACAAAAATGAAAATATCATTTTATTTGAAGAAAAAAAAATGCTCTTCACATTCTAGTGTTAGCCTCCAACAAGTTTAATTTGGTCGTTCGTTTTTCAATGGTCACTTGATTTGAACTTTCCATGTGTTGACCGTTTTTCTTCTCCAACACTATAAATAGACTACTCATCCATTTGGAAAAATACAGCAAAATTAGATGTACTTTTTAGCTTTCTCTTCTCCCTCCTTTTGCTCGACACACTTTCTAGCCATTTTTCCCTTTTCTTTAGGTCCCTATGATATTTTAGAGTGGTCCTAATACCATTGTCACTTCGATTTCAAAGTAGTCTTTGAGATTACCCAAGTCTTAATTAACAAAACCAAAAATATCTTCGTACCGAAAACACTACCTTATTAAAAATTAAAATTAAAATAATAATAAGAAACATAACAATAGGCACATAACAAATAGGGAAGCATGGATATTCCACATTTGTGTATATGAACATAAGGAACAAGGCCAAATTTGTCTTGTGGGCCTCAATAGGCTCCACATAAGTACAAAACATATAATACATCAAGAAAGCCATCTACATAGACATCATAATATCAGACGATGTGAATGATTACAACATATCAAAATAAAAGGGACTCTATACTTGACAAAAGTGCAAAAAGAGACAGATCCATATGTCTGTCTAACCAAACTTGCTTAGTGGTCATTGTCTATGCCCGATCACCTATACTTATAAGTCATGTTCCCCACATAAATGGTTATCTCTCCAAATGTATATGACACCTTAAACCTCAAAATAATATCTATAATCATTTATACCATGTTTTTATAAAAATTTGCAGCGGATAAATAAAAACTCTTTCAAAGGAAAAATAAAATTTTATGAGTTACTTAGGATATGACATTTCTCAAAATACAAAGGGAACACTTTAAAAAATTTCTTCCTATAAAACTGTGCAATATAAATAAACTGGATTTAACTATAATTTCTTAATTTAATTTCAAAAATTTACTAGTACTTATAAGGTTTTCATTCAAAAATTCGTTTCTTATTAAATAAGTAAAATACAACTATTGACTCTTATTTTTTATATCACCTGTAATAACTGCAATTTCGCAAACACAGATCAAACCACTCAAACACAAACAACGAATGAGGTGATTTTCAAAATCATATTGGTAGTGTAATATAAATAAGAAGAATATGCAAATAAATTATAATAGACCGTATCATAAAACATCTTGATATATCAAAATATTTATGGAAATAACACCATATTATAACATCAAAATTACTCAAGTAAAATCATTGGCTCATTATAAAATGCATTGAATCATCTAACAGAAACTATTATCACTTTTGAAACACATTAATGACAACAAAACGATCACACAAAAATGCATGGTCTTAGACTCTACTTCTTCACAATTTGGTACCATTCTAACTCTGAAGTATTTGTTTAAGAGAGTTGATAATATGTCACCACACAAGTGGACAGACAATTCAAATTGGCCTTGTCTTCATATATCCACTTAACTCAACCCGAGACACATATATGTGACAATCGAGGTAAGTGTGTGTTGCATGGTAGCTTCCGAAATTTGGAGGGCTACCTCCAAGTCACCTAAGAATTCTCCACATGAATTCCTCCAATGTCTAACAATCTTTCCTTAAGGTTCAACAATAGACCACCACAATTAGGCTCATTCAGTTCTATTTCCCCAACATCACCAGACTTGTCAAGCCCTACCTATATGATGCCAAAATAATCTCCACTTCAAAAATTCCTAACATTTATTTTCTTCCCTCGTTGGCCTAAGATACTCCATTAAGACCATCATGTCAAGCACAAGTTGGAATCACCACTGTTGTATCAACTATGGGGTTACTTCAATATTCTCATCACAAATTATCAATCATACATGATTATCATCAACACATAAACTCATCACAAATTTATAACATCATTATCATCATCATCACATAAACTTATCACAAATTTATATCATTACTATCATCAATCGTCACATAAACTTATCACAATGCATTCATCTTTTACTATCACATCACATAAACTTTTATCATAGATACATCTATTTTTTATTATCACATCACATAAACATGTCTAATCAAACATGCACAAAATTCATTCGACACTCAATATCACAATAATATCAAATATCACACATTTAACAAAATTAAATCAATCAACATCTTTTATAAATGTTTTTATTCCATTTTAATCTCACAATTTCCATATTTACATATTAGTTAATTTATCCCTCAAATGGTCACCCCTGTACGTAGCGAGCTCTGAATGAATCATTGAGAAATACGACTTTCCCATTCATTTCATAATATATTATACTCATGAATTCAAATGGTCTCTCACCCATTACCTTATTTCGACGCTTTCACAAGCGAATACAGGTCTACAAGCAAAAAGCCTTTGCTCTTTGTCCTTCAATAGATCTAATTCAACACTTTATAGGTAAACGTCAAAAACAAATTATGAGAACACACTCTAAAAGGGTCAATTTCTAAATTGAGTCAAATAAACTTACCCTAATTTGGAAAATAATCAGTGAATAAAAATTCATTGTTCACACGACCGTATTGGTGTTGATTTCACTCAAATGGGACTTATGGTGTAGAAGAACGGTGCAAAATAACGAATTTCATAAACGGAGAAATCGCATATTTTATAGAGAAGTTGGTATGGTTAAAAATATGAGAAATTATGTTTAACTGACTAACTAAATGAGTGAATCAACATAATTAAATTTGAATAAAAATAAAGAAAGTTTTCTAGAATAGTTATGGATCATCGATGTCGATCTATAGTCTAGTTATTGTGTTTCCACTTCCTTTCACCACGGCTACAAGACAACTCCCTTTTTTTATTTTATTAATACGATTTAAATATGTCCCACACATGGACCAAATCCATTGTTCACCTCATTAATTTTATATTTTACTATTACTATTATTATTTTTATTTTGCTAAAATAAAATTAATAATTATTTAATCTCATTTTTAATACTCCTCTAAAAACCATCTAATTTTCAAAAAATTACTAATATTTTAGAACTAATATATTATAAATTATATTAATTAAAATATTAACTTTAAAAAAAATACATATTACTAATAACTGAAACTCTCATATTTAAAATAATCACTATAATTATAGTTATAATTTTTAAAATACTCACATTAAAATACTACCATCATTAGAGAATAGTCAAAATTATAAAATTAATAATAATAATAATAATAATAATAATAATAATAATAATAATAATAATAATAAATATACCTAAAATCACCATATCATCATAAGTATATAAAAATAAAGGAAATCAAACACAATATTACTACTATCTCAAGACAATTATTTATAAAATAAATAACTAAAAATAAAAAACAGATAGAAATAATTGAAATACAATTATGTGCATACTTAACATTAGTCATACGCACTTCACAATAATTGTGTATGCGCATCGTAAAATCGTCTAAAATCTTATTCTTTAAAATATTACACTAAAAATACTATTATATTTAGAAAAATATATATAATAATAAATATAATATTTGTTATTTATATAACTTATTTAGTCAAATATGTACAAGATTATCAATCATAGAAAACACACATATAAAGAAAGTTAATCAACATATATTCTAAAACAATTTTAACACTAAATTAATTATTTAAAATCTTATTTTATTAATAAAATAATTTAGGCTAAATAGTACTCACAGTCCTTTAACTTAATTTCAGTTAACGTTTTAGTCCTTTATCTTTTTTTTTCCTGAGTTGGTCCTTTATTTTAATTTTAAGTGACAATTTGATCTTTTATGTTTTAAAATGTCAACAATGTAATCCTTTTTTTAAAAAAAATTAAAAAATTAAAAAATTAAAAAAATTCATCAAAATTTTCAAACAAAATCCATAAAATTAATTATCATCTTCAATATAATGCAAATTTCATCAAATTCATAACTTAAACCTTTAAATAAACTCATATTTTAATTATTTATTTGATGAATTTGATGTTGTTAGAGATGAAAATATGAGTTTATTTGAATATTTGAGTTATGCATTTGATGAAATTTACATTATATTGAAGATGATAATTAATTTTATGGGTTTTGTTTGAAAATTTTGATGAATTTTTTTAATCTTTATAAAAAAAAAGGATAACATTGTTGACATTTTAAAACATAAAAGATCAAATTGTCACTTAAAATTAACATAAATGACTAAAATGTTAACTGAAATTAAGTTAAAGGACCGTCAGTGTTATTTAACCAATAATTTATTATAAAATTTTGGATGTTACAATATGTCCGTCTACCAGCCATCCTCCTGCTCATACTGCATCATTAAGTCACTCCAGATCGGGAATCCCATACTTGTCACCAAGTGTGTCATAACCTTTTCAGACATCTTCTTATGCGAGTCTACAAAATAAAGTACATAGAACACAACAACAAACAAAATGGCTAAGATTTACATGTAACCATAAAAATGAGAATATGAAATAGTAAAATATACGTTAGCTGTACAAACAACAAATACAACAACAAACACACAAACATCCTTTATATATTTGTCTCTCAAATAAGGTCATAACTACTCATGAATGCATATCAATGCATACTCGAGTCATTGACGTTGCTAAGGACATCATCCAATATTATGATAATATAATCACATGAGATATGTGCGGTTGTGCCACAAACATTCTCCCAATTACCAAGAGCAATGCTGCCTGAATTCACGTGGAGTCTAGATGTTATAAGTCAATCACAATCTAAACCAGGCCAAGGTACCCTACCTTGTAGTGATATTCAACCTTGTGCACAATATTTAATTGTACTCATTGGGATCCAAACGAACATTCAAACTCGTGCATCCATACACACAACGATGTACTTAACCATAACAACGTAATGCAAATGAATGAGTCTCTTATTCCTTAATTATCCCATGAGTTATGACACTTTTTGCTTCATTTACAACTTCTTCGATTAGTTTACAAAATTATTGTTTTAAAAAAATAGTGATTGTGTGTCGCACCACTCACGAGTCGTGACTTCAAAAACTATTGATACGACCTCATTGTTTAATATTTTCAAAATAATCAAACAGAACCACAACACAATTACCATACCCTCATTTCATGATTAATTAAACATTATCTCACAAGTGCACTCTCCGACACCTGATCTTTGCTTGTCCTCAAGCAAAGTTTGGCTCTATGACAAAGTTAAAGAATAAAGAGCACCATGATTGAATTTTTCAATTTGAGCAAGAATCCTTCTGAATTGTTTAGACTAAATCAGACACCTTCTATATTATGTCAACCAAGTAAGATTAATTCCCGATTCAAAGCGTGTGTGTAGTTAACCTCATTGGTTCTAAGTATTCAATTCCTTGAGATTTTCTTCAACCAATTCATTTAATTCTTCTCGTTCATAAAATTCCATCGCTATTATAGAAAACAATGGTTTATTTTTCATAAGTAATTGGGACATTTTTATTTTATTTAAATAGACAGCTCAACCCTTTTATTCATGCCATTTTTTTCTTTTTAATTTAATACTATTCAACCTTTGACTTGACTATTAGTGCTAGTAATCTCTCTCGAGAAGATTCCACTCCTTATTCCATTTTGTTGTTGTCAAGGGGATAATGGTTTAGGATTAAGGATTAAGTCTAGGTTTATGTTTAGGACTCAAGTAAATCAAGTAATAAGGTCAGTTCATTGAAAAAACTAGAGTCTCACATGTGATAGATTACACACAATACTAGTGTATATAAGATGGAGGGAGAACAATTGTGACATGCCCTAAGTGGTAAAAAGTTTTATTATGGGGAAGGGCACATATCATTCGACTAACAGATACGCGTAATGTTATCGTCGTCTAGCTGACTCGACCTGGGGTTGGGATACAATTGGGTGTTGTACTAATTGTTTAGAAATCAAAATGAAAATATTATTTAATTTGGAAAAAATATTTGGTAACAGTTTATGTCAACATGTGTACGACATATGCGACATATGCATGTTTGCACCCTTCACAATCTAGCGTCAACGTCCAATGAGCTCAATTTGGTCGTTTGTTTTTGAATTCTCGCTTGATCTAAGTCTTCAATTTTTTTGGCTTTTTTTTCTTTTCAAACACTATAAATAGATTGCTCAACCATTTGGAAAAGTACAACAAATTTTGATGCATTCTCCAACTTTCTCTCGTCTCGCTTCTTCTGTCCAACACACTTTCGAGCCACTTTCCCCCTTTCTTTATGTCGCTTTTATATTTTAGAGTTGTCCTAAGACCACTATCTCTTTGGTTTCATAGTAGTCTTTGAAACGATCCAAATCTCAATCAATAAAACCAAAAATATCTTTGTGTCGAAAAAACTTACATATTAAAAAAAAATAAGAAACATATAAATTGACACATAACATATATGGAAACATGGATATCATACATAAATTGGTATGAACAAAAGGCATCAGGCCAAATTTGTCTTGTGGGTTTCACCAAGGTTCCACATAAGTACAAAACATTTAATGCATCGAGAAAGTCATCTACATAGGCATCATAATATAAAATGAGGCGAATGACTCCAATATAGCAAAATAAAATGGACTCTACACTAGCCAAAAGTCCTATGTTCCATTAGGGTGAATGAACTTTTGACTTAACTCCTAGGTCTCAGGTTCGATTTCCAAAGAAAGAAAAACCTTGCTAATTTCTAACGATGAGGGGACGTGATAAGATCATGAGTACAATTCTGATTAGAGAGGTTGGGCTGTTAAAGACAATGGCTAAAGAATCTTGCTAACTCTACAAATTTCGCCAATTACTCAGCCGCAAACTTGTTACATTATTGTAGGTGAATGTATTCCAATTCTTTTTGCTTCCTAATGCTCTTGGGGTTGTACTTGTCAAAAGTACTGGCTGGAAGTGTTCCTTCTCCAAAGGTATCCTTATACTAGTCATATGCGACTTTGCACCTTCCACCAATGTTCTGTTTCACCCTTCAGAAAATGAGTGGAAAAGGTTACCTTTTGTTTGTGCATTGAATAACTGCAAAAGCCTTGTCCATTTTTTCCAACAAATATTGTGACTTATTTGGATTGTGTCTTCTAGAGAAAGTAGGAGGTTTCGTCTTAATAAAATCATAGAAAATATGATTGGTGACTTCAAGTGGGGGTGATTGAGCATGTCCAACATTTTGAGCAAGGTGGTTCACTAGATTTGCAGTAACTGTAACTTGTTATTGCATCAAGTTCATCATTTGATCCCAACGGTCTCCTTGATCCGTCGGTGGAGGGTTGTTTCCCAGCATACCTACCACACCTTCTATGATTCATTGTCATAACTCTGCATATTATACACGAATATTAAGCTATTTAGACTCAATATTTAGTGAAATGATATTTAGAATTATTACAAATAAAATAAAGTTGACGAGTTAAGCTAACAACCCACAGTACAAAGGTTTGATCAACTCTAATATCCTATACTATTAATCTAGAATATAATATTAGACACTATAATTTTAATAATTTAAGCAGTCATGACATTCATAATGAAGTCTTTCTCATAACATAAAATTACAACTCATAATGTTGTAACAAAACACCACAAGTTATCTTGTTAAAGTTTAAAGTATAATCACCCCAAAACATATGTTTAAAGGTTTACATCTACAAAATATCATCTTAAAATAAAGTTTTCAGAACTGCTACAACTGCCAATGTCTTACTTTTTATATGTGAAAACATGAAATAAGGGGGCGCGACAAAACTTCAATTAGTTCCAAAAACTGGAAAGGGAAAGTTTTAAAAAGGTTTTTCAAAAGTTTCGAAAATAATACAATATATAATAAGCATTCATTGTATGAGACTTATCATTCTTTAAAAAAAAAAAATCGTGAAGTAGTTTATCCTGACTGAGAATAAGAACCACTTTAGTGTGAGTTACTAATGTAATTTAAATCTGTGAGTGAAGTAGGTCGTTGACCATGGCCGTCATTAGCGTCCTAAGAAATGTTCTCTCACTTAGTGTTTCAATTCGAAACCCATTATATATCTCACCATAATATGTTATTGGTATTATTTACGCAAGGTATAAATTCATAAATCACAAGTATTATTAGTAAAATATGAATTTAAAATCATTATGTCAATAAAAATCGAACACAAAGCAAAATAAGAATTAAAAAAAAAAACTGTATTTTAAAGTTATCAACAGAAAGCTGTGAATAATTCAAAACGTAAAATTAAGTGCGAGTAGAAGATATTTTCTAAAATTTATCCATGATTTTTTTAGGTAAATTTTACTTATTCACATATAAGATTTCATAGGTAAAAATATATAAATTAAAATTTTCTTGTAGTCGATTAACTTTTTTGTTTGATAAAAATAATTTTTAATAAAAATAATAAAATATATAGTAAAGTGATATATATTGTATAAAATATTTATTATAAAATTAATTATTTTCACCAAATCATTTGAAAGAATTTAGGTACTAAGTCAATATATAATTGTTTTATAATCTTTAAAGAGAAACATCTACATTTAATGTTTCCCACACTTCAAATAATAGTATCTAAAATAAAACAAACTAATGAGGAAAAAAAAAGAGTATGATCTTTTATGCTTAGTTGATTATTAATAAAACGATGACATGATTTTTTCATTTTAAAAAAAAAAAAAGTAGGATCATTTCTTTTCCAAAAAAAGTAAAACAATTTTCTTCATTTATTCATCAAAAAAATTCTTCTTCTTTTTTTTTTTTGATTTTTTTGTATTGATACTAATAATATCTAATCAACCAAGTTGAGCATCCCTACACTTATTTTAAAAAAGACTCTTTTATCTCTCATTGGAACAGTTTATTGTTTTTCACTTTTAGACTTGTAATGAGTTATATAACAAAGAATGAAATAAATAGACTCAAAGAGACTTAATAAAAGGATCATTGCAGGGTAGACTTATTTGGTCAATAGCTTAACAAGAAACAAATGTCTAAATCATTTCAATTTATGCATGTAGACATGAGTCAAGTCAATTTATAGTGTAACTAGCAATCATGAGTGAGATCACATACAAGAAAAATAAAAAATAAATTGTGTTTCATCCATAATAAGGCTCGAGATCTCACCTAGGTTAATGATCTATCACAGATGATACAAAATTTAGCATTTAAATCCAGCTTATTATACCAAGAATACAGAGATACTATCCAAATAATTCTACAAACCTCCAATGAAATAACTCACAACATTTGAAATCCCAAAATGTGATAAAAACAAAACAAAAATAATATAAAATAAGCATGCAAAGCAAACACATTTTTGTTTTTTGTTTTTTGAAATAAAATCCTAAAACAAATAAAATAAAAATTAAATCCTAAAAGAGACAATTAAAATCCTAAATCATACCCCACATTTAAATTACACATTATCCTCAATAAAAATAACAACTATAAAATCAGAATAAGGAAAGAGAATTCCCTGTTCAAACTGCTTGGAACTTTGACATTAGTAAGTTTAAACAATTTAGATTTGATTAGACATCAATGACACTACCAACCAAAAGCCAAATCTATTTGTTGATTTTACTTCAACTTTAACATAATTTACATTCATATAAAGAACATTAATAGTTGTATTCAAAGTATGCGTGATCGAATGCTATTGATAAAGGGGGGAAGGAGATTTATGGACGATATACTTTGATTTTAGTTTGTAACAATTCAGTGCAGTTCGGTTTTAGTTTTTAAAAATTATTTTGGGTAATAAATTGTTTTAAAATATATTTTGGTTTTCAATTTTTATTAGTTAGTTCAGTTAAAAAACAATTTGATTCAAATCAGTTATGCAGATTGGTTGAACACCCAAAATTATAGCTCCCAAACTGTAAATTCTTTATCTTAAGTTTGAAGATCCTAAATTCTTTCATTATGCTTCATTCATCTCCCTCTAGAAGATTCCACTCCTTAGTTCTTGTTGTTGTTGTCAAAAGGGGATATTTGTTTAAAATTAAGGTGACACGCCCCGTGTCCCTTATAAATGAAAACATATAATAATAATAATAATAATAATAATAATAAAATAATAACAATAATAATAAAAATAATAAAACCTACTTTTCCCTTTTTCTTTTCCTTTTTCATTTCACTCTTCCCCCTTCTTCCTTCTCTCTCTCAGCAACCCATCCTTCTCCATTTTTATTTTCTTTTCTTCTCTTTTCTTCTTCTTCTTCTTCTTCTTCTTCTTTCTCTCACTTAAAGCCACATTAAACCCATGGAAAGGATATACACTCTCTAAGCAAGTTTCCTCATATTTTTCCAAGTTCTTGGGTATAATTTTTGGGTTAGGGTTTGTGTTCTAAGGAAGTAAAAAGGTACCCATCTCTTGAGAGTTGTTGATTGAGACTCATTGAGGTAAACACACAACTCTAATCCTAGTATGAATTCATAGAAACATGTAGTTTTGAGTAAAAATATTATTTTGTGCTTAGAGTATATTTAAATGATGTTAATGGTTTCCTAGAGTTAGCTAAACTTTAGAATAAATTTTTCTAAAGTATTGGAAATATTTTTGATACTCAGATGTGTCAACTGAGACCCTGCCGGCTACTCTGAGAGTTGATGGAGAGCAAACTTAGACGATTCTCCATAACCGTGAGTTGACGACGATCATCGTCATATATTTTTATACTGCTATTATTATTATTTTACTTGTTTTCTATATTAAATTATTTATTGAAAAATTTGGGAAACACAACATTTGAATTTTATCTCGATTTCGTCAATTATTTGATTTAACGGTCGTTGTTATATAATATGTTATTATTTTGATTTACGTATGTGCTACAGTATTGTTATGCGATTGAATATGTTTTTTTCATGAATTACGATGAAATGATTTTTAATGCGCGTTTTGGAAAATCGATGTTATTGTTATTAAATTGTTAACTGCGTTAGGTGCACCTAGTTACCTCGTATTTATTAAGAAAAGTTACCCGTTAGATGGAGCCGCCCCTATGAGAAATGTCATCCGTAGGAGGAGAGGGCTATCAACGTGATGTAAGCTCCCTAATTGATACGTAATGATGCATTGCGGGAATTAAGAGGAGAGGGTCATCCGTTAGATGGAGCCGCCCCTAAGGGTAAGGCCACCCTTAGGAGGAAAGGGCTATCAATGAGATAAAGCCGCCTCTTGGTTGTAAAAATTTGTATTGTTACTTGTTTGATTTTTATAATGATTTTAAGGTTGTTCATTTTGATTTCGTTTCGTTATTCACT
>NC_021163.2:43875514-43879285 GCF_000331145.2 Cicer arietinum | reverse complement strand
GGAATGTTGAAGTTACAGAGGATACTCTTTCGAAATTTCGAGAAAAAGCATATATATTTTTTTTTAAACGGTTAAAGAGCGATTTAGTTGTTTAACTGTTAAGTTAATTGATAGGCTTGCCAGGCTAGGAGTATAACTTGTGCGGCGGTCACGACATTAAATTTTTGGGTCGTGACAAAGTTGGTATCAGAGCTCGGTCGTAGGTCCTAATAGCTGCAAACATAGGGTGATAATAGATTCTTGTCAGTAAATTGTGTACCCGGGCATAAATTACTCACAAGGGCTATTAGCACTCTATGAGAGTCTCATATGTTGTCTTAATATGAGTTAAATTCATCATCACTATCTCTCCACAATTTCTTGTCGTCTCATTCAATCTTTGATCAATGTTAAGTATTTATTGAAAAATTTGGGAAACACAACCTTTGAATTTTATCTCGATTTCGTCAATTATTTGATTTAACGGTCGTTGTTATATAATATGTTATTATTTTGATTTACGTATGAGCTATAGTATTTAATTCTTGAATTGTTATGCGATTGAATATGTTTTGTTTTTCATGAATTACGATGAAATTATTTTTAATGCGCGTTTTGGAAAATCAGTGTTATTGTTATTAAATTGTAACTGCGTTAGGTGCACCTAGTTACCTCGTATTTATTAAGAAGAGTTACCCGTTAGATGGAGCCGCCCCTATGAGAAATTTCATCCGTAGGAGGAGAGGGCTATCAACGTGATGTAAGCTCCCTAATTGATACATAATGATGCGTTGCGGGAATTAAGAGGAGAGGGTCATCCGTTAGATGGAGCCAGTTGATGAATCAATTTCTCAAGCTCAAGGCGTTCGTCAACGAGGTCGTGTTTCAGTTCGTGCTCTAAACAGGCGTAGAGCTAATGTTGGCGGACGTGGTTTGAATGCCGATGTTGAGGTACCTAGGAGGAGGCGCGGAAATCCAACCATGGAAGAGTTTGCTGCTGGTATGCAGGGGTTACAACAGGTTGTGCAACAACTTGTTGGGGTTGTCGTCGGACAACAACAGGAGGGTGATCAAAGGCATGAAAATATCAATGGTCAACAAGAGGTTAGACAAGTTGAGCGTCAGACAACTGCTGCCACGAGGGGTATTGAGGTTACTTTACCAGACTTCATGAAGCTTAAACCCCCTACTTTTTCTGGGTCTAGTGCAACTGAGGATCCACAACAATTCATTGACAGTCTAGAGCGGCTTTGGAGAGCAGTAGAACTGACATCATTTCAACTAGTAGGCGTGGCACGTGATTGGTTTGATATAGTGTCACATGGTAGACAAGTGGGGTCACCTCCGTTAGCATGGAGGGAGTTTTCTCAGTTTTTCATGGCTCGTTTTCTTCCGGAGAGTGTTAAAGATGGATTAGCTCATGAGTTTGAGCGATTGGAGCAAACAGAGAGTATGACAGTTTCAGAGTATAGTGCTCGTTTTACACAGCTCTCTAGACATGCTCCCTATCCTATCACCGAGGAGATGCGTGTTAAGAGGTTCATTAGAGGATTGAAGGATTATTTATTTAGATATGTGGTTGGGTCAAATTTTTCTACTTTTGCTGAGGTTTTGAGTTTGGCTCTTTTGATTGAGCAACGACAGAAGGAAAAAGGAGGCAATAGACAAAATTCACATAAGAAGCAAAGGATTGAAGGATCTTACAGTAACTATTCAAACTGCGGTGGTGGATCTATGTTTGGTTATCAGGGGCAACAAGGACTCATGTCTCAAAGGGGTGGCCATAGTGGGCAGTCTTTTAGGACAGTCCAGATTCGTAGATCAGATTCTGGAGCAGCATCACAATCCATTTTCCCTCAGAGACATTCTGGTGTTTCAGCTACACGATGTTCTACTTATGGTAGGTTTCACTTCGGGAATTGTTCTAGAGATGGTAATGTTAAGGTGTGCTACCAATGTGGCCAAATAGGTCACATCATGAGGGATTGTCCTGTAGATACGACACATTCATCCCCTAGTTATGCATCAGCACCAACAACTTTGGCATCTTCTCAGACTCATTCTGCATCTGTGCGTCAGAGTGGAAATTCTTATGTCAGAGGTTCAGGAACATTTCAGCAGCGAGGTAGAGGATTTGGTGGTAAAGGTCAGATACCAGCAGGAAGAGGTCAGGCTCGAGTGTTTACTTTGACTCGTTAGGATGCTCAGACATCCAATGCAGTAGTTACAGGTATACTTTCTATATGTTCTAGAGATGCTCATGTTTTGTTTGATCCTGGAGCTACACATTCTTTTGTATCCTCGTGGTTTGCTACTCAACTTGGTAAATGTTCATCTTCTTTAGAAGAGCCTTTAGTTGTAGCTACACCTGTTGGTGGAAATTTGCTTGCTAAGTCGATGTATCATTCTTGTGATGTAATTATTGATGGCAAGGTGTTGCCGGTAGATTTAGTAGTTATTGACTTGATAGATTTTGATGCGATTTTGGGTATGGATTGGTTGGCTTTGCATCATGCCACTTTGGATTGTCATAACAAAGTGGTGAAATTTGAGATACCAGGACAATCAGTCTTCTCATTTCAAAGAGCACATTGTTGGGTACCACATAACCAAATCTCAGCATTGAGAGCTGGCAAGTTAATGAGAAGAGGTTGTCAAGCGTACTTAGCCTTGATAAGGGATACACAAGTTGCTGAAGAGGAATTGGAGAAAATTCCAATAGCATGTGAATTTCCAGATGTTTTTCCTGAAGAACTTCTTGGGTTGCCACCTGATAGGGAGATCGAGCCTTGGTAAGGGATACACAAGTTGCTGAAGAGGAATTGGAGAAAATTCCAATAGCATGTGAATTTCCAGATGTTTTTCCTGAAGAACTTCTTGGGTTGCCACCTGATAGGGAGATCGAGTTCTCTATAGACTTAGTTCCTAACACTCATCCTATATCTATACCTCCTTATCGTATGGCACCCGTAAAACTTAAAGAGTTAAGGGAACAACTTCAAGATCTTCTTGATAAGGGTTTTATTCGTCCAAGTTCTTCTCCTTGGGGAGCACCCATCTTATTTGTAAAGAAGAAAGATGGATCCATGCGGCTATGTGTAGACTACTGACAGTTGAATAAAGTAACTGTGAAGAATAAATATCTGTTACCCCGCATTGATGAGTTGTTTGACCAACTTCAAGGAGCTCAATGTTTTTCTAAGATTGATTTGCGGTAGGGGTATCACCAGTTGAAGATTAAGAGGGATGACATAACGAAGACAACTTTTCGCACGCGTTATGGACATTATGAATTCCTGGTTATGTCTTTTGGGCTTACTAATGCCCTAGCAGCTTTCATGGATTTGATGAATTACGTTTTTAAACCATTCTTGGATCAATTTGTGATTGTTACATCCTTGTTTATTCCAAGAGTAAAGAAGAACACGAGCGACATTTAATGTTGGTTTTGCAAACCTTAAGAGATAAACAATTATATGTCAAATTCTCAAAATGTCAGTTTTGGCTGGATGGTGTGACATTTTTAGGACATGTTGTGTCTAAGAATGGAATAAGTGTAGAGAATGGAATAAGCGTAGATCCAAGTAAGGTGGAAGCAGTCCAGAATTGGCCCAGACCTACCACAGTGAAAGAGATTCAGAGTTTTCTTGGCTTAGCTGGCTATTATCGACGTTTTGTGAAGGATTTCTCAAAGATTGCATCTTCGTTGACTAGGTTGACCCATAAGAAAGTTGAGTTTCGATGGACTGATGCATGTGAGGAAAGCTTTCAAAAATTGAAGGAGTACTTGAC
>NC_021163.2:43873006-43875465 GCF_000331145.2 Cicer arietinum | reverse complement strand
TTAAAGAGTTAAGGGAACAACTTCAAGATCTTCTTGATAAGGGTTTTATTCGTCCAAGTTCTTCTCCTTGGGGAGCACCCGTCTTATTTGTGAAGAAGAAAGATGGATCCATGCGGCTATGTGTAGACTACCGACAGTTGAATAAAGTAACTGTGAAGAATAAATATCCGTTACCCCGCATTGATGAGTTGTTTGACCAACTTCAAGGAGCTCAATGTTTTTCTAAGATTGATTTGCGGTAGGGGTATCACCAGTTGAAGATTAAGAGGGATGACATAACGAAGACAACTTTTCGCACGCGTTATGGACATTATGAATTCCTGGTTATGTCTTTCGGGCTTACTAATGCCCCAGCAGCTTTCATGGATTTGATGAATCGCGTTTTTAAACCATTCTTGGACAATTCGTGATTGTTTTTATTGATGACATCCTTGTTTATTACAAGAGTAAAGAAGAACACGAGCGACATTTAATGTTGGTTTTGCAAACCTTAAGAGATAAACAATTATATGTCAAATTCTCAAAATGTCAGTTTTGGCTGGATAGTGTGGCATTTTTAGGACATGTTGTGTCTAAGAATGGAATAAGCGTAGATCCAAGTAAGGTGGAAGCAGTCCAGAATTGGCCCAGACCTACCACAGTGAAGGAGATTCAGAGTTTTCTTGGCTTAGCTGGCTATTATCGACGTTTTGTGAAGGATTTCTCAAAGATTGCATCTTCGTTGACTAGGTTGACCCATAAGAAAGTTGAGTTTCGATGGACTGATGCATGTGAGGAAAGCTTTCAAAAATTGAAGGAGTACTTGACGTCATCACCTATTTTGGCATTACCTATAGGTGGTGAAAGTTATGCAGTTTATTGTGATGCTTCTAGAGTTGGTCTCGGTTGTGTACTTATGCAACAATGTAAGGTTATTGCCTATGCATCTAGACAGCTCAAGAGGCATGAGGTGAACTATCCCACACATGATTTTGAAATGGATGCAGTTATCTTTGCTCTTAAGATTTTGAGGCACTATCTATATGGTGAAACTTGTGAGATTTATACCGATCATAAAAGTCTTAAGTATATCTTTCAGCAGCGAGACTTAAATTTAAGACAAAGAAGATGGATGGAACTTTTGAAAGATTATGATTGCACAATCTTATACCACCCAAGGAAGGCAAATGTTGTTGTAGATCCCTTGAGTAGGAAATCCATGGGCAGTCTTGCTCATATAGCAGAAGTAAAGAGGCCAATAGTTAAAGAATTTCATGAAGTTGTTGAAAGTGGAATTCAATTGGAAATTGGTCATTCCAGGTTATTTTTAGCCCACGTACAAATTTGTTCAACCATAGTTGATGATATCAAGGAAGCTCAAAGTCAAGACCCATACTTGGTGAATATGGTAAATAATGTTCAAAATGGTAAAATTTCTGACTTTTCAGATGATTCTGATGGTGTGCTGAGATTGAAGGCTCGACCATGTGTCCCAAATGTTGGCGGCTTAAGGAGAAAAATTTTAGAGGAGGCTCATCATTCTTCTTATACTATTCACCCAGGTTCTAACAAGATGTATCAAGACTTGAGAGAATTGTATTGGTGGGAAGGGATGAAGAGAATTGAAATACCTGAATGGAATTGGGAAGGCATCGCTATGGATTTTGTCACAGGATTACCACGAACCTAAAGGGGTTATGACTCGGTGTGGGTGATTATAGATCGGTTGACCAAATCTGCACACTTTTTGCCTGTGAAGACTACTTATACTGCATCTCAATATGCTAAACTTTATTTAGATAAAATTGTCTCTTTGCATGGTGTACCAGTGTCTATTATTTCTGATCGTGGGGATCAATTTATTGCCCAATTTTGGAAGTCGTTCCAGACTTCATTAGGAACTCGTTTGAAGCTTAGCACCGCTTTTCATCCTCAAACAGATGGTCAATCTGAACGGACTATACAAATATTGGAAGATATGCTTCGTGCTTGTGTTCTGGATCTTGGGGGTAGTTGGGATCAACATTTGCCCTTGATGGAATTTGCATACAATAATAGTTATCAATCTAGTATTCAAATGGCTCCGTTCGATGCTTTGTACGGAAGACGTTGTAGGTCTCCGATAGGGTGGTTTAAAGTTGGTGAAGCTAAATTAGTCGGTCCAGAATTGGTTCAAGATGCCATTGAAAAAGTTAAATTGATTCGAGATCGCTTAGTGACAGCTCAAGTAGGCAAAAATCTTATTCTGATAAGAGACGTCGTCCCTTAGAGTTTTTAGTGGGAGAACATGTATTCTTACGAGTTTCACCAATGAAAGGAGTGTTGCGGTTTGGTAAAAAGGGGAAACTAAGCCCAAGGTTCATTGGACCATTTGAAGTTTTAGAGAGAGTCGGACCAGTAGCGTATCTCTTGGCACTTCCACCGGATCTCTCGAGAGTTCATCTAGTTTTTCATATTTCGATGCTTCGGAAGTATCTTCA
>NC_021163.2:43868155-43872732 GCF_000331145.2 Cicer arietinum | reverse complement strand
TATCGTACGTTGAACATCCAGTAGCTATATTAGATCGCCAAGTGAGACGTTTACGCTCAAAGGATATCGTTTCAGCAAAAGTTCTTTGGCGTGGTCCATCAGGTGAAGAAACTACTTGGGAACCCGAAGAAGTCATTCGTGCAAAGTACCCACACTTATGTTGATACTCAAGGTTAGTGGCATTTATTAAATAAATTCGAGGACGAATTTTTATAAGGGGAGGAGATTGACACGCCCCGTGTCCCTTATAAATGAAAACATATAATAATAATAATAATAATTAAATAATAATAATAATAACAATAATAATAAAAATAATAAAACCTACTTTTCCCTTTTTCTTTTCCTTTTTCATTTCACTCTTCCCCCTTCTTCCTTCTCTCTCTCAGCAACCCATCCTTCTCCATTTTTATTTTCTTTTCTTCTCTTTTCTTCTTCTTCTTCTTCTTCTTCTTCTTTCTCTCACTTAAAGCCACATTAAACCCATGGAAAGGATATACACTCTCTAAGCAAGTTTCCTCATATTTTTCCAAGTTCTTGGGTATAATTTTTGGGTTAGGGTTTGTGTTCTAAGGAAGTAAAAAGGTACCCATCTCTTGAGAGTTGTTGATTGAGACTCATTGAGGTAAACACACAACTCTAATCCTAGTATGAATTCATAGAAACATGTAGTTTTGAGTAAAAATATTATTTTGTGCTTAGAGTATATTTAAATGATGTTAATGGTTTCCTAGAGTTAGCTAAACTTTAGAATAAATTTTTCTAAAGTATTGGAAATATTTTTGATACTCAGATGTGTCAACTGAGACCCTGCCGGCTACTCTGAGAGTTGATGGAGAGCAAACTTAGACGATTCTCCATAACCGTGAGTTGACGACGATCATCGTCATATATTTTTATACTGCTATTATTATTATTTTACTTGTTTTCTATATTAAATTATTTATTGAAAAATTTGGGAAACACAACATTTGAATTTTATCTCGATTTCGTCAATTATTTGATTTAACGGTCGTTGTTATATAATATGTTATTATTTTGATTTACGTATGTGCTACAGTATTGTTATGCGATTGAATATGTTTTTTTCATGAATTACGATGAAATGATTTTTAATGCGCGTTTTGGAAAATCGATGTTATTGTTATTAAATTGTTAACTGCGTTAGGTGCACCTAGTTACCTCGTATTTATTAAGAAAAGTTACCCGTTAGATGGAGCCGCCCCTATGAGAAATGTCATCCGTAGGAGGAGAGGGCTATCAACGTGATGTAAGCTCCCTAATTGATACGTAATGATGCATTGCGGGAATTAAGAGGAGAGGGTCATCCGTTAGATGGAGCCGCCCCTAAGGGTAAGGCCACCCTTAGGAGGAAAGGGCTATCAATGAGATAAAGCCGCCTCTTGGTTGTAAAAATTTGTATTGTTACTTGTTTGATTTTTATAATGATTTTAAGGTTGTTCATTTTGATTTCGTTTCGTTATTCACTGGATTTTTAATATTTATGTCAAGCGATTAAACAGTTATTCGTGCCTTTTGTGTTTCCCTTCTAATTGATGGTGGTTGTTGTCTCCTCACTAATTCTTTGTGACTTACCCCTTTATGTTGCTTATTTTTTCAGACTCGCAAGCAGCTGAGTAGGAATCTATTATTTGATTCAAGTCTCAACATACTTTTTTTTTTGGTAGGCCTCTTTGATCGAGGACCATTTTTGTAACATTTGTTGAGTCTATGTAATTGCAGCTATTTTGGAGTCTAGAAAGTCTATTTAGTTTTTTGAGAAGTGTATTAAGCAATTTGATTATGTTATTTGAATTATGATTGGATTGAAAGCTGAACAGGGATTTTACAAAATTTAGGAATGTTGAAGTTACAGAGGATACTCTTTCGAAATTTCGAGAAAAAGCATATATATTTTTTTTTAAACGGTTAAAGAGCGATTTAGTTGTTTAACTGTTAAGTTAATTGATAGGCTTGCCAGGCTAGGAGTATAACTTGTGCGCCGGTCACGGCATTAAATTTTTGGGTCGTGACATAAGGATTAACTTTAGATTTAAGTTTAGGACCTAAGAAAATCAAGTAATAAATTTGTTGGAACATAGAGTATGATAATGTCTGTGAATTCAAAAAACAAGAGTGCCACATATGATAAATTACACATGATATTAGTATATATAAAGTGGAGCTGGAATAAATGTGGCATGCCCCAAGGCATACAAAGTTTTGTGATGGGGGATGACGCATATCACTTGACCAACAGACACTCGCGTCGTCGTCGTCTTCCCAGCCTGACCTGGGGTTGGATGGTGTACTAATTTTTATAAACCAAAATGAAAATATCATTTATTTGAAGAAAAAAAAAATGCTCTTCACATTCTAGTGTTAGCCTCCAACAAGTTTAATTTGGTCGTTCGTTTTTCAATGGTCACTTGATTTGAACCTTCCATGTGTTGACCGTTTTTCTTTTCCAACACTATAAATAGACTACTCAACCATTTGGAAAAGTACAGCAAAATTAGATGTACTTTTTAGCTTTCTCTTCTCCCTCCTTTTGCTCGACACACTTTCTAGCCATTTTTCCCTTTTCTTTATGTCCCTATGATATTTTAGAGTGGTCCTAATACCATTGTCGCTTCGATTTCAATGTAGTCTTTGAGATTACCCAAGTCTTAATTAACAAAACCAAAAATATCTTCGTACCGAAAACACTACCTTATTAAAAATTAAAATAATAATAATAATAAGAAACATAACAATAGACACATAACAAATAGGGAAGCATGGATATTCCACATTTGTGTATATGAATATAAGGAACAACGCCAAATTTGTCTTGTGGGCCTCAACAGGCTCCACATAAGTACAAAACATATAATACATCAAGAAATCCATCTACATAGACATCATAATATCAGACGATGTGAGTGATTACAACATACCAAAATAAAAAGGACTCTAGACTTGACAAAAGTACAAAAAGAGATAGATCCATATGTCTGTCTAACCAAACTTGCTTAGTGGTCATTGTCTATGCACGATCACATATACTTAATTGTCATGTTACCTACATACGTGGTTATCTCTCCAAATGTGTATGACACCTTAAACCCCAAAATAATATCTATAATCATTTATACCATGTTTTATAAAAATTTGCAGCGGATAAATAAAAACTCTTTCAAATAAAAAATAAAATTTTATGAGTTACTTAGGATATGACATTTCTCAAAATACAAAGGGAACACTTTAAAAAATTTCTTCCTATAAAGCTGTGCTATATAAATAAACTGAATTTAACTATAATTTCTTAATTTAATTTCAAAATTTTACTAGTACTTATAAGGTTTTCATTCAAAAATTTGTTTCTAATTAAATAAGTAAAATACAACTATTGACTCTTATTCTTGATATCACCTGTAATAACTGCAATTTCGCAAACGCAGATCAAGTCAATCAAACACAAACAACGAATGAGATGATTTTAAAAATCATGTTGGTAGTGTAATATAAATAAGAAGAATTAGCAAATAAATCATAATAGACCGTATCATAACACATCTTGATATATCAAAATATTTATAGTAATAATACCATATTATAACATCAAAATTACTCAAGTAAAATCATTGGCTCATTATAAAATGCATCGAATCATCTAACAGAAACTATTATCACTTTTGAAACACATTATTGACAACAAAACGATCACACAAAAATGCATGATCTTAGACTCTACTTTACATAATTTGGTATCATTCTAACTCTGAAGTATTTGTTTAAGAGAGTTGATAATATGTCACCACACAAGTGGACAGACAATTCAAATTGGCATTGTGTAACACCCCGTTTTTCTTAGCGAGGGTGTATTTTTTTTTTAAAAGTAATTAAAATAAAATAGAGAATTAAATAAGGTAAAATACATTTGGATAAATATTTAAGTCGTAACATAACGACAAATAAGTCAACAGAATTTACAAGCAGCGGAAAAATTCTCAATCCATGAATTCAAAATATTTACATAACAAAAGTAGTACAGTCTTCCAGTTTAAAAATAAACGCAACCCAAAAGAAAGACATCCTTTCCCTCTGGGACAACCTAGTCTGATCATTTTACAACACAACTAAACACCTTGAGTGATCTCCACGCGCCCCGTGAGATCCTCCTAACGTAGCTGCAGTCAAGCGTTCCTATCTCCATTCCCGTCCGTAGGGTACGAACCGGTAGGATCGTCCTGACTCTCATCTGAGGGCAAAGCCCAGATTTCCCCAATAATTGTAAAAGGTCACCAACCGAAAATAACAGATAACACATAACATTTAAGTTTTAAATGCACAAAATAACCTTTCAACTAAGCATGCACCTTAAAAGGATTTTCCATATGCTAAAAGTTCATATAATGCTTGCCAATTAACAATGAACTCAAAATGAAGTTCTCAAACCATCAAGTAAGACATAACTGACCAAAGCATTGATAAATCAATTGAGCAATCGATTATCTAACTCAAAATAAGGACTTTTGCTGAGCCAATCGATTGCCAAATCGATTTGGTCAGTTCTGCTGAGTTTCTGCATGACC
>NC_021163.2:43864992-43866449 GCF_000331145.2 Cicer arietinum | reverse complement strand
CTCTAACGTGCGTTTCTGGTACCGCGAGCAAATCCGGTAAAAATCTCCGCTCGCAACGTCGCCTCCAAATTGGTCCCCTAGCACCGTGGCGTGGTAGTGAGCAACTTTCCCTTCTAACTCTTCGCGAAATGAAGCTTGGATCTAGAAGAAACGGAGGGGTTTGTGTTTGAATCTCAAATACCGTTTTTCTTCGTTTTCGGATCAAAGAGGAAGAGTGGAGTTGCGAAACCTTTGTTCTAACACTCACCCAACCTTGGGTTACTAGTTTTGAAGAAAAGGAACGAAAAAGAAAGCAAAACCAAGAAGGAGAAGAAATGGGTTTTCGCGAGGCACGGGAGGAAGAAGATGGAAAATTGGAATTTTCTTTCCTTCCTTTTTCCTTTCTTTGTTTTTCCTTCCTTTCTATTTCCTTCTTTCCTTTATATAACCTTTTCTTTTCCTTTTCCTTCCTTCTAATTTCCTTTCTTTCTATTCTCTCCAAGCAAACATATATATATATATATATATATATATATATATATATTAAATATAACTTAACAAATATCTCAAAATATCTAGATATTTGTTAAATTACCATTTCACCCGTAACGCATTAAATTCTTCGTAAAAGATTCACCGCAGTTATTTTAATTTATTTATCGACGAGTAAATCTAAACCGCATCAAAATAACTTCTTGATCATATAAACTCCAAAATATTATTAACTTTGGCTAAAAAGCCTCCGAACCAAAATCCAAAATACATAAAAATGCATAAAGTGTACTTTAAAATTATGGGTCTTACACATTGTCTTCATATATCCACTTAGCTCAACCTGAGACACATATATGTGACAATCGAGGTAAGCGTGTGTTGCATGGTAGCTTCCAAAATTTGGAGGGCTACCTCCAAGTCACTTAAGAATTCTCCACCTGAAATCCTCCAATGTCTAACAATCTTTCCTTAAGGTTCAACAATAGACCATGTCGCACTTGACTTCAAAGTCTTATCTTCATAGATGAGACCTTGGAGGTAGATTATTAGAGTCAAATCCTTAGACTCAGATACTTAGAGGCAGAGGTAGATCCTTAGAGGCATATCTTTTGGAGACAACGAAGGGCGTGTGTTGTTCTTTTTCCTCTGATCCATTCTTTTATTTCATTTCCTCTTAATTTGCTTGCTTCCTCTTATGCGCAACACAATGAATGGCGCGTGTTGTTTCTTACCTCTGATCCGTCTTTCTATTCCATTTCCTCTTAATATGTATGCTTCCTCTTATGCACAACACAACAAAAGACCAATGTTTTTCCTTTCCTATGATATGTTTGCTTCTGATTGTTTCCTTTTATCTGATTTGTTTGCTTTTGAATGTTTCTTTTCCTCTAGTGATATTCTCTAGTGGTATTATATGGTGCTATTCTCTAGTGGTATGTTTTGGTGGTATCCTCTGATGAACGCGCTTCCTTTGATCTGAACCG
>NC_021163.2:43837454-43864401 GCF_000331145.2 Cicer arietinum | reverse complement strand
CTTCCTTTGATCCAAGCTTCCTCTGATCCTAGGTGTTCCCTCTGATTTCTGGATTTTCTTCTATCTTATTTTTTGCACACTCAATTAAATTATTATTGCATTAATTGTTACTACAAAAGCTTTTTGTTATCATCACAACAAACTAACGAAATTGTTCTCCAAATCATCTTGATTTTAACACCTATTACTTCAATTCTCGTGCTAACAGCTCCGTATCTGCTACTCCATACCTTATGGCCTTAGTTTCTAGGTCTGAATTCTATATCAGAAGAATCATTTCACCTCTTCCAAAACTGATATGCTTAAAGCTCATGTAGTGCAACACCACATTTTTCGAGTGAATGATAATTTGGAAGAAAATTATTATTTTCCTCCGATGGTGATACCATTATTAATATCATTATCTTGAATAATACACTTCTACACACCATCCTTTAATTATTGAGAACCTAATCACAAATGAAATACTTCATTCCTATTATCAAATCACTGATATATACTCTTTGTTCTAATGAGATCCACCTACTTTCTCTCCTTTTATTTAGTCATTTCAATTCTTCCTCCCACTAAACCTCCATTTAAATAGCACTAAACCATTGCCCTATCCTATTTATAATTGATTCATTTTTTTAAATCTAAATAATTTTAAAATATAGTTAGTTTTGAATTTTTAATTAAAAATTTAATTTTAATTCTAAATTTAATATATATCTCATATAAAATTTCGAATTATGATTATTATTTTTTCCATTTTTATTTTCAACTCAACATAATGTATTTCAAATTCATGGTAAACTTAAATCAATTTTGAATTTATTTTATTTACATTATATTAAACTTAATTAACATTTAATTTCTATAACATTATATGTTATTTACAGGAATATATTATAATATTTACCATTCGAAAGTTTAATCAAAGTTTCAAATTTACCTTTGAGTTTTTTTTTTTTCTTAACATAAATTTTTTTAATATAATTATAATGCTTAATATCTCATTGTAAATATTTTCTGAACATCCGCACCTCTAACTTATTAATTAGCGCTAAACGTTAATGTTGTTATGCAATTTGTTGTAGATCACAATTTATTTGAGGTTTAATTAATTTGTAAGTCTCTAGACTATTTGAGAATTTTTAGATATGTTCTTAAACTAGAAAAACATGTAGTCAACTCCCTGAATTTGTTTTTATCAACTGTTGGTCCATAACAACTGTATACGTTATATAATTAGGTCCTTAAACTAATTTAAACATTTGAAAGTTGATTTATATATATATATATATATATATATATATATATATATATATATATATATATATATATATATATATATATTATATTTATGTGTATATATATAACTTATTATTTTCATTTTAATTTATATATATATATATATATATATCATAGTTATAAAATAAATAAATTGAAAATTAAAATCAACTAAACCAAAATATAAATGTAAAAAAAAACAGATTATATTTATATTTATAATAAATTAATTTATTTTAAAAAAATTACACCTTTGATCATTGTATAATACAAAGACTATCCCTTAACTTAATTTCATTAAATATTTTAGTCTTTTATATTTTTTTTTTCTTCTCGATTTGGTCTTTTATTTTAATTTTAAGTGACAATTTGATCTTTTATATTTTAAAATATCAACAATGTTATCCTTTGTTTTTTACAAAAATTCAAAAAATTTATCAAAGTTTTCAAACAAAATCTATAAAATCATTTATCATCTTCAATATAATGCAAATTTTATCAAATTCATAACTTAAATATTTAAATAAACTCATATTTTCATTCTTTATTTGATAAATTTGATGTTGTTGGAGATGAAAATATGAGTTTATTTGAATATTTAAGTTATGCATTTGATGAAATTTGCATTATATTGAAGATGATTATTAATTTTATGGATTTTATTTGAAAATTTTGATAATTTTTTTTTGAATTTTTGTAAAAAAATGATAACATTATTGATATTTTAAAACATAAAAGATCAAATTGCATCTTAAAATTAAAATAAATGATTAAATCAAGAAGAAAAAAAAAAGATAAATAACTAAAACATTAACTGAAATTAAGTTAAGAAATTGCTATTTAGCTTAATATAAATTATTGATTAGTGTGTAATTATGTGTGTCCATATATACATTTAAAACTGTTCACAAAATAATTTTCAATGTATAAAATAATTTTTGTTTACGGTTCACCTCTGAAACGTTAAAACTAAGTGATTATAGAAGTTTTCCATGTATAAATCATTTAGTTTGTGAATTACGTTTGTGGTTTCTAGAATGAGTGAAATACTACATACGATAAAAATTATCATATTGCTCACTTTCCTATTTATATTAAAAATTCACCATTATGTAATTTATCTTTTCTCTGTTTTTTTTAAGTAATTTATAACATCCCAATTTTCAAAAATCCAATTAACACTACCCTTGTTATTATTACTTCCATTCATTTTTTTTACTTCGAATTTTGTACTATATGATCCCTGTAGTTTTTATGATTTATCAAAATGATTTATAAATAGAATAATTTATCAAAATGATATCGCAAATTTTAATCGCTATGATTTGACTTAGTTGAGTTGGGTAGTGAAGAATTAAAAGATTTAGAAATAGGGTAAGAGGATTTGAATAGAAAAACTCTAACGATATTTAATTGAGCAACAAGAGTAAAAACAAAATTAGTAGTCTATGCCATATGCCATATGTCATATGTTTGAGTAAATCTTTTAGCTACCAAATGAGTTTTGCACCTTTCAGCTGGGTTATATGAGGTACATTTTACAGTAAAAACTCATTTACATTCTAGAGTTCTTTTCCCTAAAGATAAAGTCACCACTTTTCAAGTTTAATTATTTTCAAGAGCTCTCATCTCTTCAAGAGTATCTTCCTTTCACTATGAAACTTTTAAAACCACATATACATTTTTTGGAATTTTTATAACAAATAATTGAGAGGTAAACCAACTAAAAGAAAAAGAAACTTTTGAGTATGACACATATGCTTAGTGCATGATCTAACATATTTTCTTAGACCTAAGGAGACAACAAGATTATTATATTTAACACGATTCAAAGGAACAAAAGAAAACTTAGAAGGAAAAGAAGAATTAGGATCATAAGAAGACTTATGTATGATAAGTTAGATTATCTTTTGGTTTAGATTCTTGGAAGGCCTAGAGAATGGACCCCTCATTTTCCCTTTCTTTCTTCCTTCTTTCAAATACATTTCCATTCCAAGTAAGATAATTGTTATTAAATCTTCTTTACAAGGAATAAATATAGAGATCACACATATAAAATATTCTGGTTGATTCAATATAAGTCAGTCTAATTCTCATAAATGTGAAGTTTTCACTATAATGATTTACTTAAAACTTTCACTTTAGATTACTCTTGATCTTATCGTTTATGTTTACTTAGCCTAAACACACTAACTCAATGCATCCTCTAATTTAGTCTTTTGTAATAAACCTTTTGAACAACAGAATGTTCTGATCAACTTTGCACTAATTTTTTTCTTTCAAGACTTTATCTTTTTATCTTTCTTTTTTTATTTGTTCAAATAAAGTTGTGAATAGTGTTTCAACAATATTTTTATGACTTTGTGTTATCTTCCAAATTTGTTTCCATTTGCAACAACATAATTTTCAATAAAGGATATAGTAAATAAACTATTCCTTCTAACATTCCTTCAATAAAGTGGTTCTTTTGTATTGATCTCTAGGAATGATTATATGAATGTACTAAGCATGTTCTTCATGAATATGTTATTTAAAGATTAAACAATCATTCTCTTAAATGATTGATATTAGTAAATGATATATTTCTTTTGAGACTCTTTAATGAAGATGTTGTTTGACTTATCTATTGATCTTATGATATGTTTGAATCAAAAATATGTCATTTGGACATATATATTTTTCAATGTATCAAATGATCATTATGACTACTAGGTATTGTGCATATGTTTGAGGAAACTTAGCTACTTGGAGAAGAAAGAACCAAGGTGTTGATGCTTGAAGAAATGCAAAAGATGACTTCAGAGCAATTACTCATAGAATATGTGAACTTTTGTGGATTCATAGACTCTTGGAACACTTGAAGTTGAAAGCTAACATATCATTAATATTGTTATGTGACAACAAAGCATCAATAAGTATAACTAACAACATTGTGCATCTTGACATAATCAAACATATTGTAATTGATCGTCCTTCATAAAAGAGAAAATTAATTTTGTGATTATATGTCTTTCATTTGTAACTTCTAATCAACAAACTATTGATATTCTGACAAAGAGTTTAACAAGACCTACTCCTGAGCGACTAATAGTTAAGTTATACCTGACAAATACCAATGTACTAACTTGAACACTACACCAAAAATAGGCTTTAACATCGCTTTTTTATGCATTTAACAGTGCTTTTTAGCGCTATAGTATGTAGTGTTGTTTAAAGATATGACAACGCTTTTTAAAATATAAAAAGCACTGTTATAGGTGATATTTAACAGCGTTTTTCAAAACAAGTGTTATAGTAGGTAGAAAATTATGTCACTTTTATAGCGTTTTTTTTGGATAAAAGGGATGTTGTAGGTGTCTCATTTTATAGTGTTTTTATAAAGTGTTGTTGTAGGTGACATTTAACAGCATTTTTTCCTTCTTAAAAACGCTATTGTAGATATTTAATAGCGTTTTTTTAAAAGCATTGTCGTAGGTCTTTAATAGCGTTTTTTCAAAAAACGTTGTCATAGGTCTTTAAGCATTTTTTATATTTTTTAAATTTTTTTTAAAAGGTTGTAACAAACAAATGATCAATTCCTTAAAGTGATCATTTAAAAAAATATTTTTATTAAAAAAATACTGTAATGATCAGGTCCTTGTGAATTAATTATAAAACCCATTCTTACAAAATTTATTATTTTGTATACTAAAATAATTCTATACAATTACACCAATTATAAAACCCACACCAGGTTCAAGTTTCTTCACTGCTTCTTCAGCAATTTCATGAAGTTCTCGATACATTTATGTCCCTTGTAACAACTACATCCACACATCTGACATCATTCGCTATCATCAGTTGTTTTCTCCAGCATCTAATACATATAAGATTAAATAAGGCTAGATGAGATTGTATTTATGGATACGCTACACATACATTGTTTCTCTTGTGCGTAAATATCTTTTCAATCTTTTATAAGCAATAGAACAAGTGCTTTCTGTAAAGGAGAAACTTGACAACAAACCACAACATGGCAATTCAAACTCAAGAATTTGAAACTTGAAATTTCAAACTCAAGAACCCTAAAAATTTGAAACAAAACCCTAAAAATCAAGAACACTAGCAATAAAAATCCAAATGTTGAAACATATCCTTATAAAACAAGAACAGTAGAAATAACTAGCAAGGTACCAAATGTTGAAACATAACCTAACAGAGTGACACTTACGATGGCGAAGATGTTGAGATGCGATGGCGAAGTCGTGTTGAAACATAACCTAACAGAGCGACACTTGTGATGACAATGGTCGCAGAGAAGGATTGCGTTGAAGGTGAGATGCAGGTTACAGGTTTCGCAGAGAGATGAAGGTTTTGTAGGGAGAGGAGGGTTCCCATGGAGGAGGGTTCTCACAAAGAAAAGTTTCGTAGGGATAGGAGGGTTTGCATATAGAAGGGTTTTGCAGGGAGAATGAACAAATGTAGTGACGAAACCAAATTTTACATGATATACTTAAAAAACTACTTTAAACGACTTTGATCCTATGACAATTTTTTTTTTAAAAGCGCTTTAAAAGACCTTATGAAAGCGCTTTGTGACCCTATAACAGTGCTTATAGAAAAAGTGCTGTAAATATTTTGACCATACTTTCAAAGGTTTTGTTATTTTATATTAATAAGTAAATAAAAATATATTTAATATATAAATATTTATAAATCTGTGATATAATAACATATCACTATTTGATAAATAAATACCTTATAATTAATAAATACTTATAATAAAATATTTATTTATAAATCTGTGATATGATAATATATATTTATTTGATAATTAAATACTTATAGTAAAAAAATTATTTATAAATTTGTGATATAATAACATATTTATATAATAACATATTTATTTGATATATTGATAAATAAAAACATATTTATTTGATTCAGATTTTTTTTCATTATTTTTTTTATTTGATAATAGACATTAAAGGTATTAAAGGGAAAATTATTTTTTTAGGGAATGATTGATTTTATAAAATAATCAAAATATAGTTATTTAATTTTTGGTGTAGTGAAAATTTATTTTATTTTATTTTATTTACTAAAAGGGAATAATATGTTAGATATGATCAACAAATAATCGTGAATGACACTACTAGAAATCAGCATTTTACCTGCGGATTTTCCTGCGGATTTCAACTAAAAATCCGCAGAAACACACGTTACCTGCGAATTTATTGGCGGAACTAATTCCCCACGTAAAACCTTCGTGGATAATTGTTTCCTGAGGATTTTTAAATCCGCAGGTAATATACTTGCGGATAAATCCGCAGGAAAAGTAGATAAATTCCGCAGCAAACAACTAGTAAACTTAAGACATTTTCTTACAACTTTTCATGCAGAAACATTTGTAGCACCATTCCTGCAAATATTGTTCGCATGAAAATCCGCAGGTAAATCCATATGAAATTTTGCACACGAAAATCCCCAGGTAATTTTGCTTCAATATTATTTTCAAATTTCTTAAATTTCTTCTAATTCTTTATTTATATGAAAAGTTCAACTAAAAATATATGAAAACATTATTATAAATACATTTTTTAAATATTTAACATTAGTCTTTAATTGAAATACTATTGCAATACTCCGACACAATTTATATCATGTTCAAAAATCAAAACTAAGCATTAATTCAAGCATGATCCAAAAAAAAAACTAAGTATGATCAAGTATATGATACAACCAAATTAATAAAATAAAAACAAATACTATTCAATATGATAGCTATCAATGTCATCATCTCCATTATCTTCATCAAATCCAACAAATCCTAATTACATCAGAAAGGTTAAATTTTTATTGGTCTCAGACCAATGTTCATTGTTTAGTAGATTTGTGACTACCTGCAAAAGAGTGCACATAGAGACAAAAGTTATTACTTATCAACCAAAACTTACTTTAACTTTATCATTTTTAAACTGCGTACCAGTCCATATAACAACAATTAACAGGGATAAATAGAATTGCATTTTATGTGAGGATTGAGGATAAAAATAAGACTGCTTCACACAACAAATAGTTTATTGTGTTTAACATGGATTATTAGTGAAGTGAAACTAATTGTGGATACTATTCAAGAATTTGTTTATTTTTATACTTTGTTGTGGTTCATTGTCCTTAATTCATATATTGTTGGAAATTCAAATGCAAGTGAGAAGTTCAACAATAAAAGGAAACTGCCAAGAGTCAAATCATGAAATCAATGAGTTTTAGTACGACGTACTATGCTGATTTCTAGTGGTGACAGCAAAGACATACCTAATAGCAAAAAGAGAAAGGAGTGTAATGAAATTACACAAATAAAAAGAAACAAGCATTGATCCTGCATTAGTTTCCCCAGTTTTGCCACAGTATAGCCCCTTGTAACAATATACAATTAAAGATGCAAAATTCCTTAATTGAACATTTTAAGAAAAACTTAAGTAGTACGGTGCAGGAAAACTTGTTACTTGTATGTGCAAAAGATGGGAAAATACCCCTCGTAACAAGAAGCGCAACAGAAATAGCAAAACCGACACCTAAAGCCGGATTCTCCCGTGCTACCATCAATACATCTGCAAAACAAAAAGGCTAAAGATCATAAATTGGTGATAAATCTAGATACCTAAAAGATCACCCACAGAGCAAGAAAACTTTGCTTGTATAATTGCCAACAAATTATAGATATCCCCCAAATGCTAGTTCCTCATAAGGTGAAAAATATATCCCACAAAACAAATAAAAAAGCAATACAATAAAACCATGCGAAAATTCAACATACAACAAATAGCCTGTTCTTTCTGCATATCAGTGCCAACGAATATGATCTTGTCTATGTTATCTATGGCGCAACGAATATGCAGAATTAGAATAAAATAATAATGAGATGGTGGAAGACATATAAAAAAGAGGAAACCTGAAAGGTACGAAAGTGGGTGGAAGAGTTGTGTTACATAGAACAAGCAAATTCAATTGCAGAACGCTGAAAATTTTCAGCCATTGACGCTAGTGATGCGGAGGCAGATGTTGGCGAGGAGGACGCGTCTCCGTTCGAATCTGTCTCTGCCATTTTTAAAATTGTGAAATTTTAAAAATGAAACTTGCATTTGCAATCCTTTTCTTCATATCTTCAGATAACATAAATACATGACCATATATCAACAAAAAACTAAAGAGTTTACGACAGAATCATTCAACACAGATTAGACATAAAGCTTAATTGAAAATAGCTCTATACAAGTAGCAAAGGCGGCAATGTGAACTCTTTGGCTTTCTTCAACTTGACAATAGACTCAAATCTTAGGAAAAAAATGTATCTGCAATTAAAGCAAGTTGCAAATTGAAAATGTTCAAAGAAACAACAGACAATAAACACTAAATCAGAAGAAAATTAAAGAACTAAACAAAATTGAAATTAAGCATTGAATAATGTGGACAAATGTTGATATAGATTAACCTATGCCTTAGAAACACTGTCTTCATTATCTATGAAGTGTAGTGAAAATGGTTTGGATAATTTGGATGCAAACAAGTGTAGAAGTAAAACCAGTTCTACTGATAAACAATCTCAAGATTTCATGATAAATCGGTATTTACCAGCAGCAAAGGCTATGACTTTAAAACCACCTCAACATGCTCCAAGAAAACAACAATATGTTCTGTTAGAACAACCTAGCACCAAATTGGTTAGTGAGGAAAAGAAAACCTTTGTTAACTACAGAAATATCCTTGATATTATACCATTCACCGATCAATACCGAGAAGAGGAACAAGAAGAAGAAGAAAGTGGCCATGAAACTGATGATTATACAAATATTTCAGCAAAGGGTTGTGGATTATTTCCTAGTTCGTGCATTAAGAATTCATTGTGCTTATTAAATAGACAAAAATGAAGAACCAGATTTCCATGTGGTCCTATGAGTGATTGAAAACGTTATTACCTAAAAATGTAGAGGAAACACTAACCAATTTGTCTCCAAAATCATCAATCACAGTGCAACCGGTTAGGGAATTGCACTGAATCTGAAATTAGGCATTACACAGAAGGATCATAATTCAACTTCCAATATTTAACACGTTTTCTGTTCCTGATTAGACTAAACTGAATAATTAAAACTCATAATACCAAAGAAAACAATAGAAAATTAAAGATCGAAAACAGCGAGATACGTGAATTTCCACAAAGAAACATGTAATTTTAGGAATTATTGAATTACCGTAATGATAGTTGATAACTGATGAGTTGAAGTGTTGTACGAGGTAGTATTGGTGATTGAAGATGAAACAACTATCTAAGATCTGCAAGAATTGGTCGATGAGGATATATACAAACATGATGAGATCAAGTTAGAAACATCATTTCCTAAACATACACAACAACAAATCGGAAATTCAAAACCCTAAGCGAAGTTAAAATAAGCTTCAACTCAAATATCTGCCTCTAAACAAACACAAATCAAGTGAACCAGAAAATCGAATTGAAACGTAACAAGATTAATGTCGCAGACTAACGAGAAAGTAGCATTAGTGATAGAATCAAATACCTCAATAAATTGAAACTGAAATCGACTTAAAAAGCTGAGAAATGTTTAAGGAATGAGAAGCGCAAATCAACATAAATGAGAAGCGCTGAAGGTCCAGAATGTCACGAAGCTCATAAGCGAGAGTTACGAAGAAGACGAAGTTGAGATGGTGGTGGCGATAACGGCGAAGTGCGGCGAGGTGCGACGGTGGTGGCTATGGTTGAGGTTTGGTGGCAGCGAGGTTGAGAAAACAAGCTTCTGTGATTAGGTTTGGTGGCTATGACTTGGTTCTGAGATTAGCTTAAATGTATATGATTAGGTTTTTTTTCTACATTTTCCTATTTTACATTTTTTGTGTTTTAAAAAATTAATCAATTTTAATGGGCACAAATAAAATCAAACAACTTTACTTTACCTTTTTACAACTAGATATAATAACTTCTTTTTTTTTTTTTTTAGAATTCATACATTTAAAAATTAATATATTTTATTATTATTAAATTAAATTATTAATAACTAAATAAATGTTAGTTATTAATAAGTTTAATTATATTTTAAATTTATTATTATCAAATTTATATGTTTTATTTTTTAAAATTATTTTAAAATAAAGAAAAAATCAGAACATCTAATTTAATATCTTAAAAAATTATAAAAAGTACATTACATTAGTGAAACAAGTCAAAATATTCATATTACCAATACACATTTGCCAGTACTCAAGAATTTTTCTTAATTTTTTATTTTGTTTAAAAAACAATATTCTTTTATTTATATGAGGTTTAATTGCAGTTTTTGTCCCCTTATTTTAACTGAATCCCGAAAGTAGTTCTCTCATTTTATTTCTCTTCAGTTTTGGTCCCTCAAACATAATTTTGATCCAAAACTTGATGAATTTTTTTTTGTATTTATTTAAGTCACACTATGTCTGGAGATCTTATTTGCAACAATTGTACTTGAAATCTATGATCATAAATGGTGTAGTACGACTTTAAAAAATAAAATTTCATTAAGTTTTGGACCAAAATTCTGTTTGATGGACCAATATTGGGAAGAAACAAAATGGGGGGACTATTTTCGCGATTTAGCTAAAATAGCGGGACCAAAACTGCAATTAAGCCTTTATATAAAAATAGAAACATAAAATGTACTTTATTTATATAAACATAAAAACATAGATATTTTATACAACGGATTCCTGTGCAAAGTATCAACACCCCTCTTCGCCTTATAATTTTAATTTAAAGGCAAACTCACACTCAATCAAATCGAATTTTATTCCATAAATAAAGACATGTTCGGGTAGACGCAACTTATGCAGACTATATTGTTATCCCTAACCGTGGAACTTGTCTTACTTTTTTATTTATTTAAAAAACAATTCTACTTTATTTATATAAAAATAAAAACTACTTCATATATATAAAGGTAAAAACTTCAAAATTGGAATGCATTTGCTGCGGAATTTGCTTCGAATATTTCCTGCGGATTTTACCGCAGGTAAATCCTTTGTAAAAATATGAAGTTTGCTGCGGACAGAAAAGCACATGTAAATCCGTAGCAAAATAAAAACTTACCTGCCGTCTTACCTGCGGATTCCTGACCGCAGATATATTCCTCAATTATTCCCGAACCGCAGGAAAATCCTTAAGTATCCCCTGCGGATATATTTCCGCAGGAAATGCCGCATGAAAAACGCCAATTTCTAGTAGTGTGAGATTTATAGTAGAATTTTAGGATAGCCTTAAAATAAAAGTTCAAACATATTTTGTAAAAGATCATAACTCTATGACAACACTTTTACAAAAAGAGCTTTAAAAGGCCATATGAAAGCGCTATAAGACCATATAACAACGCCTGTAGAGAAAACGTTGTAAATATTTTGACCCTATGATAGTGCTTGTCATCTATCATATGTTTGGTTATTATACATATCAATCAGTACCTATGACAACACTTTCACTAAAAAGCGTTGTCTTTTACTAAAAAGCGTTGTTTTAACTTCCATATATTTTTAATATATCATACAACAACGCTTTTAGTTAAAAAACGTTGTTAAAGGTGCACTATAATATCTATTTTTGTGTAGTGAAAGGAGTGTAAAAAAATGAGAAGAAAACACATTTATTCTTTCTGATTTTATTTTCTTATATTTACTTTTCAATGTAATTTTTTTTCTCTATATAAACAGAGTGTAATAATAAAATATAAAATTATTTTTTTCTGAATAAATTTGTAACAAATTTCTGATAATCAATTTTTTTTATTGCTTAAATTTGATTTATTAACTATTTTTTTTAATTTAACTATCTGATTCTCAGGGAAAAGAGGCCTTAATAATTCAAAGATCGATCCGAGGTAAATAGTCTGATAAAAAATTATTTCAAAATTTAAATTCAGATCCTCCCAAATAATTCGTTTTTAACTAAAACTAAATAACAACTTGTGTTCAATTCCTTAGTTCATATATTAACTGTCTTTTTTTATGACCGAAATTATCATCGTTATCGAATACTTAAGTTAAGTGCTTGGGCAATGGTCGGGTCTAGATGTCTTCGTAGCTCTATAGGTCGACTCAAATAAAGTTAGAGTAGGAGGATGTGGAATATTAACCTTACGTGACCATTCTATAAATGGTCCAAAATTTGTAAAGCATAATCTTAGAAAACTTTGTCACTGGAACCAGTCTCATATTTTTGTGGGTCGAAAAAAAGATGATGGGCAATGGCAGCTTTATATTATAATTACTAGCGTGCTTACAGCGACTCCCATACTAATCTACTTTTTTTTTTCTTGTTAAAATAAATTTATATTTATTCATCTAAATTATTATTATATATCCATATAATACAAATTTAAATTCATTAAAATTAAAAACAATATAAAATAAATTTATAATATTTAAGTTAATAATACAAAACGGCAAAATAAAGCAAAACAATAAAATAACATAAAACAATAGTATGCCAATAGATATGAAAAAAATTCAAGTATCTAAAATACTTATATATTTGGATTTGTAATGTTGAAGAAAACTAAAATCACTCATTGAAATTTATAATTAATAAAAATTATTTTATCAATCTGAACCAACGAAAATTGTATCAAGACGAGAAAATCAAAAAACACTACACCAAGTAAACGAACAAACCAACACCGCACTCAGACGACGAAATCATATAAAATACAAAGTAAAACTAATTTCGTGTTGAAATCGCATGTTTAAATAAACTGAACAAAGAAAATGACATTGGGCTGATTCTTGACCAAAAATTGTTCTAAACCACCATCTATTTTGAAGAAAAAAGAAAAGAAAAATAACTTTTGTTCTTCAAAAACTAATTTTGACCAAAAATTGCATATTTATGATTTATAAATTATTTATATATTTTATATGATTTCATACATTTAATAATAATGTAGTAGAAATTTTGGTATAGCCATAAAAAAAATTGTAGGCAAATTGATTGTAAACACAATTTCATACATGGTACACACACATACACGACACGCTCTCATTTTATCATTTTCACTTCACACACACACACCACACTTCTCTTTTTTCATTTATGCCACTCTCTCAAACCAATAACAAAACCTTTGCTCCCTTTTTATTTCTCTCTCTTGATCAAACCACAAAAACCCATCTTCCTCACCATTATCGTGAGGTGCAAATACAAGAACGAGGTCAAATTGTGTTTATCTAAGTTGAATTTTTTTTAATTATTTATTCAAGAATTTATTCAAGTTTGGTAATTTTAATTAAACCAAATGCAGTAGCAATCAGACTTAAGTAATCAGAGACAACAATAAAGTAAAGAGTACATAAGTAAAGTGGCACAAATAAATTTATCTTGATTTACCACCAATTTCATACCTACATCCAGTTCTTTCACTTATTTGTCACCAAGTGCTTCTCTAGAACTTAAAACTTTGAATTTTGAATACTTAGAAAATTGAAGCTCTCAAAAGATTTTCTAAATTGTATAGATTTCTGAGATTATGAGTTTGTGTTTTCTTCTTCAGCTTTGAGTATCTACTTATAGAATAGATTAGGGTTTCACTTTTGTCCTTGTAAAATTTGGATCATATAATGTATCTGTCGCGGGCTAAAATTTCGAGTATTTCTCTAAATTCAATGAAGTCGCCACCGAAATTTATTTTAAAATAGGGAAAATATTGGAAAACCCCTTAAAAATAGAATAAATAAATAAAATAGTCTTTGAAACTAAATTTTGAGTTCGGGAGTCGATTATGCATAGGGAAGGTATTAGCACCATCTGTCATTCGTTAAAATACGGTTATCTATAATTAATTGTGCAAGATTAATATTAACTTAAGTATATTTATTTCTCCTTATTATTAAATAAGAATTATTATTATTATTATTATTATTATTATTATTATTATTATTATTATTATTATTATTATTATTTAATATGATTTTGGAATAAATGTATGTTTAAAAATAAAGGACAAAAAAAAATTTATTAATGTGCTTGACAAGAATGTGATCTTGCTCCTACGTATCTCCCGGTGCGATGGAAAAATCAAAGCTACGTAATTCTTGGGTAGAAAATGCAGATATATTGATTATTTTTTAAAGAAAATTTGTTTTGTTGTTTTTTATTTTTAAATTGAGTTTCAAAACCACCGAATAGTTCAACTTGGGTCTTAACAATTCAAAGATTAAAAAATGTCACATCTAATAATTAATCAATTTTTTCTTTTAAAGAAAGTTGATTTTAAATTTATTTATTTATTAAAAATAAATTTTTAAGCTATCAAATTGTATAATTTGTATTCTGCAACTCGGGAATTAAAAAATATTATTTTTAATTAGCCTCTAATAATTTTTATTTATTAATTTGTTTATGAGTTTATAATTTATTAATTTATCTGTGAAAATGAGATTTAGGACCACCAAGTTGTCACAATTTGTGTCCTAACAAACTCAAAAATTAAAAGGATATCACATCTAATTAATTTTTAATAAAATATTTATTTGTGTTTTTTTTTTGTTGAAATTTTATATTTAGTTATGAAGCAAATTATATTTGAATTTAAAAAATAAAAAAACTAAGTGGGCTAAACTTCCAAACAAATAGGTTTGTTTTTTGTGTGTTTATGGTAGGCCAAAATTAAACTAAGTTGAAGACATAAGAAAAAAACCTTAAGAAAAGAAAGGTTAAACTGGTAGCTAAAGAAACCCTAGGATGTGTGTTTCAAAAAGAGGTCAAGTCTTTCAACAGCCTCCAAAGCCTCATCAGTATACTTGGAACACACAAAAGCAAAACCCCTCGACTCACCGGTCATTTGATCTTTGGGGATGAAGATGTCGAAAACCTTGCCATACTTATCAAACAAAGGAAATAGGTCGTCGGCAGTTGTACGGAACGTGATGTTGCGAACGAGGAGAGAATAGGTGACAGAGATGTCTGGAGGACCTGACCTTCCGAAGTGAGACATGTTTGATGAAAATAGGATTGGATGCAGAGAGGGAGAGAGAGAGTATGAGTGCGGCAACGTCAAAGAGCATGGTCGTCATTCCGACAGCGACGACGACAGTGACGACATCGTCGAAGGTTTGAGTTTTCTAGTCTTATTTTTAATTTTATTTTTATTCATAATGTAATCTTATTATTACAAATCAAAATTTTACATTTTTATAACAAAAGAGAAATTACATGGTGAAGATAAAGAACAAACATATTTATTATAGGAAAAAAATACTTTTGCGTTTTCTGTTTGTTGTTTGTTACTGATACTTTCTTTGGTTTCTTCCTCTTCTCCTTCTTTGTATGTATTTTTTTTTATAACTAGAGTTAATATCAGATACCCTTTAAAAGATAAATGAAGATGTATTTATAAAGTTTTTTTAAATGTTTAGTTGTTTTCTTACTCTGTCTTTGTTCTCCATTAATTTCATGTTTGATGCTTAATTTCTTTGCTCATAATCTGAGTTATTCTGCACATCTGATCCATTCACGATTTTAGCCTAATTGTTTTTATCTGATTATGTTCATCTGTTGGACTGGTAGGTTGGGTTAAAGAGCATTTTGATTTGCATATTTAGTTAATTTTTGTACATGATTCAACCACATTTGTCTTTTAGTTTTTTCTGTTTCAAACTCATAATTTTGTTTCTTTTCATTGTATCATGTAGATAATGGTTAAGGGCAAAGGGAATTGTTTTTTCATTAATTCATTACATACCATTTTTGTCATATTTTGTATCAAACCTTTAGTTATAAAATTATCATTTTTCAATTAGTTACAACAAATTAGTTACAACACTCTACCTTATGTAATTATCTTTTTCTCTACTTAGTTACAAAGCAAGGCTACTGCATCATCCAGAATATTGCATAAGCAAGACAAGGCAGAAATAGAAAGCAAAGCAGTAGTAGTTGGCTTGTTTAAAAGTGTAATTTGATTTGGCTTAATTTTTTAAATTGTAATTTGATTTGACTTAATGTTTAAAATTGTAATTTCTTTTTTTGTGTTTAAAATTGTAATTTCTTTTTATATATATCTTTTTTATTATATGTTTTTTTTAAAGATTTTATAAATATAAATAAAATAAAGACAACATAAAAATTGTTATATTATGAGTATAATTTAACAAACAAAATTAGGGTACTATAGTTGTCTTTATTTAATTATATTTTACTTGAAAAATATAAAAATATGAATAACAGAAAAAGTAGAATTACAAAGAAAAAAAGTACGTGAAATACAAAGCCACTAAATGTTAAAGTGGGAATGATGAAATCGGATCTTTTATTGATGCATAGATCACAGAAATAAAAAATGATCCTCTTTGGATTGGTTACCGATGCATATATCGACATAAATGAATCTTCGGATTGATTATCGATGCGAAAATCGACATGAGTGTAAGTGATCATCTTCGGATTGATTATCGATGCGTAGATCAATAGGAATGAAAAAAAGTAGTTGGTCTAATCTTGAAAGGTAGATAAAGAGGGAGATTATGTATATGATACTTGCGAGCGTTAATGGTTGTCGAGTATAGATAAAGTATAAATATAAGGTATGAATGATTCGTGCGGGTTTTATGCATTATGCAAAGTTGTTGAGTATCAGTAAAGTGTGAATGAAAATGCATAGATCATGTGAGTTTGAGTAAATTATGCATGATTTATGTATGTCATGAATTATTGATCAATTCTTGTTAATTTCTTTGATTCCACGATCCTTATGCTCTTTTACGCCCCAAAATTCAATAGATAAATAGAAACAAATATTGTTTCCGCATGATAAATCTTTGTACCTATAGTGTGACTGCTTTTTTTTTTAGGCGAAGTAAAGTTCGTTGTTTAAAATGATTATCCTCCTTATTATTTTTTACACACTCGTATATCTTGAGAATCAATCGAGTTTCCGTGTATATATTTTTCAAGTGTCAAAATACTTAAAATATTTTTATATTTTCACATATTTCAAATTCCAACATTTATTATCATAAAACAAACATTTTAAAACATTATAACAATCAATAATGAAACTGGATTAGTTTAGAAAGAGTGTATGTACAACATCGAATAACAATATTGGAAAATGTACATTCGTTACATTGAAAACAAAACAATTGAGGCATGGGTTACAATGTGGGGACGAGTGTGTTTAGCTTTAGTTGGAAACATAACAAACACTAATCGTTCTTGTAATTTAGGACTTCTATTAGTCAGCTTCCAAGAATAATAATTACCTCAATTTGAGGCGCTTGATTTTTTTTAATCCCTAATTTTTGCATGGATCGCTCTTCCAAGTTTTCAATCCATCAGGATACTCTAATTTTTTCCTAGGTTGCTTTTTCAGGTTTTCAACCTATAGAGTCCATTTTTCAATCATTTTTTTTTCAAACATAATATTTTTTTACTGCATATGAATTTACTAGAAGTGGAAATTCTCCTCCATCCATTTCTGCGAATATTAGAGCTCCCTAGAGAAAGTTTTTGTCACAACATATGGTCCCTCGTAATTCGGGGTCCTTTTTTATGGGCAATATTTTCTTTAACACTAATTCTCCTTCTTGAAACTCTTGAGTACGAAATTTTTTCTCGTATATTTTTTTAAGTCTTTTTTGATATAGTTGGCCATGACACAGAGGTATCATTCTTTTTTCATCGATGCGATTCAATTGGTCATATCGTGATTGAACCCACTCTTCCTCTTCTATTTTTCTTTCCATCAAGACTCTGATCGAGGGAATTTCAACTTCAATGGTAAGTACTGCTTCGATTCCATACACTAATGAGAAAGGAGTTACCCCTGTTGAGGTGCGAACAGAGGCTCTATAGCCATGTAATGCAAAGGGAATCATTTTATGTCAATCCTTATATGTCTCCACCATCTTTTGTATGATCTTTTTGATATTTTTATTTGCTGCTTCTACAACCCCATTCATTTTTTGACAATATGGAGAAGAATTATGGTGCTAATTTTAAAACTATCACATAACTCTTTCATCATTTTGTTATTTAGATTAGTCACGTTATCAGTGACTATCTTATTTGGCAAGCCATATCGACAAAGCAATTCTCTTTTGATGAATCTGACAACCACACTTCTCGTCACATTGGCATAAGAAGTAGTTCTTACCCATTTTGTGAAATAATCAATAGCTACTACGATAAATCGGTGCCCATTTGAAGCTTTAGCTCGATTAGTCCAATAACATCCATTCCCCATATTGAAAATGGCAATGGTGATGTTAAAACGTTCAAAGAGGTGGGCGGTACTAGTACTTTATCAGCATAGATGTGACATTTATGATATTTCTTTATGTAACTAAAGCAATCAGACTCCATGGTCAAACAATAGTAGCCAGCCCTTAAGATTTTTCTTGCCATTGCATGCCCATTTGTATGAGTTCCAAAAGAACATTTGTGAACGTCTTGAATGATTTTCTCCGCTTATGCTTTATCCACATATCTGACGAGAACCATATCATGAATTCTCTTATAAAGCACATCACAATTTAAGAAGAAATTCATTGACAACCTCCTTAAAACCCTCTTGTCGTTCTCTGAAATACCCAATGACTATTCCTTATTCTTAATATATGATTTGATATCATAAAATCATGGTTTGTTGTTAGACACATCCTTTTGATGGCTTACCCTTTTGCTGAATTTTTATGGCCGACACATCCTAACCGATGCTTATGTTGAACATTGATGACAATGTGGCCAGGGTGTCGGCCAATTGGTTTCCTTCTCGAGGAATATGGTGAAAAGTGATATGCTTTAAGTTTTCTACCAATTTTGTGATATGCGTATGATACGAAATCAATTTGGAATATCGGGTTTCCCACTCTCATTTTGTCTGATGGATGACCAAAGATGAGTTTTCATATACCTCAAGAACTTTTTACCTTTGATTCAGTGGTTGCTTTTATGCCCATGAGACATGCATCATATTCTCCAATATTGTTTGTGTATTCAAAACAATATAGTCGTAAATGGAGTGAACTGGTTCTTTGGGGAAATCGAAATGGCTCAAATTCCATGCCCTAATGCATTAGAAGCACCATCAAACACCAACGTCCATTTTTCTTTATCAAATGATTCAGTCCTTCAAATAAAGTCATTATACCTTCATCGGGGAATTCACACTACATTGATTGATAATCTTCTACAGGTTGTTAGGCTAAATACTCTACTAGTGCGCTTCTTTTGATAGTCTTCTATGTAACATACACCAAGTCGTATTCTAATAACAACATATGCCAACGGACAATCCTTCCAATAAGAGCATGTTTCTCAAATATATACTTTATTGGGTCCATTTTAGACATCAACCAAATTGTATGGCATAACATGTATTGCCTCAACCGACGAGCAGCTCATGCTAATACACAACATGTTCGTTCAAGCAGTTAATACCTTGTTTCACAACTGGTGAAATTTTTGCTCAAATAATAAATAGCATGTTCTTTCTAACCAGATTCATCATGTTGCCCTAGTACACAACCCATTGACTTTTCAAGTACTATTAAGTACATAATAAGTGGTTTTCCAGGAACATGAGGCACTAAGATTGGAGGTTTTGACAAGTATTGTTTAATCTTTTCAATCGCTTTTTGACAATTCTCATTTCATTCAACATTTTGGTCATTGCGCAACAACTTGAAAATTGGCTCGCATGTAGCAGTTAGATGTGATATGAACCTGGCAATGTAGTTCAATCTACCCAAAAAGCCACAAACTTCTTTTTTCGTGCGCAAAGTTGGTATTTCTCTTACTTTATTTGGGTCCACCTCAATTTCTTTTTGACTAACGATGAACCCAAGTAACTTGTCTGATCTCACACCAAAAGTGCATTTAGCAGTATTTAAATAGAGTCTAAATTTTCTTAATCGCACAAATAATTTTTGAAGGTTAACAACATGGTCTTCTTCGGTTCGAGATTTTGCAATCATATCGTCCACGTAAACCTCTATCTTCTCTATGCCCACCTCTATTGGATTGGATGCAGAGAGAGGGAGTATGAGCGCGACAACATCAAAGAACATGGTCGTTATTCCGGCAACGGCAACGACAACGACAGTGACGACATCGTCGAAGATTTGAGTTTTCTAGTCTTACTTTTTTTTTATTCATAATGAAATATTATTTTTACAAATCAAAATTTTATATTTTTATAACAAAAGAGTAATTACATAGTGAAGATAAAGAACAAACAAATTTATTATAGGAAAAAAGTACCTTTGCGCTTTCTGTTTGTTGTTTGTTATTGATACTTTCTCTGATTTTTTCTTCTTCTCCTTCTTTTTATGTGCTTTTTTTTATATAACCATAGTTAATCTCAGATACCCGTTAAAAGATAAATGAAGATGAATTTATAGAGTTTTTTTTTAATGTTTAGTTGCTTTCTTGCTCTGCCTTTGCTTCTGCATTAATTTCCTGTTTGATGCTTAATTTCTTTGCTCATAATTTGAGTTATTCTGCACATCTGATCCATTCACGATTTTAGCCTATTTGTTTTTATTCGATTATGTTCACCTGCTGGACAAAGATGGTTTGTTGGGTTAAAGAGCATTTTTATTTGCATATTTAGTTATTTTTTTTTACATGATTCAACCACATTTGTCTTTTCGTTTTTTCTGTTTCAAACTCAGAATTTTGTCTCTTTGCTTTGTATCATATGGATAATGGTTAAGGGCAAAGAGAATTGTTTTTTCATTAATAAATTCATTATATACCATTTTTTCTATATTTTGTATCAAACCTTTAGTTATAAAATTATCATTTTTTCAATTAGTTACAACACTATAATATATGTAATTATCTTTTTCTCTAATTAGTTACAAAGCAAGGCTAGTGCATCATCCAGGATATTGCATCAACAAGACAAGCGCAACAGTAGAGAGCAAATCAGGCTAGAGCAGTTGACTTGTTAATTTGATTTGGCTTAATGTTTAAAATTATAATTTGATTTGGCTTAATGTTAAAACTGTAACTTATTTCTTTTTTTGTTAATACTTATGAATGCATAAATATGTATATATATCTTTTTTATTATATGTTTTTTTTTAGATTTCATAAATATAAATAAAATAAAGACAACATACAAATTGATATATTATGAGTATAATTTAACGGGAAAAATTGGGGTACTACAGTATCTCCTTGTGAACAAATTATGTGTATCTTCAAGTGAATAATTATGAGTGTTTCTTCTTGTGATTAATTATGAGTGTATCTTTTTGTGAACAAATTATGAGCATATCTTCTTGTGAGTAAATTATAGGTTATCTTCTTGTGAACAAATTCTGAGCATATCTTTTGTGAGCAATTTTTGAGCATATCTTCTTGTGAGCAAATTATGAGCATATCTTCTTGTGAACAAATTATGATCATATCTTCTTGTGAACAAATTATGAGTATATCTTCTTATAAACAACATTTCTGACCATATCTTCTTGTGATCAATATTTTGACCATATCTTCTTGTGGATAATATTTGAATCATATCTTCTTGTAAGCAATATTTTGACCATATCTTCTTGTGGATAATATTTTGACCATATCTTCTTGTGAACAATATTTTGACCATATCTTCCTGTGAATAATATTTTAACCATATCTTCCTGTGAACAATATTTTAACCATATCTTTTTATGAATAATATTTTGACCATATCTTCTTGTGAATAATATTTTGACTATATCTTCTTGTGAACAATATTTTAGCAATATCTTCTTGAAAACAATATTTTGGTCATATCTTCTTTTCACCTTGGTCAAAGATTTCCTTCAATTATAATTCTTAATAGTATCTAATTTTATATTTTGTTCAAAAACTTATTCCCATGAATCTTCATTCATACTCTTGATTGATTAGAGCGGGAATGGATTTGGGTTTGTTCTTATATATTAAAACTTGCATATATTAAGGGAGAACCTTGTTATATTTCTATGTTTTTTTCACTCCTTTAAAATTAAAAATTATTCACAAAAATAGACGTTTGTCATCATCAAAATGAAAGAGATTGTTAGAACCAAGTTGGTTTGAAGAATTACGACCCTTATATATTTTGATGATAACAATATTATATTTTGGAAATAATTTAAAGCACTAATGTTCTGATTAAGTGTGCAGTTCTTAGATCAAGTTTATTTTGAATGACTTTACGTTGTATTGTCTAATGGTTAGATCTAAGTTTAAGGAACATCAAGACTCCGCTCTGATTTCTATACTCTAAGTCTGGTGAACACGTTCTGAAACATGCATCTGATGACTTTATCTAATATAAGCAATGTTCTTATTGGTTTTCCTGTAATGCATACAATCAACATATGTCTACTTATGCATCTAATTGTGTGTCTCTAATAATCTCGTCCAATATTTGATCGCCTGCCTCCGTTGAAAAGCAACACTTTGATAAAGATTCAACACTCAATATAGTCAACACTTTGATGGAAGTAATCATTCTAAAATGACAAGCTTTGAAAAAGTCAATGCTTTAAATAGTCAACATTATGAATAAGATAAAAAATTTGTGACTCCCCTCCTGAACACTCTAAATCTGTATGTTTAAAGGTCTATGTAACATACTCTGATCATGATACCCTCTACTCTTTTTGTTTCCATATCAAGAGACACATAATCAATTACAATGACTATTTCTGGATAAACTTTAAAGGTGAAGCAATCTCTAAAAGATTTGATACAAAAGATCATAACTCATGCTAATTTGTTGTAATCCGGACAACGACCAAAAACCTTAATGCTCTCTATAAAAGGACATGCAACCCTCATTGAAAGCACAACAACAATAAACACCCTATTGTGAGATTTATTCAAAAATCTTTAAACTTACTCTTTTGTAACCTAACTCAGTAGTGGTTGCCTTCCCTTGTACTAATTTTAATAAACTTTTGCTTATAAAAAAAAAAAAAAAAAAAGGTAATGTGTTTTCTCATGTGCCTTTTCACCTTTTGTGGTTTTCGATCTTCCTTCATTTTTGTTTACATTTCAACAAACACATTTCTTCATTTACAACATTGTCATAACATATTTGGGAAACAAGATTCATGGATATACATATTATTCTTTTAATCATCTTTCTTCAATTCTTGAACATATCTTTGTCGTTTAGAATTTAATCAAAAAGATCATTTGAATCCTAAATTTAAATAATTGTCTCGACCACATTACACAACCTTTGAATACTCTCTGCAAGTGCAAACTATTTTTTATTTTTCGGTTCCAACCATTTTAACATTTCCAAAGTCAGTAGAAAAAGAGAGGACAATGACAAATAGAAGTTTATCCCTTCTTTTTTTTATGCTACTTTCTTCTCTAATTTTTCATAATCTCTCTTTCATGTATCCTCTTTTGTTATATTTCTCTAAACTATTTTTATCATGAAACTTATAGTATAAATTCAAAGTTTAACAATATCATTGTTTCTCCTTCGTTTGTATTAATAATATTTGTACAGTTTTTATTTTTATTTTTATCGTTAATATTTATTTGATGTACTATTTCTTTATCTTCCTTTTTTTTGGATCACATATTTTCCTTTTTATTTTCAGATTGAGGGAAATAAAATTTTGACTAAATAGCACCGGTGGTCCCTTAATTTTAGTAAACTTTTAGTCTTTTATCTTTGTTTTTTCCCAAATTGGTTCTTTATTTTAATTTTAAGTGACAAATTGATCTTTTATGTTTTAAAATGTCAACAATGATATCATTTTTTTACAAAAATTTATCAAAATTTTCAAACAAAACACATAAAATTAATTATACTCTTTAATATAATACAAATTTCATCAAATTTGTAACTCAAATATTCAAATAAATTTATATTTTTATTCTTTATTTGATATTGTTAGAGATGCAAATATGAGTTTATTTAAAAATTTAAGTTATGAATTTGATGAAATTGAATTATATTGAGGATGATAATTAGTTTTATGAATTTTGTTTAAAATTTTTGATGAATTTTTTAAATTTTTGCAAAAAATAAAGGTAATATTGTTGATATTTTAAAACATAAAAGATCAAATTGTCACTTAAAATTAAAATAAATGACCAAATCGAGAAAAAGAAAAAAAATAAAAGACTAGAACGTTAACTGAAATTAAATTAAAAGACCACAAGTGTTATTTTGTATAAAATTTTAATTTGAATTGCTTATATCCATACAATGGTAGTAGTTGAGTTTCGTGGGTATGTTTCATAGATAATAATACAATGGAATAACAATCAAGTTTTGTTTGTGTTGGTGTAGATAAACTATTTTTCTTCTAAATTGAATGTAGATTTACATTCATTACTTTAGTAGATACAAATTTTCTGTGCATCACTCTGATCTAAAATCTAGTTAAGTAAATTGTGTTCTAATATATAGGGGTTGTCAATGCCGAAATCATTTAATGTGGATCATACTAAAACTAGCACACTATTTGTTTTAGAGAAACTGCGCTCTATTTGTTTTAGAGAAACACAATAGAATAAGATTCAATTATCAACTATTAGGTCAAATTTTCCTAAGTCAAATTCATTAGAATTGAAATGAACCTGGAGGCGAAAGAGTTGAACATTAATTTATAAGATGAATTAGAACAAGTGTTTCATAAATCAAAATTCATTTTTGTTTTTGTTTTAGGAGATGGCAATAACTTAGCTATTGCCTGTTTTCCTTTTGTGTTTGACACAAGATTTGGCTAACACAAAATAGAGAGAATAGATTTTCATAGGATGAAACTTGTGGACGCAACTTTTAAAATATAATGACTTGCGCGATGGCCTCCTTCGGAGACCAGCTTTTCGTTTTTGCAATCCACACTAAAACCCTAGGGACATTCACATTTTGAAGGAATCACCAACTAAACTTTACAATTGAAGAAACTAGATTTTCTATACACATCAATAAAACACTGGCATTGTACATCAACTAGAGTTTTTCTCTTCCCAAACACATTAAAGATGCCCTGAAAATGAGAAAAAGAAAAACAGAATCACTTGAGAGAAAAGTAAAATGACTTTAGATTCATTGAAGACACATAAAAAATTAGCATTTTTTTTTTTTAAGTTAGTAGATCTAGTGAAGATCCCATTTCACTCGGTGAGCTTCCTACATAAATTCAAATTCAACAATATTGTAGAATAAAAAATGACGGTTCCCAAAAGGTTGTCCAAACTGGCAAGTTTTCAAGAGAATCAAATAAAGATTACCATTGGATAAACTATCGACAAATTATAGGATGAATTTTAAATTATCACATTTTTTTATTGATTCATTAGGTTGTCGATAGTTTATCAACAATTCGAAGTAGTGAAACATATGGCTCTATTTCAACATACACTATTCAGTTGAATAATTTAAAAAAGCACTTATAATTACTACTTCGAATTAATTCATATACATTGTCAGTGTAAAGAGTTTTTACATTGTCAGTTAATCACAACTATTATATCATTACAGATGTTTGACTTTCCCCTTAACTATCTCCAAAGTTATGCCCATTAATGGTTGTGATGTGCTGACAATGTAAACAAATTTACACTGATAGTGCATGCAAATTAAACTCAATACTTATTACCATAAATAAAAAATGAGAGGTTACGGTCATCAAATCAATTACTCATAATTACAGTTGTGAACTTTAGTAATTAGAAGTGCTGTAAAAGCAACATTACCCATAACATATATAACTATACTCAAAGCCTATATGAGACATGAATAACTTGTCTTTCTTCTTTTAGTTTGCTGAGAAAGTGAATTATATGACTTTATAGTATGTACATGTAGGATTCTGTTAGGATATAGATATAGGGGAATGAGTTAAGGGATTAGTTGGTTATATGTTTAGTTAGGAATATTTTGTATAAATAAGGAGTTGTTGAGTTAGAATGGGATAGTTTTTGCAAAATGAAGTTGTAAACTAGAAAGTGCTCTAGCGAGAAAGGAGAGTGCTCCTTTGGAGTAACCTTGAGTGCAAGGTTATTAATCTCTTGTATCTTCTTTTTCAACCTCACATACATGAATAAGAAATCATCCATTTGTTTACATTTTTTATCTTTATTCCTTTGAATCTGTTTCTTACACCATCATTTTAGGAATAAGATATTTATTTTCTGATGCCAAAGTCTCCTTTAGTGCCTTATTTCTTTTGATTGTTGAACCAAACCATTTACGGTTAGGTCATGACTAGCGACTAGCAAATAAAACATGTGCTCATACCTAAATCAATAATATCTCTTTCTATTTTTAGTCACAGAAAAATAATAGCTCCATTAGTTGCAACAAACAAAAAACGCAAAATTAGATCATGAGGAATTGGTTCTTACATCACAGCAACCAACTACTACCAAATTTCATTGATGGGTTTATCATAGTTAGCCACAGATTTTCACAGATGTCTAATATTACTTCTCTAATATTACTTGCTCTAATAAATAACTATCAAAGTCATTTTGAAACCAATTAAGTACTTTTTTTTATCAAATTCAAGTATAATTATTCACACACAACAATCTTGATTTTTTCATGCCCTAAGTTTTACATCTATCTTACACCTCTTTCTATTTCTCTTTCTTTCCTTTTAGATTACTCATCACATCTCTCAATTTTTTCTCTTGTCTTCTCTTTCC
>NC_021163.2:43789867-43837271 GCF_000331145.2 Cicer arietinum | reverse complement strand
TCTTTCCCTCTCTGTCTCTCTTCACTATCAAAGTGTAACAGAATAACAAGTATAATTTTCTGACATGACTCTTAAATTCAAGTAATCCCAAAAAGACTAACTAATATTTGGATTCATTGTCGTAAAAAGAATATGCAATTGTATGCATTAATTGATCTTGGCCATTAGTTTGAGATCGATCAGCACACATGACTTCATTACCAAATTATCTTAAAATAAATGTTCATCTTTCATTTGAGATCAAAAGACTAAAATCAATAATTGTGTCAAGCTATTACTTTGTGGAATCCGAACCCCTACTTTTCTAACTTAAATGTGCAACATTAATCACCCAAAGTACTCACATGAACAGTTACAACCCATAAAGTGAGGAATTACAATAAAGTGCAACCAAACAAATGAAAAGAGAGGTAGAGCAGGTTGAGTAACACAATTAGAATGAAACAAGGACAAGGAATCTTGACAGGCTGTACCTTATTGTCAACCACACAAAGAGTCCAACACAAACGAAATACCACACCTTTTTTTGTCACTTAATTATTCAGTTTAGGGAATGGAATTAAGGGGTTTATCTTAAGACATTGCATGTCACATTATTCAGTGTCTCTACTCTCTTTGTTTGGTAGTTCTTAAACCGCAAAAATAGAAATCATTCGAATTGAGTAAAAAATCACAAAAACTAACCACCTTATTCCTTGTCAAGCCATTGTTTCCGAAAATGAATTACTAACACTGTCTCTTTACCGACCATTCTCTCTCGTACACACTTATTTTATTTACCATTCTCTCTTACACACACTCTCTTATTTAATTCACTATTCTCTCTCCTCTAGTCACATACTTCCAAAGTTACACATTCCAAATTCATTTTTTTCCTTGATTCCTACCTGGTTTATAAAAAATTAAAATAACCCCTAATCATTTGCAAAATTTTCTTCCTTCCATTACAAAACACCAAAGATAGAACCCTTAAAACACCAAAGTAATAAAAATATAAACTCTAAAACACCAAATTTAGACAGTGACATTAAAAACTTCCACAAATATGAATTTCTTAAATAAAAAAGTTGTCAAAGTGTGCAATTTACTCACCGAGATATCTTCAATCCTGGAAAATCACATTATCAGCAATATCCATCAATGGCGAAAGACATTCCGGCGAGAATTTCCTCGCAAATAGATATGAATAGCTTGAATTCGACAGCCTCAACTCACGAACAAGCTCCGGCGACACCTCCGGCGGAGTATAAAGATGTGGATGTCCATCCCAGCAACCAGTCCAATTAACTCTCGTCAGCGTAAAACCGGTGCACCCATTCGGATCCTCCATTGACAAAAGAGTTGGAAAGTAATGCTCTTCAGGATAACACGAATCCTCATTTATGCAAGGAAGCTTAAACTTCTTCCAGAGTCTCCTATCTCTCACAACAACCTCTGCATGTTTCCGGTTCAGAATAAAAAACTGCGAACCCACACGAAAATCCTCGAACGTAACCTCCGGCAACATTGCATTTTCTCCTCGAGCTATATACCGATCATTAAGATTTGGATCATCCGAGAGAATTTCAATGAAACTAGGGTAACGTAAGTTAAAGTCGTCAGCGAAATTGGCTAACGACTGTAACTGGTTTTTAAAAAGGTAGTTATAAACGAATTGAAACGAAAAGAGCGGAATGCAGTGTTGGGAGATAAGTGCGAAGTATTGGTTAAGTGGGTCATCTAAGAGGGCGGATGCTAAGAGCCGGCGAGCGGCAGCGATGAGTGATGGAGAGGCGCGGTGGGTGATTTTTGAAGGGATGAAGCGGTTTTGGAAGATGCCGCCAGGTGAGACTACGGAGGAGGTGGGGTCGGCATGGATATAGATGTTGAAGAGATGGTTGTTTTTGTTGAAGAATTTTTCCCATAAAGGAGAGAAAGTGAGGTTTGAGTTTGTGAGGAAAAGGAAAGCGATTTTGGGTTTGGGGTTAGTGAAGGTGGATAAGTGGTTGGTTATGTGGGTGGCGCGGTGGAAGAGGGCGAGGTCTTCGGCGTCAGGGGAGGAGAAAGGAAAGGGGATTTGAGGGAGGATTTGTTGGGTGAAGAAGAGGACGAGTGGGAGAGAGAGGATTAGAGCTAAGGAGACTAGAATTGGAGATGACAACATTGGATATTTTTTTAAGGTTTAATGGTTTCAGATGATGATGAACTTTTTAGATGGAAAAGAATGAGAGTGGAGGAAGTGTTGAGAGTGGGAATAGAAAGGGTTGTTGGATTTTTTAGGATGTTTTTGTTTTTCTTTTTGGGTTTTGTGGGTTTTGGAGCAGAACCTTTTTTTTTTATCAAAAAAGAATGATAGGGGTATTGGAGTGGAAAGAGAAGAGGGATTCTCTTTATTTTCGATGTTGTTTGTTTGTGTTGCTTGCTTTTCGGTATTATTAAAACCGATGGAAGCATAAACCTGAAGACAATTTGAACAAAAGGTTAAAAATATTGGAATGAAAACAAACATTATTTTTGTGAGGATTATACCTTTTTTTAAGAACAAAAAAAGAAAAAGCATTGTTAGTATTAGTTTTTATCAAAAATAAAAATAGTTAATAGATTATCCAAAAAATATATACATCGTTTTTCTTCATTTTATGTTAGTGCTTCTAAAATATATGTATTTAAATAAACTTTTTATATTTTAAGGTAAATTAATAATATTAATAAATATTGTTAATAGAATACTTATATTTATCAACATCATTTTTCCTTATAAGTAGGGACTAGTTGATAGTATTATATTAAACTTTTGTTTTTTTCCAAAACAAAAATAAAACCTTTTGGGTCCATCAAATTACGTAGATACCATAAAAATTTGTTTGAATCAAAATGAATTACTCCATTTGATTCAATTATAAGAAGAAAAACAATCACAACTCAATACCAACAAATTTATTTATAATTATCACTTTTTGAATAATTTTACAAATATACCTCTCATAGAAAAGTATGACATACTAAATATATTGACTAATATTTAAAAAAATATATTAAATAAAGGTAAAAAAATTATTTAAATAATAAATACATCTTAAAAGTTACAACTTTTTCTTATAAATGAGACCAAAAATATTTTCAATTTTTTTTTATAATTGAAATTAGAGATAGTATAAGTAAAAGAACACAATGGGGTCAAAAGTGTATAGAAAATATATTTAATGTTTGACCAAAATTCATATTTGCAATTATATGTGGATAAAATATGTGATGGATACGGGGTAAATAACTTAACTATAACTCGCTCATAAAATAATCACATATTTCGACAACACGTTCGTTAATGTATACAAATGTGGATGTAATAATGACAAAAAATTTATATTTGCGATTATATGTGGATAAAATATGTGATGGATATGGGGTGGTAACTTAACTAGTACTCGCTGATAAAATAAATACATATTTCGACTACATATTAGTTAATGCATACAAATATAGATGTAACAATATTTGTATTTGTCTATATTTGTACCAATTAGTATATTAATAAAAATTAATGTATTTTATTTATTTGTTAATGCATTAATATTTTTTTTATGATGAAATTTTGTGATACATTTTGTTTATGTGATTATGTATTACTGTTTTTATTTGCTAATATTTTTTAGTTTCTGTAGAAAAAAAAAATAGTCACTATAAACTTATCATACACGTATTTTCCGCAAACACACTTATAATATTATAAAAAGTAATAAAAATATTGACCTAGAAATCGATATTTAGTTTATATGCGTTGATAGTACAAAATTATTTTACACTACATCTAATAAGAATTGACACTTTATACACATCATCTTAACACATTTTAATCGTATTAAAATTGAAATAACTAAAAATAATCATAAATGTGTAACTTATTGAGGTAAAAATCTTTTTGATATATGTTTTAACGTCATTTTGATTTTCACAGTATTAATCCAAGAACATTATAGTTTACGAAGAACAAAGCTTTCTTGAATTCTAGATCATTCTAGGCTACGAAAATGCATCAAACTACATGGCAAATCACCAGTATTTATTACAAAGGAACAAAATTGTATACTCATGATTTTTTTAGACAGATTCGTCAAAAGAATCAACAAAGTCAAAGCAATGCATAAAGAATAAATAGCAGGATTAATCTCCAAAAGTGATAAATTAGATAAGCAAATACAACTTGGACACAGAGGCAATGCATCACTCAAAACAGAAATGAAGAACGTTTTGGTAGGAACATTCTTACAACACATGTCTATTGAAGATATGAGCAAGGAGATCAATGACATTGTTGCTGCATCTTTTTGCATAAAGTACATCATGTTTCTGAGGCAAAGGAATGGCACTAGACAACTAATAAATCACTCATCCATGTTTTCCATACAACCCAAATTCAAGAATATTTTGATCTGCAAAAGAAAAAAATTATCATTAAATGAAAATCATTTTGGACTGTCAATTTTCATCACAAATTACCAGTCTTCATTATGAAAGCAATAGAATTATATACACAAAGTCATTTTGGACATATTTGTATATCAACAAAGGCAAAGCAAAACATCAAGAACAAAAATCAAGATCAATCTCTAGATTTATGATTAAAAAGTACAACAAGGACAAAAATACCAAACATTACATCTCTGCAAAAAATAACACGTGTACTGAGTAGAAAAATATGATACACAACAGCTGTTAAAATCCAGAATTCATACAAAATAGAAACAAACAATGTTTTGGTTATACAAAAGAACATTATAGTTATTCTCTTTTAAGGGCAGAATTAAAACATATAATTTTCCACGGTCCAAACCACATATTAAAGAGTATCAAGATTGCTCAAATCAATGGTGAAGTCTATAACTCAATCTGAATGCCCAAAGGAGGAAAACAACCTCAAGATTGATCTCCAAATTGATGAGTTGTGAGCAAAGACGCAAGTACATTGTACTTACATTATTATGCATAAAAAACTCTGCATAAATATGATATGGAGCAGTACCAGACATGTGACAACTCATTCTCATACTCATTCATGTTTTCAATCAAATCGAAAAACAAGAACATGCTTCGTTTGTCAAGAATGTTCTAGACAACAATATAAACACATGTTTAATTGCTTTAAAATAAATCTAACACTTAAGAAATGTGTCCAACAACTATATTCATTTTTAAATGAATATTCAAAGTATTTTATCATCTATAAATTGAAGATCAATTGGAAGATGAATACAATAGTTCAATTTACAAATCTACCAACACTTGTTCAAGTAATAACAAATCAAAAACTCTTCAAGAAAACTTCAGCTCTCTTCATTATATCTTTGGATCATCATTTCCTGAGTTTGTCTTTATTTATCTCAAACAAGTTTGAGAAGTTTCAACATCCTAAACACTTTTATCATACACATCATTTGTAACTCAAGTCTATTTTTTATGTTAGATTGAATGTGTTTGTAAAAATCATTTCTAGGTTGAAAGATGAAGATTGTAATTGATCAAGGTGTGACCAAGAGAAAAGGTATGAAAGAGAACATTCTTGGTTCTGAAGCACATAGTGAAAATCTTACGGTTGTGAGGACTAGATTAGTCCGAGTTGGGTGAACCAATATACTTTTTGTGTGATCTTTCTATCTCTTATCTTTAATTATTTGCACACACAAATCACACTTCATTATAAACTAATTTATTTTATTCACTTCTAACATATTCATAATATTTTGGACAGTCTATTTCAACCAAAATTAATCTTGAGTTACTTTAAATTAAACACATAAATCAAAAAAATTTAAAAGGATCACAATTCAAACCTCCATTTTTTGTGATTGACATTACTACTTCATAACTAAATTAATAATCCTTATCGTCATTTTTTCATTGAATTGAGACTATTATTATTTACAGTTTTTTAATTTTAATTCCATCTAAATAATTAAGGGTCCATTTATTACGTATTAAATAAAAATAATTATAGTGTTCAATAATTTAGAGATTAATTTGTAGAAATTTTTGAAAAAAGAGTTTAATCTATATTTTTGTTTACTGTAATGAAAATCACTTTTTTAAAAAATAATAAATTATGAAAAGTAATTTTCAAGAGAAGCTATTCAAAACAGGTTATCATTAAAAGATGTTGTAAAAATTAAAATTGGTTATTTTTATTGGATGAGAGTGTAAAATGATTTTACATTATTGGTGCATATAAATTAATATTTTTCTTTTACACTAAACTACTAAATAAATCATCTTATTTTCACTTTTTTTCCTCCATGTTTTCTTCATCAAGCAAATAAATTGAAAAGAAAGTAGAGACTAAGTTGTCTTGATTTAGTTTTCTTAAAGACAAATCTATTTTTATTTTTTTGAATGACTAAATTGAATCTTTCAAATTTTTTTAGGAACTAAAATAGATATTCACTCTATTATTTATTAATAGAGGCTTACTTATTTAAGTAGAAATTGAATATATAGACTAAATAGACAAATTAATCGTTCAAGTTGTAAGTGTCAATCAAAATAGTTCATATTTAAATTGTAAAATAGTAATCAAAATAGTTCATATTTAAATTTTTATTGTTGGAGAGTATGATCTGACATGTTAATTGAATATTTGATCTATTCACGTTGATCTCATATCAATGTCATCACAACGTTGACTAATTTTCCTATAAAATATAAATCTTTTATGGATTAATTTGTTCATAATTAATCTATGCACAATTACAATTACTCACAAATTTATTTATGAGATGATTAAATTTTTTTGACAATTTTGTTTGAAAGATGACATTAATGTGAGATCAATGTAGATATATCGCATATTCAGTTACAATGTCACATCATATATTTAATGAAAAAAGTTTACGAAGAGAGTATTTTGATTCATATTTTACAATTTTAAAAAAGTATTTGTCAATTTACAAAATTATTGATTGAGGTTTATAATTTGCAAGGTTCAATTTGCTTATTCACTCCAAGTGTATATCACAATTATTACGGGGAATGAAACATATTTGGTGGGATAAGGGACAATACAATGAAGTGAGACAATAGAAAAAGAGTTCTTTATGAAATCTTAATATTTGATCAAATCAATTTTTAGAATGAGTTTGTTGTGTCCTTTATCTGATCTCAATATTTGATCGTTTCAATTTCTAGATTAGGACTTCTCTTTTAATCGACCAAATTCGATGAATTGCAGGTTCAATAATGATGAGACTAGATTGATTCAAAAACGTTTCGTCAAATAATAATCTTTAAACTTGTTTTTAGAAAAAAATATTAAACATAAATATCTCATAGCAAGAAGTTACTTATGATTACTTATGACAATCTATTCAAGAGTTACTAACTCATAACATTGTTTTATAAATCATAATTATTAAGTTACTGATGTGATTGATAATTTTTTTAAAGACAGTAAATAAATAATAACATAAAATAATTAATTGTCCTTAAAGTATTGGGATCAAACAGAAAATTCGATAAATAACTGCAATCCAGTTTTTTTTTAACCTTGTCTTTATCTTGTTATTATTTTTGTTTTTGTGTGTTTTAAGACTGAATTAAATCCAATCTATCACAAATTAAGACAAATTTGCGAGACCGACCGTTAATGGACACCTCTAGTATCGAGGAAGGATAAGTGGTGATGGACCGATGGTGGGAAATAGCCAAATATGTAGTGGGGACTGATGTTTGGAGCATGCGCAAATGTAAAATTTCTCAATCAAGGTCTAATTACTTTTCAAGAAAGATAAAAATGTATTAGTATTGTAAAAGAGTTCACGTTGAAAACCAATCATAACCATATATTTTATTAAATCACTTTACTTTATTCATTTTAATAGTATAACATAGAAAAAAAATACTTAATTAAAGTTTTGGCCATTCTATTTTATTGGAATAACGAAAATAGTTTCTTTATTTTATTTTTCTTCAGTTTTCTCAAATAAATTTTTGGTTCAAAATTTGATAAAGTGTCATTTTTTTAAGTCGCACTACACCATTTTTTATCATAGATCTCATATACAATTGTTGCACCACGAGGTCTTGAGGTATAATGTAGCTTAAATAAGCACACAAAAATGACATTGTATCAAGTTTTGGACAAATTTTTTGTTTGAGTGCTTAAAACTAGAAAGAAATAAAATGGAGAGATTATTTTTGTAATTCAACTAAAATAGAGTGATTAAAACTACAATTAAGTCAAAAGTAAATAATTTTAATTGATTGGTTGTACAAAAATCTTTTTACTACGAGTCCATCGAACATTATTGTTTTAACCTTTTATTTCCTGTCCTGTTTTGTTACCCTATTAGACCCAATAGTAGAAATACTATTTGCAAAATTCAGACCCTATAAGTGTATGCTTTTGGCCAAATTTGTTATTCGACCTATACTCTGAAGTTTGAACAAACTTAATTTGATGATAAGTGAGTTGGTTTAGATGGATTTATGAAAATTTTAAGTGTTAAATAAATTTTTATTTTCTATAAAATTTAACTATTTTATTATTAGTTTTTATAAAAGATTTTATTAACTTTTAGTTCTTTAAAAATTTTAATTTTAATTTTTGGTCAAATCAACTATTGTGTATATTTCAATTTTTTTAATAATTTTTGAAACATTATAAAAAAAAATTTACAAAAATTTAAAATTTTTTAACATTCGATAAATTAAATATGAATTTTTAAGCACAGAAAACTTAAAACTTCATATTTAATTCACTATTTGTTAACAATTTCTAAATTTTTATAGAAAATTGTTAAATATGACCTAAAATTTCCTGCAAAAAATTAATAAAAAATTCAAATGATGTTCAATAGTTGGTTTAAAGTTAAGGACAAAAAAAAAATGAAATGAAATTTGTTAAAGGGACTAAAAACTTGATGAAATTTTATATAAGAACTAAAAACAAAATAGTAAAATTTTATGGAGAATAAAAATTTATTTAACTCAAATTTTAATATTTAGACTAAATTTCATAATTTAAAGCTTCAACACTTTAAAAAATTGAAACACTTCTAAATTCAACACATAGAAGTCTCTAACTACATACAAAACAAATAAATTTGATTTTTTTTTAAGTCATACCACACCATTTATGATCATAGATTTTCATATATAATTGTTGCACTACGAGATCTTGAGACATGATATGACTTAAATAAGCGCAAAAAATGACACTTCGTCAAGTTTTGAATCAAAATTTTGTTTGGAGGACCAAAACTGAATATAAATAAAATAAGGAGACTATTTTCGTGATTCAGCTAAAATAGGGGACAAAAATTGTTTTTAAGCTAAATAATAAAGTAATTATTAAACCAAGTCACTTTGGATTTGACAGAGTTGATAAGTTTGACTCAAAAAAAAAAAAAATCAAACGAGACGCTTCATATTGAATTTGAATTTGATAGTTAAGTTGGCCAGATTGATTCATACCAGTAAATTATAAACATTCTAATTTTTCTATCTCTAATTAAGATTTATTGTAAAATGAAATTGATAAATTATTGAGGTTAAGTAGGCTAATATTGGAAAACTAAAATCATAATTAGAGAATGTATATTGTGAAAGCTAAGTTCAAATTTAAAGTTAAAAGTCAAACAAAACATTGACTACATTTTTAGCTGATACTGTAATTTTACATTGACTGAGAATCCAATCATGATCCGATAATTGATAACAATAGGATTAGGAGGAATTCTAAGGTCACACACTCTAATAGACTATTTTAAATACATACACTTGTATAAAGCCATCTCATCCCATTTTTTTTAATTCTTTTACTTGGCTATGGTTCATTTAGATGAGTATAACTATTTATTTTATTTTATATTAATTATTTAGATTGTAAATTTTCATTTTTTTTTCCTAATCTCCTACTTAAAAGTTTTAAAACTATCTCTTTACATTTCTATTTTCTTCGGATAAAGGAACCCAGTACTTTCACCATATTGAATAACACTACAACTCATTTACATGAATTAATGTTTGTTTCAAATCTCTCGTGTAAATAACGCTCTAATGACGATTGTGGTGTTTCATGATTCTAAAGGTCCAAGAACATATTATGATATGTTCATGCTACTCTTAAACAAGCGTATGGAATAAGATTTAAGAAGAATTATTTTCAATCACTATCTGGACATTCTCGCATAGAATCATTCTAGAAGATTTGGTTGAATATTTATTTTGGAATTAATCAAGCTTTAAGGATCATATATTCCCAAATCGTATCTAGCAAAGTTTATTTTTTGTGAAGATCTCTGTCGATCTCGTGCAAGGAAGATACACTCAGAAGATTCAACGAGAATTATTTTTAAGCGTTAATTGGACATTCTTGAACATAATCATTCTAGAAGATTTGGTTGAAAATTTGTTTTGAAATTAATCAAACTTCAACGATCATATTCCCAAACTGTTTCTATCCTGATTTATTTTTTGTGAAGTTCTTTGTTGACTTCACGCAAGGAAGATACATTTAGAATATTCAAGAAGAATTATTTTCAAACGCTATATGGACATTCTCACATTTAATCATTCTAGAAGATTTAGTTGAAAATTCGTTTTAGAATTAATCAAGTTTCAATGATCATATGCCCAAACCATATCTATCAAGATTTATTTTTTGTGAAGATCTTTGTTGACATCGCGCAAGGAAGATACACTCAGAATTTGTTTGGGACATTATTGAACCCTAACTCATGCTATATAAAAGGATCAATTATGAATAAGAATACACAACACAACAATTCAAGAAACCTTACGAACACAAAAAAAATCTAAGTATTCAATTTCAAGGTTTAAGTTTTCAAAGCAAGATAACTCATTCAATTTATATTATTTAGTGCTTAGTGCTCTCTATTAAGCGTGTAATTCATTGTAATCATTATGCTTAGAAGAAGCAACACATAAACCCAGTTTAACCTCTTTATAACTCAGTTTGGTAGTGGCTAATTTGCCTCAACGACTTGTAGGTTTTTTCAAGTTGGAAGTTGATAAGACTTGATTTGTAGAGTCAATGGTTTCAGTCTGAAAGTTGAGAAGACTAACTTGTAAGGTAAGGTGTAACACTTCAAATTTTATGATTTATCTAATAGGATTTTACATAATTAATTTAGTATTGCATGTGTTTAGAATATGTTTTGATAAGTAATTGTGATTAATTTTCCTTAGAGGTGTATTTGCTATAATGTGATAATTTTATGGGTATTTAATTTAGTGAATAAGATAAATTGTAAGTATTTATTCTATCAAATTATTTTTGTGAAAATTAGTAGTGTTTTAATATGAATATTTTGGAGAAAATTTTTAGTATGGAGGAGTAAAATAAATTATTTATTTATTAAGGATTTTTTTAAAAAAAAATTAGAAAAGGGATTTTGGGTCAGACTGCTATTTACACCTTATTTTCTACTTCTCTATTTCATTTGGGCCTTTATTACACTGCAACAGACTTTCTCATCTGCACCTACGATCTATTTGCTACATCCCCTTTTACTGTTTCAATATGGACTTTGGCCTACTCTATTTTAGGTCTTTTAAATATGTTACTTTGACACCTAGGTAATTGCTACCAGCACCCCCTCTCAACAAATTAAAAATTTGCATCGCAGACTTCTTCCCCTTTAGACGACGCTGCCCCTCAATATCAAGATTAAATAAACGACGGCTTCAAGTGTTGTTTTATCATCACCAACTACCTACTGCTCAACTAAAAGAACATCAATATTCTTAGGTACCGGTATCTTCCTCCAAGCAAGAAGCTTCAATAGTGAGGACTTTCCCATTCCATTCGGCCCAACCAAACCATACCTTTTTCCGTGTGATATTCTCACTGATGCATTCTTCAGAAGTTATTTACCCATAGCAGACACCGAAATTTTTTCTATCGTTATAGCTTTAACGTTAACATCAACATCATCGTCTCCATCAAGAACTGAACTGTCGTCTTTGGACCTTGATTCCGATCGACATGGTGGTTTTCGAAAACAATAGTTTCGTGATCTACACATCAAAAGCTTCACCCTACATCCAATGTTTTTCAATTTTGCTAATGATCACAAAAATCCGTTTTCGCCGAGTTACGTGTCGTTACCAATGAGCATTTTGAGTTGTTTGTGTCGGTGAGATCTTTTTTGCTTACTTTTTACGTCTTTTTACACACTTTCTTTACTCTTAATATTTTTGGTTATTTATGTTTTATATTAAAAAAAATATATTATATTTTAAATCATAATTTCAATTATGTATAAATATCAACTAATTTCAAATAAAGAATTTTAGTCTGTTGTAGATACAATCTGGTTGGATTAGCTAAACTTATGCTTACTATTTAATTTCTTAATATTTATAATAGCTATTGTTAAATTTGAAAATATATAATTTGTTTCGATTATTCTTACAAGTTAGATATTTTTATTATTATTAAAATACTATAACTATTATTTATTTTAAATATTTAATGATTTAATGTATGTAGATATACATATAAAATTTATATTTTATAAAATAAATGTTTGAGATATATTATGAATTGTAAATAATTTATTTTTATTAGTTTGTTATGTTGGATTGATTGTCTTTGCGGGCTATTAAAGACAAGGATTTAGGAAGGCGAGACACATACTCAATAAGTTTATTCGAGTTTGTTGTTATCGTGAAGTTCTCTATTTTCTCTTAGGCTTCGTGAAATCTTCTATCGAGGTATATGGTGAGCGTGAGTTTGAATTCATGGGTGTAAATGAAGTGAGATGAACGAAAATATCGTATTTTCCATAATTCATTCGGGGCTCGCTACGTACGGCTGAAGGCCTTTGAATAATAGTTGACTAATGAGAAAATTTGAATTAGGTGAGATTAAAAAAATGAGTTAGAAACTTTTATAGGGTGTTGTTTGATTTGATTTTGAAGATCATGTCATAGTTGAATTACTATAGAATTGTGTATTTGACGTATTATGTGCTTTCTTTATATCCACCCGTGATGTTGTTATATAATATAAAATATGATGAATTGAAATTATTTGTATTGCAATTGATGTGGTGTGTATGAATGATCTAGTATTATTATTTGTGAGTAAAAATCTTGTATTGTTGGAGCTTGTGTATTACGATGATAAAATTTGAATGTAATGTATGACTATGGAAATATGAAATGATGATGTGTGCTTGTTGACTTATGATGTGACCACCTTAATGAATATCATGAAATGCATATTGTGTTTAATTGAATAGTGATGAATTCGACCCGTACCGATGGTGGTTCTCTTAATGGAATGAGTAGTCTAGGCCAACAAGGGGAGAAAATAAATATTGAGAATTTTTGAAGTGGAGATCATTTTTGTCATCCTATAGGTAGAGTTTGACAAGCCTAGTGATTTCGGGGAAGTACAACTGAATGAGCCTAATTGTAGTTGTCGACTGTTGAGCATTAAGGCAAGATTGGTAGACCTTGGAGGTATTCAGGTGGGGTATTCCTAGGTGACTTGGAGGTAGCACTCCAAATGTCGGGAGCTACCATGCAACACACGTTTACCTCAACTATCACGTATATGTGTCTCGGGTTGAGTTGACGAGATCTATGAGGATAAGGCCAATTTGAATTGTCCATCCACTTGCGTAGTGGCATGGTATAAAGCCTCATAACCAAGTACTTCAGAGTTAAATGGTACCAAAGAAAGAGGAGGAGTTTAGAGTATAAGAGCATGCCTAACATTACTTGATTTGTGTGTTGACTTACTTGACATTGTGGATTGTATCAATGTATTACCTGGATTATTCTTGTTAATTTTGATTTGATATGATATGGTGTTTAATTAATGTTTTACGTGTTCTTCTCAATTATTTTATACTATTACATTTTTTTCGAAGCTCACCTTTTGTTGCTTGTGTTTGGCGCTGGCGAGAGCGCAATTATTTCATGTTATCGGTTGGTAATGTATGCTCTGATAGGTGATACTATGTGGGAGTAATTTGTTGTGTTTTGTTGAGTTATAAACTAATTCATGTTTTGTAAACTCTACCGATCAATTGCATTATATTCGATCTTTTATTCAGAGATAAAAATTAATTATCTCTAAGTTTTGAACATGTTTTTATGTCAGAAATATTTGCTTAATAAACATCAACTATATTCAATGTTAAAGGATTTTTAATTGAGAACTTTTATGCAAATGTCTTGTGTAAGTGTGACACCATGAACCTTATATTTTAAAAGAAAATTCTTTTATATTCTATTTTTGGACCACTGCAAATCTCTTTTAAAATTAGTGCATTTTACTTTTTATTTCAATTTGCGTTAAGGGTGTCACATAAGGTGTTGTCATTCAGGTTCTTAATTATGTTTTGATGTTAGAAATATTTGTTTAATAAACATCAACTATATTCAATATTAAAGGATTTTTAATTGAGAACTTTTATGCAAACGTCTGTGTAAGTGTGACACCGTGAACCTTATATTTTAAAAGAAATTTCCTTTATACTTTATTTTTGGAACACTGCAAATCTCTTTCAAAACTAGTGCATTTTACTTTTTATTTCAATTTGCGTTAAGGGTGTCACATAAGGTGTTGTCATTCAGGTTCTTAATTATGTTTTTATGTTAGAAATATTTGTTTAATAAACCTCAACTATATTTGATGTTAAAGGATTTTTAATTGAGAACTTTTATGCAAACGTCTAGTGTAAGTGTGACACCGTGAACCTTATATTTTAAAAGAAATTTCTTTTATACTCTAACTTTGGACCACTGCAAATCCTAGTGTCACATAAGGTGTTGTCATTCAGGTTCTTATTTAGTGGATAAATGCTTATGTCGATAATTAGTTGGTAGTGAACCAGTAAAAATCCTAGTGTTTTCCCCTCTTCCCTAATACTTTGTTACATTGATGCCTATGTTATGTCATATATGTCCTAATATCCCGAACCCTAGTTTTGAAAAGAAGTTCTTAAGAAGGCAAATACAATTCACCCCTTTTCTCATGTTTTTGCACCTTCAATCAGAACTCGATCTCAAGGTTGAGCACTTTACAGTAATTGAGAAAAGATCCATGTTTCAACATGTCTTGTTTTGATGAGGAAGCCTCATGATGAAATATCAACAGATCCCTCTAGTTGATGAGGTTTTTACATGGAGGAAAATGAAGACATTGAGACTATGTTTTCCAGGTTTCAGACTCTTGTCTCAAGGTTAAAAGTTCTTCAAGGAGCTACACAAATGTTGATCATGTCAAGAAGGACCTAAGGAGTTTGTCGAGCAAGTGGAGACCCGAGATCACTGTTTTTCAAGAACCAAAAGACTTGAATAGTCTTCGTTTAGAGGATTTAATCATGTCTCTCAGGTTTCATGGGATTGAAGTTGCAGATGAAGGCTCTACAAGCACAAGAAGGCTCTACAAGCAACATCAGAATCAAAGGATAATGATTCAGAGGATCATAATGGAGGCTTAGATGATGCGAAGCTTGCTTTCATATCTAGAAAGATTCAAAGGATGTGGCACAACAAGAAGTCTTTACCTTAGAAAGGATCCAAGCAGTCCAACAGAAGAAAGGATGATAAGTCTGACAAGAAAAGCATCACCTGCTATGGATGCAATGAACCTGATCACGTCAAGTCAAAATGTCCCAATTTGGAGAAAGGAAAGTTCCAAAGGAAATTATAAGTCTAAGAAGAAGGTTTTGATGGCTACATAAGATGACTCTGATGGTGAAGAGAAAGCTGATTTGGCTATGATGGTTGATCTTGACTCTTACTCTTGAAGTAAATATGTGGACGAGGAAATTGAGGTACTTTTTGATTTGAATAGCATTACAGTTATAAATGGCTTTTTAAATAAAAATCACATTATTTCTTTAAAACTAAAAACTCTCATAAAAATTCATTTGAATCTGATTGAATAATACAATTCTCTCAAAAAATGAATTTGAAGAACTTAAAAGAGAAAATATGACTATGAATAATAAAATTATTTCAAAACCATCAGAGGAACCCATTTTCAATTCAATCAAATATGAAGTAGCACTTCAGGATTTCCTTGCAAACAACATAGGTAGATGAAATCTTGCATATATGGTTTATGGTGTTAGTAGAAATAATAAGTGAGGAATAAGGTTTCAAGAAGTAGTGATTAAATCTAAATTTACTCTTACTGATGAGATACGTACTGTATGCTCCAAGAAAGGTCACAATAAAATATCTTGTCATATGCTAACAACATGGAAAGACAAGAAACCTTTCAGAACTAACAAATCAAGACCCAATCAAATTTGGGTACCCAAAGATAAAATTTTCAATGTTGTAGATGCTCTCAACAACCAAATTGAAATGCCAGTCATGGTATTTGGACAATGGATGCTTGCGACATTTGACAGGAGAAAGGTCTATGTTCCAAGACCTAACTTTGACCAATAGAGGCTTAGTGACTTTTGGAGGAAAGCATAAAGGCACAATTGTTAACAACTCTCTTACTTCTATTAATAATGTTTTGTTAGTTAAGGGATTAAAACACAACTTACTAAGCATATGTCAATTAAGTGACAATGGTTATGATGTAGTCTTTGATCAAAAGTCATATAGGGCAATAAGTCAGTCTGATGGGTTTGTATTGTTTACTAGCTAGAAGCAAGGTAACATTTATAAAATAAACTTTTCTAACTTAGAAAAACAAGAGATTAAATGTTTTATGTCTTTGAATGATGAACAACTGATTTGGCACAAAAGGTTGAGCCATGCCAATTTGAGGTTAATCTCAAAATTAAACAAATTCAACCTTGTTAAAGGTCTGTCAAATCTTAAATACAAATCAGAAGTTCTTTGTGAGACTTGTAAAAAAGGAAAACAAACAAAAAATTATTTTTCTCCTAAAAACATTGTTTCCACAAACAAAACTCTTGAACTTTTACACATAGATCTTTTTGGCCCAGTTCAAATTGCCTCTGTAAGTGGTAAAAAATATGGACTTGTCATTGTTGATGTTCTCGTTGGACATGAGTTAATTGCTACCTTATGCAAACAAGTGCAAAATGAAAAATCTTTTTCAATAGTAATTATTCATAGTGATCATAGAGGCAAGTTTGAAAACAAACTCTTTGAAAACTTCTCTAAAGAGAATGATATTTTACACAATTTATCCTCCCTTAGAATGCCTTAACAAAATGGTGTTGTAGAAAGGATAAATCACACTCTTCAAGAAATGGCCTGCACCATGATGCATGAAATGAATATTGCTAAGCACTTTTGGATAGAGGCAATAAATATTGCATGTTATATTCATAATAGATTCTGCATCAGACCAATTCTAAATAAGACTCCTTATGAATTGTGGAAAGGTAAAAAGTCTAACATTTCCTATTTTTGTTAGTTTGGTTGTGTTTGTTATGTTTTGAACACTAAAGTTAGTCTTGGCATGTTTGAATCACAAAAGCGTAGCTTCTTGGGATATATTATTAAAGATCTAAAGCTTATAGGGAGACTTTGATCATAGAGGAGTCAATACAAGTTAATTTTGATGACAAGCGGCTTGTCTTGAAAAAGTCAAAGCTAGATGAAGTTCATGCGAGTTCTGAATATATAGAGGAAACAGTAAAACCAGAGGTAGAACCCATTGGATCTTGTGCCAAGACCAGAGGAAAAGAAACCCATTGAAATAAAATGGGTATTCAGGAACAAGCTGAATGAAAAGGGAGAGGTTGTCAAGAACAAAGTACGCCTAGTTGCACTAGGTTACAGTCAACAAGAAGGTATTCATTACATTGAGAAGTTTTCTTTGGTTTCCAAGTTCGAGGCAATACGCATTTTACTTTCTTTGTTGTTTGCAATAATATCCATATATCAAATTGATGTGAAAAGTGCATTTTTAAATGGTTACATAAATGAGGAAGGTTGACACTACCTTATTTAGGAAATCAATTAAAAATTACCTTCTCATAATTCATATTTATGTAGATGATATTATTTTTGGTTCGACTAATAGCCCCATCTGCCAAGAATTTGTGAGGTTAATGCAACAAGAATTTCAAATGAGTATGATGGGAGAACTAGAGTTCTTCTAAGGAATTTAGATTCATCCAAGTAAAAATGGTGTGTACATTCATCAGACTAAGTATACAAAAAATCTTCTAAAGAAATTCAAGTTGGATGAATGCAAGCATATATCTACACCAATGCATATATGCTCACTTGATAAAGATGAATCAGGAAAAAGTGTTGATTAGAAAACATACAAAGGAATTGTCGGGTCACTTCTTTACCTTACTGCATCCAGAACTTATATTCCACTTAGTGTGTGTGTGTTCTAGGTTTCAAGTTGATCCAAAAGAATCCCACTTAACAGCTGTTAAGAGGATCTGTAGATACCTAAAGGGCACTACTAACTTGGGTTTAGTCTATAAGATTTCATATGAGTACAGGTTAGTTGGATATTGTGATGCTGACTACGATGGATATTGTGTAACAATTAGAACAAGAAAATCTTAAGAAGGTGCCACAGGAAGTCACCAAGCCCGAATCAATTCTCGCTCCAATCAATCAAGAGTATGAAGGAAGATTCGTGTGAATAGGTTTTTGAACACAATCTTAAATTAGTTTTTGAATACAATCTGAAAATAGTTACGATCCATAATTATAATTGAAGGAAATCTTTGACCAAGGTGAAAAGAAGATATTACCAAAATATTGTTTACAAGAATATATGGTCAAAATATTGTTAACAATAAGATATGGTCAAAATATTTTCACAAGAAGATATGGTCAATATAATGCTTACAAGAAGATATGGTTAAAATAATATTCACAAGAAGATATACTCAGAATTATTCGTAAGAAGATACATTCAGAATTATTCATAAGAATATCAACTCAGAATTATTCACAAGAAGATACACTCATAAGAAGATACATTCAGAGTTTGTTCACAAGAAAGATATGATCGTGATTTTACAAAGATAAAAGTGAAACCCTAATCTATTCTATAAATAAATACTTAAAGCTAATGAAGAAAGCAAGAACTCATAAACTCATAAATCCATACAATTTAGAACAACTTTTGAGAGCTCAAATTTACTAAATATTGAAAGGTCAAAGGTTTATGTTCTAGAGAAGCACTTGCTCAAAGAATTATTTTCTAAGTGTTTTAGCGTGAGAAATCAATTGCAACATTATGCTTAGTAGAAGCGAAACATAATCCATCCCAAACTTGTGTAACTCTACCCGATAGTGGCTTTATTGTTCCTCAAGCAATATGTGGTTTTTAGGTTGTTTTGAGAAGGTTGGCTTGTTTGTTTTCCTAAAAAAGCCTATAGGTGTCAGGTTGTTTTGAGAATATTGATTTGTAGGGTCAGATGTTGTGTAATTCAATTATTTGAGTTAGTGGTTAAATCGCTCTAAGTGAAGGGATTGGATGTAGCTATCAAGTTGGTAGTAAACCAGGATAAATCTACTTGTGTCACTAAACCCGAACCAGTTCTTCAATAAATAGTTAAGAAGAATCCAACTTAGACAAACACAATTTAACCCCCTTCTCTTGTTTGCACCTTTAATTGGCATCAAGAGCCTGATCTCAAGGATGAGCACTTTACATTGTTTGAGGAAAGATATAAGGATTCAACATGTGTAGATTCGATGAAGAATCCTCTGGAGGAAACATTAGCAGACCACCTCTGTTTGATGGAGAATATTTGAGTATTGGAAGGACAAACTCAAAAGCTTCTTTATTAAACAAAATCCTGAACTTCAGGACTTAGTGAGAGAAGGCTAAATTGCTCCAACAAATACTAATGGCACTAAAATTCTAGGGAAAAAGATGGATGCTAAATAGAAGAAGATGTACAAGATGCATCACAAGTCCAGAACCTTCATGATAAATGCACTAACAAAGAAACAACAAAGAAAATCTATGACAATTTGGTTCTGACTTATGAAGGAAGCAAGCAAGTTTGGAAAATATGAACTATTTCATATGGAAGAAGATGAAGATATTGAAACAATATTTTCCATATTCCAGACTCTAGTCTTAGAATTAAAGATTTTTTAAAAGAGTTATACTATTGTTGATCATGTGAAAAGAATTCTTAGGAGTTTACCAAGCAAGCGGAGACCTAAGATTACAACCATTCAAGAAGCTAAGGATCCTAATACTCTTACGTTGGAAGAACTGATTAGCTCATTGAGATCACATGAGCTTGCAGGGGATGATCCCAAGCAAAAGCAGTAAACTTTGGCTTTGAAATTCAAGTAGAAGAAAGCCGTTAAGGTAATAATAGAATCAGAGGATAATGATTCAGATGACTAGAATGTCAACTAAAAGGATGAGGAGTTGGCTTCCATATCTAGAAAAATTAAGAGGATGTGACACAACAGAAAGAATCCATTCCCTCAAAGAAATTCCAACCAGTTCACCAAAGGAAAGGATGACAAGTCTAACAAGAAAAGCATCGTCTACTATGGATGCAATGAACCTGGAGATGTCAAGTCTGACTGTCCATATCTAGAAATGGGAAACATCAAAGAAAATACTCCAAACCCAAGAAGAAGGTTATGATGGCTATATGGGTTGATTTTGATGAATCCTCTAAAGAAGAGCAAGAAAATTTGGCTATGATGGTTTATACTAACCATAATTCTAACTTTGATTCAGACTTTGGAAGATAATCTACAGATGAAGAAATTGTGATACTTTCTAACTTAACCTAATCTGAATTAATTAAAGTCATAAATGATTTCTTAAATAAAAACCAAAATTTATCTCTTAAACTGAAAACACTTAGGAAAGTAAATACAAACCTGACTGAAGAAATTAATGTTTTAAAAAAATAAAATGTTGACCTTAAAACATAAAATACAAATCTGAAAGATAATTATGTCTCAAAAACTTTAAAAAATGTCATATGTAATTCTAATAAATATCAAGTAACATTTCAAGACTTTCTAGGTAAAACAATATAGAAAGAATCATGTATGTTTCTATGATTTATGGAGTTAGTAAAAATGGTAAAAGAGGTCTAAGATACCAAGAAACAGTAACTAAGTTTGAACTTATCAAACATGATGTTTTATGTATTGTTTTCTCCAACAAAGGTTAGTCTAAAATATCTTGTCTCATGTTAAACACAAGGAAAGACAAGAAACATTTCAAGACTAGCAAACCAGGACCCAACCAAATTTAGGTAAACTAAGAACAAATTATATATGTTGCAGATACTCTTAACAACCAAGTTGAAACACCAATCATGGTAACTGGACAATGGATGCTCGCGGCATATGACAGGAGAAAATTCTATGTTCCGAGGTCTAACTTTGATTAAAGGAGGCACAATAACTATTGGACGAAAGTAGAAAGATCATATCATTGGATAGGACATAGTCTGTAATGGCACCTCTCTTTCTATTAAAGATGTTTTGTTTGTTAAAGGTCTTAAACATAATTAATTAAGTATTAGTCAATTAAGTGATACTAACTATGATATTATATTTAATCAAAAATCATGCAAAAAAATTAGTCAAAAAGATGGATTTGTACTCTTTACAGGTCATAGGCAAAATAACTTATATAAGGTAAATATGTTTAGCTTAAAGAAACCAGATGGTAGGTGTCTCATGTTAGTAAATGAAGAAAAATTAATTTGAGACAAACAAAAACATATCTTTATACCCATGATAATCAGACATAGTTGGACAATAAAGGTTTACTAACTGGTTTACGACTCTTTGTTGCATTTTTAAAGATTCTCCGACAAAATGTTTAGTAATAATATATAATAATGTAGTAGTTACATCTTCTTCAAGACCATTAGATTCATGCTTCATGGTATTTAGCATAGTTTGTCTATCTGAGTCAGAGAATCCTCCTCAAGAAAAAGAATCCAAATCGAAGCCCTTTCATCCGAAGCTAAGATCCCTAGCTAAGTGAGTGCAACAGTTTAGACTCCACCATAATATGTAATTTGGGGATTATGCGGAGTGCACAGTGCTTGGATAGATGAGCTGGCAAGATGTTGCCATTGGCCCTTCCTGTATAGGTTTTCCTTTTCAGACATGAAATCTTACAGGCCCAAAAGGTAATAGTCGCACCCCAACCTTTACCGGTAGTTCCTGAGTTAGAAGTTAAAGCTGTAGTGGATAACATATTTGATATCTTATATAGTTCCTCTTTCCTTGCTTCTTAGTTTGTCTAGGAGTAGGAGTTATAAGTCATAAGTAGTGGTGAATCTATGTAGCTGTCAGTTGGTAGTTTGTAACTATCAACCGATAGTTGCTTTTCGAGAATGATATCTTATCTTATAGGGTGGTCATGGTATAGCCTATATAGAATACTATCTCCCCCTAACTTAATAGGAATTATCTCTATCTATTGAACGTTGTTGGTCTTAGGGGTAAGGAATCGTTATCATTTAGCAGAAGTACTTCCTAGGATGGAAGATAATTATGTCCTTATTTAGCTTAAGCTTTGGACTTAGAGCGGGTAGAAGATTTAATATTTAGTTTCTTTTGTTACTTGATATTTTATAATATTGAGTAATTCTTGGAAGGTATTGTGAACTATTATGTAGTGACAATGCCATTTTTATGTTTGTATGTTTTGAACCTCCTCTGTAACATTATTATGTAAGATATTAGTATCATTTTCTAAATAAATGGTAATGTGTGTTATATAATACATTTGTATTTCCTTCTATATAAGTCGGTCATGTAAGAAATATTATATAGAGACCCTTGATTTTATTTATAACTCGTTAGATTATATAATTATTTAAGTAATTATGTTCTTAAATTTATTTTGAAAATGAAGCTAAACATATTGAATTGCATGTGTTATATGCTAGTTGTGTTTAAGATTGAATTTTCTGTTATAATTGCTTTCTTATAATTTTTGTGATCAATTAAGTGATTCTATGATACTTCAAATTTGATCAAATTACTTTAATTCTATATGATTCAATCAAATAATTTTTCTTGTATAAAATTATTTTATCATTTTGGTTCGATTAAATTGCAATACCTATTGACTTAAAGCTACAATTAAATAGAGATTAGCACTCTATTCAATCATATTTCAATAATTATGTTGCTACACTAGGGTTTGGTGAAAAGGGGTAAAATGTAGAGTGAAAACACACAAAAAAATGAGGTGTTTGAATTATGTTTTTTAGTTAAAAACTTTTTGGCGTGGCTATACAAAAGTAAAGAAAGCAGAGAGGACAAGAACATAGAGACACAAATGATTTATCCTAGTTGACCACCAACACGATAGCTACGTCCAATCCCTTCAAGCTAAATGATTTAATCAACTAGTCCCCCACGGAATCAAACTTACACTTGAACACCTACTAGTCACACTGATTGTGTTCAATCTTCTCAACCTTCTAGCTTAGAACAGTCAAGTTGTTGAGGAAGGAAGCACTATTGGGCTATGTTACAACATAATAGGTTTAGGTTTTTTTTCTTCTGAAATAACTCTCACAGAAGAGTGTTTATAAATTCGTTCTTTCAAAAACTTTTGTCAGCAGTAAAGTAAAATGAATGATTACAAGCAAGAGTGTATATGTGTTTATAGCTTATACGTTTCTTGTTTTTCCAATGAGGAATGCACATCCTTTTAAAGAGATCGATTAGGGTTTCTGGTTATTGTCCTAGTTGCAAGAAATCAACATGATTCATGAAGTTTTGCATTGTATTTTTTTAGATTGATTTGCCATAGAAACTTTCCAAAATTGATCTTGTAATTGATTTAGCGTATCCGGTTTAAAACCGTTGGGAAGCAAAGGATACCATGGTCAGAGCATGTCTTAAGATCTTCAAACAAGTAGTAGATTCAAAATGTTCATCAAAGGCAGACGATCATATGTTGAATCAATCACTTGAATCAATCAAGAGCATGTCTTTTGATTTTCATTAGAGCTTTGACTTCTTCAAAATGTTGAATTTTTCAGAGTGTTGACTTGCTTTAGAGGATACATAGTAACTTAGAGTCAGACGATCATATGCTTTATGTGATTAATTAGAGGCAGAGTCAATCACTTGTTTGACATGCTTATCAGAGGCAAACGAACAAACGCTTGTTAAATTCGTTAGAGACAGACAAACAAACGCTTGCTGAATTCATCAGAGGCAGACAAACGAGTAGGGATTGCAGTCATTGGATGCAGACGATCCATAATACATTTTCATTCATCAAAGGCAACTAAACTACGACATTGCTTGCGTTTCCAAAGGCAATCGGGACACAACGTTGCTCGGGTATAAGACTTAGAGAAATGGAGTCAAGCACAATCTTGTTGTTCCTTTGTCTTCGTCCAGTTATTAGAGGATATGACATAAGAATCTATAAAATTCACTTGATCTAAGATTTGCACACTAAATCAAAATATTAGTGCATTAAATTTTTTCCACAAACGATTTTGTCATCTTCAAAATAACTGAGAGACATATTTTTTCAAATCAACTTGACCTCAAAACAAAAATCATACTTAACACTATTTATAGATGAAGCCATCGCGTCAAACGATGATGTGATACATAACATTCTCAGTCAACATATGTCTCCCACGACAAAGGTGTCATTTGAATGATGAAGCAAAACAAGGGGTTTGATGTAAGAATACACTACGCTGCACGACAAGGGGAATGTTTTCACCATGTGAACTAGTACAAAATTGTTTTGTTTGTTTCTCCTACCTTTCTAGCTCTTAATGACTTCATAATAATTTGATTAAATTATTATATGCTTAGTCTCTTATTCTAAGACATCACATTACATAATATAACACATCATAAAATTTATCACAAACATATTTATAAAAGTTTTACAAAAAATAATATGTTACAATTCTTCTCTCGTTAAATAACTTTTATCCTCGAAATGGTACTCAAAGTAAATAATAAAAAATTTGAGGTTTGAATTGTGTTTTATAAAACCTTTTCGGATAAATAAAGTTTTGAAAACCTTTTCAAAAGCAAAAAATTTGAATAAAAGTAATTTCAAAAATAAAAGAGATAGTGGAAAAAAGATGAACACAATTTATATTAGTTCACCACTAATTGATAGTTATATCTAATCTCTTTATTAACGAAGGATTTCAACTATAATCAATAGATTGCACACCAGAGTATACTTAGTTCAAACTTTACTTTAGTATTCTTAAAATGACTTATTAAGTTCAAGCATTTGAGGAATCACAAACCAGTGCTTGGCCAAAACACAAGTTTCTAAATACTATTTGAACAATAAAGATAACGCTTAAGATGAGAGAAATAGAAAGGTTTAACTCAAAATACAATTGATAGCTTCCTTATAAAATATTGATAATTATATAGACAATGAAAAAATTCAGTTGTTGTGCATTTAGTTGTTATCGTACAAATAAAAATGTGATTTTTATTTTTATGGTGTTTGGTTCTGAAAATCACAAATGTTCTTGTACGATTTTAAGAATTTGAAAATTAATTATTTGGACTATATTTTTTCCGCTTAAAATCCTCGTACAACAAATGTCATTTATTTCATTCCTTCTTGCAAATTAATTTATTGTCTTAAGAAAGACACAATATGAGACAAGGGAAACTATTATTGAGTACCAGACATATTTGACTTTGGATACTTGAAGACCAGACAATACATAAACAAGGGTTTAGTACAATTGGTGAATTGTGTCCAATGATGTATAATATACTTACTTGAGAAAACATTAGAGGATAAATTAATCTTGTACATAACATATTATCATCAAAATAATTAAAGATCATTTTTTTTAGACCACCTTACTTCCAATATTAACTTCAACGGCACATTTTAAACTTGAGGGATATATTTATCAATTTATGATATTTAGACTAAAAAGGTTAGACATTCACAATCTTGATGACCAATTCAGTCGTTCACTTTAAACGTTACATAAAAAAATATTTTATCCAATTTAGTTGAAACTAAATGTTATCTATCTTTATATCTCACAGTTGCAATGAAGATTTCATTTTGTCATTAATTCTGGATTATTTAGGTGTTTAGTGTATGTATTCCATTTCATTTTTATTTCTCCTCCATTTTTAATTATAAGACCTTATTTTACTTTTTCTTCACATGCATTAATGATTTAAGATGTCTTTATTTAGTTTACTATTGAAAAACAATTCTTTTTCTATCTCATGACACCAATAGTTTTAGGAATAAACATATAAAAATAACCCTTTTTTCAACAAATTAATTATTTAAACTACTTTTTAATATGCATAAATTTTGTTAGAGAGTCATATAATAATGGACAAATGAAGCATAAAAAGGGCTTTAAATGTCAAAATGGATTTGTTTCTAACATCATCTAATTAGAGTTTCAAAATCCTTCTAAAATCCTCAATAGGCATCTCAAGGTATTAGCATATATGTTCAACCAGTTTTCAGATTTTAATTTTTCTAAAACAATAAAACAGAATTTAAGAAAGGAATCAAACAGGCCTTTAACTACAATTTTTCTGAACTTGTAAGTTTTCTATTTGAAATGAGCCCAAGAGAGGGGACTTAGACTAAATTTTTAACTTCTCCATTCGCATTGCGTACTGATTCAACGATTTCAAAACAACCATACAATTGTGTTTTAGCTGTTTTATCAAAACCAATGTTTTGAAGACATTGCTATTTAAATTGAAAATTTCAAGAATTAACCCCTTGATTTGCAAGATGTATTGAGAATCAATTTTAGCATTTAAAAGTGCTCTCTTGATGTTCTTATATACATACATTTTTAAAGTTGTTTTGCAAAAACTAAAATAATATCAATTAATAAGCAGACTTTCAATATACTCCTATCTTTCATTCTCATTTATTTACTCTACTATTCCTTTGTCAATATCAGTACGTTTCACAGGATACAACAGATGAGACAAGGTAGAGTAGAGGGAAAAAGCAATTTCCAGCTCTGCTAATAGTAGGAGAAAATAAACAATCAGCTAAATGAAGATGAGAAACAAAAGGTAACGTTTTCCTTTAATTAACTAACACAGCTGTAAGCCTCTAAAAAATGAAGGTGAAAGAAGGCACAAGAAATTTTTTACATGTTAGACCCTGTAGGAAACATATACACATTCCCCAACCACTCGAAGCATTCTCCAACTATAAAGCAAAGTGAAAAACCCACAATGGGTGCATAGAAAACATTTAAGTATGCCTATACCTATACTTTCTATACAAAACCCAACCCAAAATCTTATGTACCAAATGACAGGAATATTAAATCAACCTCCCGACAACCTAAAATTGCTCCGTTGTAAATGTGTTTGAATCACTATTCAAGGCTATTATACTCATCACCTCCTCAGCAGAACAAAAACAATGGACTTGAACAAACTACTTGGAGAAGATTCACTACACTTCTTTTTAATACCACTAGAAAGCTTCAACTGCCACTGGACATAGTACTACCAAATTGACTGATCAAGATGATACATGCGTTTCTCTAGTTGTAGATTTTTATTGGTTTATCAAATGCATGGCGATTCTGCAAAATCGAGATATAATCATCATAGGCTTCAAAAACCCGCACATGAAATTAATTCCAGTGACATTACAATAATCTGTCCATTATTGCCAATATCATATGTTTTAAACTACCAATTATTTTGAGACAAATAATGGCTGCTGTCTTTTTCATTTAAGACCAAAAGTTTTGTTAGGGGAAGGGAAACTCTCCCGCATTCATGTTAAAAGTGTCTTGCATAGGGAGAGGTAAGGGGAAAGAACAGTCGGGAGGTATGATCTATCAGCAAAGTTATTGCAGGATTCATGTCTGGATGTGTTTGAATGAGCTTTTCCTATTCCATTATTTTGAGTAAGTTATCACAGGATTCAAAGGAAGGAGGAACTAATTTCCTGATAATATTATACCTGATTGGCTGTATAGGACCTTTTTGGGGAATTGTCGGTGTGTTCCAATCCGAGATATTGCTCCCACGCGCCGTATATGTCCCGTCTCTAAAAAACCAAACAAAATTACAATGTTATTACTAGATCTAGTAGAAATAAATAAGCGGACACCTAATTCCATGGACACTGGACAGTCTCTCAAGCTTAGAAACAGGTCACAATTCAAAGATGTAATTACAGAGCCGAGAGAATAGACATACCTGAAACCGAACAGAAATAATATCTGTATCTTGAAGGTACTCAGGACGACCAAGTGACACAAACGCAAACTTCCACTGCAAGGAAACGACAGAAGAAATGCATTAATAATAATTAATGAATCAACAACGGCTTAATTGAAACTACCTAAAATAGATACAAGATTGAAATTGCCTGAGTCACTAGACAACAAAAGTAATCATGCAAATCTGATGTGTTTTGAGATTTACAACAAACGACATGAAGTGTGTAATAAATTATGCTTGTGCAAATATAAATGATACATATCTGACAGAACCACAGCATGAAGAAACTATTTCAAACAATACATAGCAAGCCTCAATAACATTGAAAAAGAATACCCAAGTTTGAAAATTGACTTGAGCTCAGAACTATTTTATGAAGTGTTTCAAAATCATTTCACACCAATATATTAAATGAGGCTCTTGTGAATGTCAATCATCTCATTAAACTCTCCCACAACAACCATATGTGTTTCTAACAAACCACCACATGGCCTCTCCTATTTTTATTATTCACAATTTTTAATTAAAATTCCAATGGAAGTCTATCCTATTATCCCCAAATATCACTTTGTTAAAATCAAATACAAAATATTAACTATTAACTAATATCTAAATATTCAATTCAAAACAATAGTTAAGAGAGTCATATGATACATGCGAGTTCCATCACGATTTGAAAAAAAACTAAATCAAATTGAAGCAAATCATTGTGCGTATCTATTTCAATATGAATTGCAACATGAATCTTGATTCATCAAAATGAATTGCAGCATGAATCTCAATTCATTTTGATAGATTAGGTTCTTCTGAGGGGTTGAACACCTGTCTTTTGAAGCTAGCCATTTTTCTCTCATTTTGATTTAAAACTTGAATCTTAAATTATTTTAATGTTGGTATTTAATATCTTAGTTTATATTTTTAGAAATGTCATTTTTATTAATCATGTGTCTTACCAGTTAACAACTAGTTAAACAAAACTGGAAGAAATTACAATTCCATTATACACAATTAACCAACATGCAGATAGTTGTATCATATTTGAAAACATAAAAACAGGAACACATAATTCAATCACATACACAATATTTACCTTCAAAAACTCCTCATTTGTAACTTGCAACTTCTTTTGTACACGCAATTTGACTTCAGCTAATGTCTCACCCTCACGGATAACCAAGAAAAAAGGATCTCCAAAGTTCTGAACATGCTGCTCTTCCCAAAGCATCCCCAGTGCAAAAGGAATGTGCAAATATTAGAAAATTTTAGAGGCAGTAACATGCTTCAATTGATTGAAAAGGAATTTTATTTTAGACAGATTTTAAGAACTAAAAATATGGATAAACCTACAAGCCATTTAATCTTACCATCTGATTTTGAGCAGTGTCTTTCAAAAAATGGTAAACATGTATCATCCGATCATGAGGTCCAAGGTTTTTCTCTTCTTCCGGAATCTGAAGCCATGAAAATCCATATCACTTATAGGAAATCAATTTTGAGAAGAATAATGCGTTGGAAGAAAGAATGACATCATATTATTGAAGAAAAATGGCATTAATGATAAACATAAGAAATACCCTTGGTAAAAGAGATTGATGAAATGAGCTTAAAAATAAATATAAAAAATTCATTACAAGACAAAGCAAGTGCAAAACAAAAACTGGTGCCAAACTGAAACTAGGACAAAGACGGTGCAAAACAAAAACCATGAGAAATCCAATGTCAATGCCAAATTGCAACCAAGACAAAACTAGTGTTTTCTAGGGGTGTTCACATCCAACCATTGTCAATGTGTAACTTCTGACATTTTTATTAGGCCCATTAATCAGGCCCTAGAACTTGCATATTCTCAGATTATGTATGTATCTTAGACAATTTAAATAATAGTCAACATTATCATATACATAGTATCAGAGCTCCCAATCTTGGGGGCATCACTCTCGCATAAAATATTAGCCACCTCTGTTGCAGTCTCTCTTTGCTGCCTTCATTGTGGTCTATCCTCGCTGACTTCTGTTGGGCAACCCCACTGCCCATTGTTGACTACTTTTGACCACCGCTGCCAACAATTATACCTCCACAACCACACCTAGACGATCACCTCCCATATCGACCGGAACCAAGAAGATCACTGCTATCAGACACCAAACACGCCCTCGCATGCCGCTGCAGCTTTGATGCCTCTCTGAAGTGTGTAAGCCACATGTTTCCTTTCACTACTCGTCCCACCACAAAAGATTTCAAGATTCAACATTTACCTTTGTTGTGGGTATTCCTGGCCATTATAGACTTGAGACAAGACTTAGAAGCGTATGGATTTCACCTGACTAGAAGGAAGACAAAGCGTATGGATTTCACCTGACTAGAAGCAAGACAGAGTATATAGAATGCAACTTTAGCAAAAGGTGAAGCATTTCTAACAAGAGGCGAAAGTTGGAGATCATACCATACCACAAGTCACACAGTTTAAATATTTTGGGGCTATGGCACAAAATGACAGAGAAATAAAAGGAGATGTAAACCATAGGATTCAAGTTGGGTGGTTGACACTTGAAACAGAGTGCCTCAGATGTTTTATGTGATGAAAAAAGTACCGCTTAAATTGAAGGCGAAATTTTACCCCACAACTATAAGACCAGTGATGTTTGTAAGGATGGAGTATTGAGTGGTACAAAATCAACACAAGGATAAAATAAGTGTAGCGGAGATGAGAATGTTGTGTTGAATGTCTGAAAAGACTATATGAGATAGCATTAGAAATGACATCGTTAGAAAGAGAGTTGGCGTAGCATATATCCTAGAAAAGATGGTAGAAACCCAACTTAGGTGGTTTAGGCGTGTAGAGAGGAGACTTGTAGATTCTATAGTAAGGAGAGTAGATCAGATGAAAGGTAGTCAAATTGCTAAATGCAAAGGGAGACTTAGAAAAAGTATAAGACAAACTATTAAAAAAGACTTTGAGATCCATGAGCTCGATAGAGATATATGCTATATAATAGAACATTATGACGTCATTTGATCCATATAACCGATCCTACTTCGTGGGATAAGTTTAGGTGGTCGTTGTTGTTGTATTTCTGACCCCATTTTCCTCTGCAGTAGCTTGGTTTGTTCGTCTTTAGTTAATGTGTTTTAGGTTTGGTAGACTCTAGTTTTTGGTCATTAGACTCAAGTTGTATTGATGATTGTACTCTAGTAAATTTGACTTTATTTGATGAAAGATAGATCAGAAGCACCTCAACTTTTCATTCAAATTCTACAAATAATGTAAAATAATTAAAAGAAACAAATAATTAGAACTTAAAAACAAAGTTTAAAAATAATGTAAAAAAAACAGAAATTAGAACATAAAAAATAAAAGAAAAAAAATTATTAAATAATTAGAATTTTAAAAAGGTAATCAAATTCAGAAAACTGACTTGAAATAAAGAATTAAAAGATTGGCACAATTAAGAAAAAGAGAAGCAAAGAAAAAATAATTAAAAATATTATCACAATAAAACTTAAGAACAGAAGTATTTAAAAATAATAACACCAAAAAATATCATAAAATTTTTAAACAAAATTGGAAGGGAACAAAGAATTTAATGGAGAGGGAATTGGGAAGTATGTATGAGGTCTTAAGTTCAAATCTCGTCACCCCGTTGTACACCAGAAAACAAATATTAATTTAAAAAAAAAAATAAAACAAAAGATTTTAAAAAAGAAAGCAATGTCAGATGAGACCTAAATGGTTTCAAACGGAAATGAGAAAGTTGACCAAACAATAACGGAAGTGAGAAAAAGTCAGCCTGCGCTACAAGTCTCACTTTTTAAAGGGTTTCCATCAATGAGCTTCACTTTTGTGGGTCGGGTCGCTGCACCTACCACTAATTGTTAGGTTTTTCACCTTTGGGCCTTACTACAAGTCTCGCCTTTTTTAAGGGTTACATGGCAGAAAACGAAAACACTTTAGTTTTCCATCATGGCTGCTGGCAGCGCAACAATTGCCACACAGAAAACAGCCGCCATGGTCCGCATATTGAATTCACTACACCACAGCCATAGTATGGGGGCTAGTCAAATCTCCACCACTGCTTTCCTCCTAGGAATGGGAATAGGCTAGGCCGTCCGTCAGGGGCCTATGGGCTGGCCTACTTATGGTCTGGCCTGGCCTATTTAATAAAAAGGCTAGGCTCAGACTGTTTTTAAAGCCTATTTATTTAAATAGGTCAGACTCAGACTTATAAAAAAGACTATTAGGCCTGACAGGCCGGCCTATATATATTTTATTATTTATTAATATTATTTATTATTATTATATTAATAATATTATTTCCTATTTTAAATTCTATCAATTAAGAAATTACTCTGAGCACTCCATATTCAGTAGTTGTTCTATATTCGGTAGCGATTCCATATTTGGTAGTCATTTCATATTCGGTGGCCGTTCAATTAGTCAATCACTCAGTAGTCGTTCTATATTTGTTTAAGAGTTAATAATTAGTGTGTTTGTTTCAGAAAAAAAAATCTATTATTTATCACAAAAAATTATTTTTTAGGGTTTAAAGGATGTTAGTTTCATATTTTTTAAAAATTATTTTAAATAGGCTTTCAGGCCAGACTTTTAAAAAGGTCAGGCTAGGCAAAAAAAAAAGCCTATGATAGGCCGTAGGCCAGGCTTAGGCCTAAAAAATAAATCGTAGGCCAGGCTTAGGCCTAAAATATAAATCGTAGGCCAGGCTCAGGCCTTTCAAAGCCTGGCCTGGCCTATTCCCACCCATATTTCCGCCATAGCTGCCTTTCGACAACACTGCAGGAAAAGGATTAATGCAACTTTTATAGTAAAGTCCGAATCAATAGAGTCTAGGAGAGGCATAGTGATGGGGCAGGGCGGCCATGGAGGACAGTAAAGTTTGTACCATATTAAAGTTATAGGGTGTCACATAAAAAGGGAAGTGAAATGATACAGGCTTTTAATATGTATGTGGTTTAATATGATTAATGATCTGGGGGGGGCAACTGTTATTTCCAATCCCTTCAGTCCAGATTCTATTTGATAACAACTTATCCCAACAACAAAACAATTTATTATTATAAAACAGTATATCTTTACCTCCTCTGCTCGTAGTGTCCAATAATGATCATTAATATTCTCAATATTTTCACTGACATGAAAAATCTGCAATAGATAGATCATAAAATGTGATGAGCATTACCAAAAACTTGAAACATCTTCACAATCATTATTAAGAAACGATGAAAACAGCAGCACAAAACTGATATTATATGGAAATATGCATTAAGTTATAGGTTGTCAAACAATTGAGACCACATAGGTAAAGCATGAAAAAATAAATATAAATTATGATGATTTTATCAAGCTACGATTCTATTTTGTTTAGCAGCTTACTCATTAAATCTTGAAGTATATGGTCATTGGGAAATGAAGTATTTCCCATCATTAAAAATGGAAAATAATAAGTGCAGAGGAATTCCATCATAAAAGAGGGAAAAACCTACTTCACCGTCATTACATGTTGCTGGTCATTTATACAGAATCTTGTAACCAGAATCTTCAGATTCAAGATTTTAGAAGAATATTAAAAAATAATGTTTTTTTTTTAGTTTTCACTATAACATTTTGTATGTTTCTATCTATAATTTTTAAATGTTAACACTTGGCATTTAATCCCATAAAAGCAGGTTAAATTATCTGAACTATTCCTAATTTCAGGAACACAACACAAATCCACTTTTCACTTTTGGCCTCAAATATAATGAACCGTCAACTAGCCAAGTTTAGGAAATCATGTTTACACTATAGATAAAAGCTTAATGTTAGTATTTCAAAGTAAAACTCAATATCTACATATTATCATTACCTTATAGATCTTGTGATTAAATACTTCAAGCAATCTAAGCTCCGCATCAGGATGTGATAAATCTACCTGTTTTGAGGGAAAATACATAGTTAGAAATTTCCATTAATGCAGCAGTCACTAGTGTTTAGCACAATAACACAGAAACACAATCCTAAACAATATGATTTTTTTATTAAAAATGACGTTGTATTGGTATCAGAAAGAGAAAGCAGTACATAAATGATGGAGGATAAATAATCCTCAGTCCAGAAAAGAAACATAAACAAATACACAGATATAATAGTTTTCTTAAACTAATCAGCAAAAAAAGTCCAATTACATTCCATATTTGAAATATTGATCTCTAAAAACAAACCAGGAGCAACTCTCGAAGAAGCTAATACACAATCCTTTCCTAAAATAAATTAAGGCAAAAAAGAAAGGAGCAATCTACCCAACGACACAAACCAAAAACTCCTGTAAACTACACTCTGCTCTTAAATGTGTATACTTATCTGCTTTCCCATTTTTAAACGTTCACATTCTTATCTCTCTCTTCTACTCTTAGAATGTCTCTATTTTTACATTCGAATTTGGAGACGACGGCGAGCTTGATACATGGACTTTTTGCCGCGTCGTAGCAACTAGTTCATGAAGTAAAGGAGGTAAGAGACAAGCAGAGACGTGTCCATGCCTTATTATGTTTTGTATCAGGGCTAGTTGAGTATGTATTTTGAGTCGTTAAACATTGTATATAGTCATGACCTGATTTTTGCCGGATAATAGAAGTTGTATACAGAAGTTTATATATATGTTTTGTATGGTTTAAATAGTTAAAAAAAAAATTTCAAGATTAAGTTACTAGTTTGAGGGTGTCACACTCGTATCCCCAACCAGATTGGTTTTGTTGAAAGGAAGAATCCACACTTAGTTGAAACAACTCATACCTTGCTCTTGCACAAATAGGTGTCGCCTCATGTTTTCGGGATACTATTCTCACAGCTTCTACTTAATAAATCACATGCCCTCCCTTGTTCTTGACAACCAAGAACAACACTTTGTTTTGTTCCTACAACATTTTTACTTTCTACCACTATGTCTCTTCAAAAGCACGTTTGTTGTTCATGGCCCTACTCCAGGGAAAGATAAACTTGTGGCCAAGTCCCTCCAGAGTTTTTCCTCAACTACTCTCATCTACAGAAAAACAATTGATGCTACTTCTGGAAATCTTCACTTGTACATTGTCTCCAAGTCCCTCCAGAGTTTTTCCTCAACTACTCTCATCTACAGAAAAACAATTGATGCTACTTCTGGAAATCTTCACTTGTACATTGTCTCTACAGATGTCATCTTCTTTAAGAATCATCCTTTTTTATTTTCTAATCCAGACTAGACAGATGATCCTGGTAAGTCAAATTTTCTTCTTCCAGATATCTCTAACCTTCTTATTGCACCCAGCCTTGTCTTTGTCCCCACCGATGGACATTGCACTAATCACTGGAGATATCTGTTGCACTGCAAATAGGTAACAGGTCCTCTTGGAATTCTAATACTATTTATGCTAGTTATGAGATGGCCCAATGTGAAGTAGACTACTCTATTTTCTTGCAATCTTCACCGACCACCTACTTGTCTCTGTCGACGACATCATCATCATGGGTAATGTTCATCCTAGTATCCAGTGACTCACAACGTATGTCACTAAACTCTTAAACTAAGGATTTGAGGCCGCTAAAATATTGGCGATTGGAGTAGCTATTATTACTCAACAGAAACATCCACTTGATATACTTGAGGAAAATGGCTTTGCTCGATTGCTGACCAAATCATACTCCATGGATCTCAACATCAAGCTACTACCAAGTCAAGGAAGGAATTGGAAGACATTGGTAGATGTTGATGTTGGAACTTAATTATCTTAGACCAAGCCCAAAAGTACTTATTTGGGCTCGTAGGAGACTTAGATATGCCTTAAATGAGGGGAGGGGAAAGGTGCAATTTGTAGGATCAAACTTGCATGCTCACAGACAACAAATGTCTCGGATGTCAAACCAAGTAAGCAGCACCTCAGAGACATCACTTTTGAATGCTCCTAGTGATAGCCACCAAAACGTTGTGGTTCACATTCTTAGGTATATCATGAGTGCACCAAATGAATAATTATTTTATGAAAATAAGAGTAACACTAGAGTTGTTATCCATTCTGATGTTGATTGGCATGTTCACCAAGAGATAGAAGGCTCACTTAAGGATGTTGTGTCTTTGCTGGAGGTAAGTTGATCTCATGGCTGAGCAAGAAGCAGAACATACAAAGGTAGAATACTGTGCTATCACAGCAAAAACTTTTGAACTTGCACGGCTTCAACAATTACTCCAACTCAAATTAGGAGATGCCAAGGAGATGAAACTAATTTGTGAAAACCAAATTGGGTTGCATATTACTTCCAACCCAATTTTTCATGAAAGAACTAAGCACATAGACCGATTGTCACTTTGTTGGTTCCGGTGATCAAATCGCTTATATGTTTACCAAGTCTAGTAGAGGTCCTCGGGTTGAATCTATTTTAACAAGCTTGGTGCATATGACATGTAAACTCTAGCATGAGGAAGGGTGTTACAAAAAACTCAAATATTCCTTAGCTATACAGAATCCTAGTTTGGTGCTGATTAGTTAGGATTGGGCATTTATTGTATTTATTTTAATATCTTTTAACGTCCGATTTAGAGACAAATTTAAAATTCTATTAAAACTTAATACTAGAAAATAAGTGTTGGAATAGGCAGACAAACCCAAAATGCATCTAAATGTGTGAGCAGATCTGTTTGTGCCTATAATTCATTTGGTTTACATATTAAATGCACCAGGGTTTACTGCTTTACCTTTGATTTAAGGTCATTAATTACATCTGCCACAGTACTATGCTTCGGTAATCTAATGATCATCACCTGAACAAGGATAACTTGGTTAGAAATATAAAACCTCATAAAGTGAATTACTCTGTAAAATGTAAAAGCACCACCAACAATACTAACTTCATCTTTGGCATCATGATGGAAAGCGATTTTGAGGGTTTTTAGGCATTGCAATTCCGGTAGAGGAATATCCAATACTTCAAAGTATAGAATATCACAAGCCTAGAAATAAAATCGAAAAACAATTATTTAGCATATTGAATGCTAAGGAAAAACCCAAACCAGTATTAAGTCCATTCAACACTGCATAGACTCTAAAATGCAACTGCATCTTTTAAAAAATGCATTGCAACTAATAACCTGATTGTAGTGAACCAGCATGTCAGACAAATGTTCCACTCCTCGGTACTTGATAGGCTGTGGTTTAGGCTGCTGGGAGTAGCAGTTATGAGACGTGAGTCTGATTTTAGATGGTTCATTCAAACCAAGGTGTTGAGAGACTCTTTCTACAACATCATCGTATGTGTGAAGCTTGGACCTAGTTGATGGCATAGCATATATGAACTACCATAGGTATACTACAATATCATAAAATGATTAAAGAAACAAAAGAATCATATGCTTGAGAGAAACTCACAGCTCAAGACTGAACTCATCCTCCTTTGGTTTCTCCAAACACCTAAAGCGAACAACCTGCATATGAAAGCAAAGTAATTAATTGAAAAGGACTTGAAATATTAGGCTATACAGAAATAGTACCCAACACGCCAATTCTTTTCAGTGTTCGATGTTTAATCATTGCAAGGGAATGCAGAATCTGTTAGGAACCCAAGAATTGGATTCCTAAGAAAGAACACTTTTATTAGAGATAGAAGAGAAATCGCTTCTCCAAGGATTTCCTTTTCACAATAGAGACTATTCTCTATTCAACAAATGATTACAATATTCAATGATATCCCAATCTAACTACCTAACTCCCTATTTAGACACATTAGGTCTAACAACCCCATAACCAACTAACTAATTTTAGTAACTAACTCTACTAATCTAAGTCCTAACAGAATCCAATCAAATACACCGAGCAATTTAACACTATTCATTACTAACCACAACCAAAAGGCAAGAAAGGACCACAGAAGGACTTATAGATTTCTAAAAGGTTAAAGACAGAAGTTTTTATGATTTGGACTGAGTAAAACTTTAAGGAGAAGTAGAGTAACGCCCAAAAGAATCAAAAGACAAATTCAACTGTCTGAAAATGAGCAGAATATTTGAGAAGTTAGATAAATAAATTAAAAAAGGAGCTGTAACTTGATGGTTTCTCTATCACTTGGAATTCCTAAAACATGGAAATGCTTAGTCACATTGAAACCATAAATTTATGAAATTTTTAATGGGTAGTATGCAAGGTATACTCCCAAATAATTGAGATTCAGTTTCATATGATCCTATTATGCTGTAAAAAACTTCAATTTAAACATGATTTCATCCCAACTCACATATCCCTATGCATGCATACCTCTCTTTCACTCCTAAATCCTAATCACACTTTTTTGTAGCAACAAACAAATTGAATTCACCACACTCACCACCTAGGTTATTGTTAGGACCTAGATAAAGGAAAGTTAGTTAGTAGAAGTAGTTAATTGGTCCAACCTGACGGATCTCGAGGGTGTGCCAGTGTTCATGGAAATGGAGGATTGGTGGGCCAAGAAGGTGGAGCTGCAAGGGTTGTAAGGGATAATCCAGTTGGGTGGGTTGTAAGGGCTGAAAAGTTCTTTGTGGAGCATGAAATTCATAGGTTCCATAAAGTTCAATGGGTGGTCATGAGCTTGGATGCTTGGATACTATCTTGGTTATGTTCTCGTGATCAAGAAAACCTAGATCCAACCTGGGAATTGTTTTGCACAGGTCTGATCCATAGATTTGCAATCGAGAACTAGAAAAAAAGTCAAGAAGGGAGTAACATAGGCCGATGAAGAAGCCACAGCAGCAAATCCGCAGTGTAATACAAGGGGGTCACAGCTGGAAAACCAAGAACCTGAACCAAATTTGGGGATACGATAAAAGAAAATTCAGAAGAGGAAAAAATTCAAAAGAGGAGGAGAAAGCCCAAAAAAAGGAACACGACAGACAAGCCAATGAACAAGAAGTCAAATTGCAAGAATTGAAGAATGACACAGAACAAGCGAAAACAGGACAGGCTGAAATCAAAGAGCGAGCTATTGCTGGAAATGAAGAAGAGCTAGAAAAGTAATGAAGATGAAAATTCAAACAAGAACTTCAATTCTAGAAATTCAGATATGGAGGAAAGAAGGTTTATCGACAAACAAAAAAGAGTGGCAGACGAAAAAGGTAGCAGCCACCAAATCCTGTGCAAAGGCACTGGTTTTTGGTCCTTGAAAACTCCAGCAAGCCTTGTGCCCTCATCGGAGTTGTCAGATCAGAAAGTGCATGCAGGAACAACCAGGATCGCAATCGCAGGAGAACTGACCACGCCGGAACTGCCGCTGAAGGCTTGTTTGCTGGTTGTGGCTGCCCCACCGCCACCAGAGTCGCCAGACACTGATTCACGGGTTGGGGCTCCTGCAACGTTGTTGCTGCCACCGAAACCACTGGACTACAAGCTATGCAAGGCTGGCGCTTTAAAATCCGAACAGTGAGATCCAAAGTTGATAGCACGTTCATAGTTGTAGCAATAGATTCTTTCAAAGAAGTTCACCTACAGAAGGAATAAAAATGTTTCAGAAAAATGACCCTGCTGAAACTGCCATAGACTTGCAGCTTGCTGGATTACATGCTCTTTTGGCTTCTTTTCTTACATTTTCTTTGTCACAGCCCCAGTGTCGCTGCCCTCGTATTTATCTCAGGGCCTTGAACTTTTCCGAAGAGGGGAGCGACAATTTGCAACAAAGCTTGTCGAGTTCTGTGCTATGTTAACTTCGGAAGTGCTTATACATCCTAGGGCACTTCCGCTGGTTGATTATATCTGTTAGAATATAAGAAAATATCTTATAATATCTTATAGTATCTTTTATATTATATTAGAGTATCTTGATTTATTTTCTACGATCAATTTATAATCATAGAGAATCTCAGAATATCTCTCTTTATTATTATGATTTGTTCCTGATTTAGGATTGAGTCTATGTTTCTCAGTAAATAGAGATTAGTATTGAATCTTTTGTAATCAAGTTAGCATAAATCTATTATCAATAATATTCAAACCCTTATTATTTTCTCTCCTCCTTTTCTCTAAAATCCCACAACTTAAACATGGTATCAGAGCCTATTTCGATCCTCCTTCAAGATCCCGCCTACATTCCGCTGTCGAGTTCCCAACAGTTAGGGAATATAATCATAGTTTCTTTTTTCCAACACTCGGACACGTTTCACTCGTTTTCCGTTCAGTTCGCTACTGCCGCCGCTGCCACTATTTCCAGCGAATTTTCCTGCGAACAGCGTCGTCATCTCCAGATTAGGTCATGCCCAAAAGTTGTCACATGCGCTTTCACGCGCTGCTAATCTTTCCTGCGAGTAGATCTCACGCGCTGCCGTCTCCACAGCGTATGACGACACGTTTTGACGCCTCTCAGTTGCTGCTTGGTCGGTCAATCGCGCCTCAACCTCTAAGTTTCGAATTTGCCCTCGTATTCTAGTTTCGAGCTACAGTTACACCCACTTCCATTGTGTGCGGAATCTCCCAATCTACAATACCCAGATTTTTTTAGGTCAAAAGTTGCTCCACGCGCGCTCATGTGCCTCCAAGATCCGCCGTCTACCGTTGCCTTTCATCTGCTGTCGCTGCTGGAAAAGTTTTCCAGCAAGTTTTCCGAAACAACCATTGTCTCTCCTGTTTTGGATGCATTTTCTTACTCCGTTGATCAATCATGGTTTCGTTTCATTAGTCGCGCTGCTTCCTCTTTGGTGTTTGTCATGCAATTTAGTTCTTACTAATAGATTATAACAGTGGCTTCTATTCCCACCGACAATCATTCTGGTGGTGTCCCTTTTCCCACAGATGAATCATATTAGTGATGACTTCTTTTTCCATTGATAATCATTCTGACAATGTCTTTTATTTTCATGACTCACACTTTAGCATGGCAATTTGTCTCAGAAGCACTAGCCCTATCTTTGTCCTAGATGTACTGGCCTTGCATTTCTCTCCTTGAAGCACGCTTCTTCAATATTATTGGTTTGAAGCTTTCAAATGCAGTTTTTAGAAGGATGGACCTTGCTTTGTTCAACAGCTTGCCATGAATTTCTCTCATGCTGATGATCATTCCGGCTATCTGGCTAGGTTGTATTTATAGCAATTCTCTCCGACTTCACCTGCATCCCTGAGTTGCTTTTCCATCTTTTTTTATTATTTTGCGGAGCAAAACATTGTTTTCTTGTAGCAAGCTAAAGCTTAGTAAACTTTAGCTTGAAGGGGAGTGTTAGAATATTAGAAAATATCTTATAATATCTTTTATATTATATTAGATTATCTTGATTTATTTTCTATGATCAATTTATAATCATAGAGAATCTCAGAATATCTCTCTTTATTATTATGATTTGTTCCTGATTTAGGATTGAGTCTATGTTTCTCAGTAAATAGAGATTAGTATTGAATCTTTTGTAATCAAGTTAGCATAAAGCTATTATCAATAATATTCAAACCCTTATTATTTTCTCTCCTCCTTTTCTCTAAAATCCCACAACTTCAACAATATCCATGCAAACAACAGTACTGTTAATGAAGCTCGGTCCAATTTGCAAGATGAATATGGTAGCAGGAACAACACTACCCCATTTGGTTGGCCTCAAAAAGAACCTTTGAATTATGATAATAATCTTGATAATAATCTGGTTGCTGAATCTTTGCCAAATGGTGATCATGGGATGAATCGGTCTTTGCCTTTCCACCAGTGGGAGTGGGATCCAGGTGGCAACAACATAAATGAGAGTAATAGTTCCTTACTTTGGTAGGATACAAGTGCCGATAATTTAAATGAGAGCCTGTTGCATGAGGGTGCCAGCACCTCAATATCATGAGTATGTGGAAGGGAAAAGGGAAGCAAAATCATGTTATCAAATATTACACCTACAAGAATATAGTAGATGTCAACCTTGAGGACAAGGTTGTTTTGAAGAGGGGTGTATTGTTAGGACTTAGATAAAGGAAAGTTAGTTAGTAGAAGTTTTTAATTAGTAGAAGTTAGTTAGTAGACTATTATGTTTGTTAGTTGGTAGTTAGTGATCCTTTCCCTCTCCTACCCTAAGTGTACATGGGAACTATAAATAAAGGTTCCATCTCTTATGAAAGTATCTTTTAGCAACTTTAAAAATTGAGTGGTGTAAACCAATGTAGGAACGTATCCGCTCTTGTCTATTATTTTTTTTGGAGAGATTATCTCCTATTATTTCTTATCTTTTTTCTAAATATAAGTGTTCTTCCTTTAAATCTTTGGAATCTAATTCTTGGGTTCCTAACAATGCTATTCCAGAACAACTCTGTTGTTATTGAAATTTAAGTTTACCGTTCAACTCTCCACAATTTTTAATTTAATCTTAGTGACAGGGTAAGCTTAGTCATATATTTATGATACTTCGAGCATGTCTACATCTGGTTCTGCACATTGAAGTGCCAGTAGAAGCAGACTATTGTCATTAATAAATATAATCCTAGTTCATCTGATACTGGTAGTCCACTTTGGACATATTTCACAGTAAGGAAACCTAAAGAAACAGACAGGAACTACCCATTGCAAATATATGTCATGGAAACAAAGTTCCACGGAATCATAATATTGAATAGGGGGTTCTGAGCATGTTAAGATAGATGTTATGGAGATAAAGTTCATCCTTGTGTAAGAAATGAATACTGGGAAAAGATACCAAGTTTAGCTGATATGATAGCTAAAAGATATAGGGCAGTTTTGAAATAAATTAATGAGTATTCCTGGGATTGTATTCTTGAATCTTTATGGTTAAGATTATAATAGGTTGTGAGAGGAAAAAACTCTCCCCTATAACCCAGATCAAAAGCTCCTCAGAAAAGAAACAACTCTTCGACTGCCCAACCTCTAAGGTTCTAACTAAAAGTCGACCAATCATACCATCTCTCTCTTCACATCCTCTTATAACAGAATGTATCACACTTTGTTCAACCCTCGCCCTCTGCCACGTCACATTCCTTCCCCATTTCCTATATTTTCATAACATCACTCACCACATAATGGGCCTGCCCAACTAATTAGCTAATTGCCTATTCAGGCCCACCCTCTCATCTTGGTTCCTAACACAGTAATTGAGCAAAATTTTGTTTTCTACCAGGTAGGTAGGTGGAACTAGATGTTCAGTACAGTGTACTTACTACGAAAAACATTCCAAAGATATTGGAGTATTCACTGATCAATGTTAACACTGTAGAAACAGTATTCTGCGAGATAGGGAGAGATGAGGAATTATATACATACTCCGATCAGAGTAGGTGTCTTGAAGGGGGATCCAGCCTTGACAATGAGAGGAAGAAGGGTGGTAAGTTTCCTGTTTTGTTGGGTTTTTAGGATTTAGACCCACAACTTGCAAAGTCTAGGAACAACTTGAGATGGATCAAAGGTTTTGTGAATTGATTGAGGAAATCCTCAGCGTGACTAATAATACATACGTGACTCACAATCTTTAATGTATGAAAATGAAATAACAATAAAAGACAATATAAGTCAAATCTGAATAATATTAACTCAATGTTGCAAATTTAAATAGTACATACTTGACGGTTTTGCACATAATCAAAGAACGAAGGAACGTCTGGGTAGGAAGATTGCTGTCCACCTCCATCATGAGAGGACTTCTGGAAGCAAATGATATCACCATCTTCTAACTGCTCAAAACACAAACGTGCAAACAAAAGTTACTATCTTAATTGCAAAATTGACTGATAAATCTAAAGCCAAATAATAAACACCTAAAGGAAAAATAAGAAATATAAAATGCTTCAAACATTCTCGAAAGCACTGGAAACCGAATATACATTTAGTCGGCAATAATTTTATACCTGATTTTCACGAAAAGTGGACTTCTTGTCAACACGTTCGCACATGATTTTTGGTTCAAATTTTATTTCCTGAATATGCACAACAGAATATAAGCACTATCCCACTATATTGATATTGCCATCGTGGAAGACAATTATACATTAGATGCATATTGACTAACCTCAAACAGATCAATTTCTTCATCCGGAGCAAATCCAGCCATTTCATTTAGTTTCATCAATATATCAACTGGCTTTTTGCTACCCAATACGAAAAGCCTTCCAACATACCTGAGGAAACACAGGAAAATTAACTTTATCAATTAAATGTAGTTTCAATCGTAATAAGTCGCTATGGCACTACCAACACATTATGACATGGGGGATATTGCGCCAGCGGCCATAGGCTGCAACGCCTATTATATCCACCACTCTTCTGCCATAGGCCACAACTTCATATTCATAGGAAGGATTTTTGGCTGGCTGCCATAATCTACCACTGATAACACGGATCCTATTTGGATTTGGTTAAGCACGTACCGAAGCTTCTCATTTGAGGGTTCATAAAGTTTAAAGAATAGCAACAACTCCTCTTTCAACTTCTCAGGAGGCGGAATAGGTCGCAAATCCTAATTCATTGTGCAAGGCATAAATAACAAATCCATGTCAGTAGTGATTCAGTTGGAGAGGGAAAGAAAAATTGTAATAGCAACTACCACACTATCAGAAAGATAAAATGACCAAGAAAAACATTACCTGCCCCAATTCTATTTCCAAAAATAACTTCAGTTCTGCATTATTTGCCTTATTGGAAACATCTCTTAACTGTCCAACCTACAATGACAAAAACTTTAAGAAAGGATAGTTTATAAAAAAACTTTCAATCAAATCTTGGAAGAATGAATATTCATTTTAGGAGTTTCGAAAGAGTGGAGTAAAAAATTCATTTGACACTATTAATACATCCTTTGACTATAGAAATAACTTAAACATAAACATTTATTTGAGAAGCGCTTGTCCTATTAATGTTCAATTAAACTGTTTATTCGGACAAGTCAATAGTATACATAGTAAAATTTTATTTTATCCAATTATTGTGACATCCCAAACTATTAGTGTTGTCGAAGGAGGATAGCGGAAAATCGGCCATATCAATACGCCATTGCAACCTATGGTGCCACCATGGCAGGCATTCCTTCACAAATTGCCTATGCCGGTTTTCAAAAAATCCACCACGCCATGGCGGAATGGCGGCACCATTTAACAACACTGCAAACTATATTAGTATATGTTAGCTGTCTGTTAATTAGGAGCTTATAAGTAACAAACCTGAAATTAGGGAAGTATATAAAGGAAGAATAAGAATGAGATAATGGTACAATATCTTAATATTAGTTAAATATATAGTAATTAACAGAATTATTCTATAATGAAATATGAGAAGTAGGATTATTAGGAGACTAAGGAAAAGTTTGAAAGTTATAAGTAAAAGAAAGGAAAAGAGAATGAATCTATCTGTGTTTATGATAGAATTGAGACCTTAGGACAGTCACTCCCCCTATTTTTTCTAATAAATTACGAGGTCCCAATTGGTATATATGTTCAAACAATAGAAGTAAAACTGTTAAATATTATAATGTAAATATTATATTATAGTAGATGGGCTGTAAGTATTCTGTCCCGTTACTATTACTGTAAATTAGGGTTGTTTAATACCCTTTGTCTATATAAAGAAATTCCGCTGTGTAGTTGAAACACACAGGTTATTCACAATATGTCTCTCAATACTCTTTATATTCAACATAGTATATAGACCCAACTGAGAGCCAACTGAGAGACAACCCTAATTGTCAACTACCCGGTCGACACACTGTCTCCGGTGAATATTTTCTTCGGCAAACCGTGTTCTCAACTCCGGTTTTCCCCCTCTGCTGTTGATACACTGATTCCTCAACTTTTGTTCAGTCGTTCACAGTGCCGCTTCTTCCACCGCACTCGCCTCGGCCCCCTGCTTCCATATCTGCCCTCAGTTTTCAATTTCGAGTTACGGATATACGAGTTCCAGTTCAAACAGCCCCTGTTTTCCCGGTTCCGACGCGTTTTCTAACAATCTGTGCTGACCATGGCATCCCAGTCTGAAACAAAGAGCATCTTCACCAACTACATCACCTCTCCTCTCTCTGTTGAAAAATTGAATGGATAAAATTATGATAGTTGTTGGGCTGCCGACATCAAACTATGGCTACGTGGTCAAGGTTACGAGGATCATCTCACCCAAAACCCTGATAAGGTGAATGTGACTGAAACATCCAAATGGAGTCAGATTGATGCTCAGTTGTGTAGTGTCATTAAGTCTAAACTTCATCCAGATGTTAAACCGATCTTCCGTCCGCATCTCACGTGTGAATCGGTTTGGAGTCAAGCAAAGGCACTCTATACTAACGACACACAACGTCTCTATGGAGTGTGTCACCGCTTGTTGAATATCATTACTCCGAAGTCACTCGATGGCTCTATTTCTGCATATCTTGGCACCGTTCATAGTGCACTTCATGACTTTAATGAGCTTCTCCCTCCTGCTGCAAGTAATCCAGCTGAACAGAAGAAGGAGTTGGATCAACGCAGCACCTTCTTCATGCTTCTTGCACTCTATGGCCTACCACAAGAGTATTCTGCAACTCGTGATCAAATTTTGGGATCTGCTACTGTTCAGAATATGTCTACTACCTCAGCGATCCTCCTTCGAGTACCAGCAAAACATCCAGTTGAGCAGTCTATTACTTCAATTTCGGGTGACACTGCTGCCCTTGCATCTCAGGGACATAATCAGCATCGTTCTCGTGGAGGACCATCCAACTCTAAGCCTCGTCCCAAGTGTGAGCATTGTCATCGGGTTGGCCACACTATTGATCGTTGTTCGAAGTTGCATGGTAAGCCTTCGCCTTCGATAAATGCGACTCAGCTTGATCCTTCTGCAACTATTCAAACTACACCATCTCCACAAGGCTCCCCAGCAAACTATGAAGATTTTCTCCGATGGGTTCAGAGCCATCCGAACTCTAGTTCTCCTACTTCGGTTGCACACACTGGTAACCCATTCGTTTACCTCTCTCAATCATCTTCTCTCGGCCCTTGGGTTCTTGATTATGGTGCGTCTGATCATGTTACTGGTAATAAAGGTCTCTTTTCTTCACTCTCTACATCTGGTTTTTTACCTACTATAACTTCTGCCAATGGTACTCAAACCAGGTTTCAAGGAGTTGGCACTGTCCACATCCTCCCTTCCATCTCAGTTGCATATGTTCTATATGTACCTGGATGACCCTTTAATTTACTTTCAATTAGTCGATTGACTCGGTCTCATAATTGTATTATTACTTTCACTAATGATAATGTTACCTTGCAGGACCGGAATTCGGGACGGACGATTGGCGTCGGATGTGAGTTACAAGGCCTCTATTACCTTTCTACATCTTCCAAGACGTGCTCT
>NC_021163.2:43787720-43788888 GCF_000331145.2 Cicer arietinum | reverse complement strand
CAAACATCATGTCCTCATACACCTCAGCAAAACGGGGTAGCCGAACGCAAAAATCGGCATCTCCATGGCAATGTTCCATTCCGATTTTGGGGGGATGCAGTCTTAACGGCATGCTACCTTATCAATCGTATGTCATCTTCTGTCCTTGATGGCAATATCCCCCATTAGGTCCTCTTTCCCCATACTCCTCTTCACCCACTACCACCTCGTGTCTTTGGGTCCACGTGTTTTGTCCACAATTTATCTCCTGGTTTGGACAAATTGTCAGCTCGGTCACTCAAGTGTGTCTTTCTCGGTTATCATCGGTCCCAAAAGGGCTATCATTGTTATTCCCTCACACTACACCGCTACGTTACATCAGCTGTATGTTACCTTTTTCGAGTCTGTACAATATTTTAAACATACCCATATAGCTATTGAGCCCTATCAGGACATCACTCCCGAACCTCCTCAAGTAGTTATACCTCTCCCATCCACTCATATCCCTATCGAACCTGCCGAGTCTGCCCCTCAACCTCCTCGACCACTACAAACATATCAGCGTCGTCGCTTACCCTCTGTTGTGCCACCTCCGGATCCGGCCCTGCCACCTGAGCCTGACCTTCCCATTGCTCTTCGTAAGGATATTCGCACCACCCGTAATCCATCTCCTCATTATATTGATTTGTGTTATCATCGTCTTTCTCCTTTACATTACACTTGCTTGTCCACCTTGTCTTCTGTTTCTATTCCTAAAACTACAGCTGAAGCATTATCCCACCCTGAATGGAGGCAAGTAATGCTTGATGAGATGTGTGCTCTACAAAACAGTGGCACTTGGGAATTGGTTCCTTTACCTCGTGGGAAGTCGTTAGTCGGGTGTCGTTGGCTTTATACAGTGAAGGTTGGTCCTGATGGTAAGATTGATCGATTTAAGGCTCGTTTGGTAGCCAAGGGATATACTCAGATTTTTGGGTTGGATTACAACGACACGTTCTCACCTGTTGCCAAAATGGCATCTGTCAAACTGTTTTTCTCCATTGCAGCAATTCGACATTGGACTCTCCATCAGCTTGACATTAAAAATGCTTTTTTGCACGGTGATCTTGAAGAGGAAGTTTATATGGAGCAACCACCAGGGTTTGTTGCTCAGGGGGAGTCTTCCAATATGGTTTGTCGGCTACACAGG
>NC_021163.2:43756759-43787618 GCF_000331145.2 Cicer arietinum | reverse complement strand
CAAGGGTGCATCTATCTTATTGTTTACGTGGATGACATTGTTATAACTGGAAGTGATCAGCAAGGAATACTCCAGTTAAAACAACATCTCTCAAATAAGTTTCAGACTAAATATCTTGGTAAACTCCGTTATTTTTTGGGTATTGAAGTAGCCCAATCCAAAGATGACCTTGTAATTTCACAAAGAAAATATGTTATGGATATTCTTGAAGAAACTGGCCTACTAAATGCCAAGTCAGTTGATACTCCTATGGATCCAAATGTCAAACTCCTACCCAATCAGGGGGAGCCTCTATCAGATTCAAGAAGATATAGGAGATTGGTTGGAAAATTAAACTATCTCACAGTCACTCGTCCTAACATTTCCTTTGTTGTCAGTGTGGTAAGTCAGTTCTTAAATTCTCCTTGCCAAGAACATATGGATGCTGTATTTCGGATTCTTAAATACATCAAAAGTGCACCTGGAAAAGGTCTCATTTATGAAGATAGAGGACATACTCAAATAATTGGCTACTCAGATGCAGATTGGGCAGGCTCACCCATAGATAGACAATCAACTTCCGGGTATTGTGTACTTGTTGGAGGAAATTTAATATCTTGGAAAAGTAAGAAACAAAATGTTGTTGCAAGATCCAGCGCTGAGGCAGAATACAGGGCCATAGCACTAGTAACATGTGAACTCATTTGGTTGAAACAGTTACTGAAAGAACTTCAATTTGAAGAGGCCAGCACAATGACACTAATATGTGATAATCAAGTTGCATTGCACATTGCCTCGAATCCTGTTTTTCATGAGAGGACCAAGCATATTGAGATTGACTGCCATTTTGCTAGAGAAAAGATCGAATCGGGTGACATCATCACTAGCTTTATCAATTCCAATGATCAGTTAGCAGATGTGTTTACAAAGGCATTGTGAGGTCCTAGAATTAGTTATATATGTAACAAGCTAGGTGCATTTGATTTATATACTCCAGCTTGAGGGGGAGTGTTAAATATTATAATGTAAATATTATATTATAGTAGATGGGCTGTAAGTATTTTGGCCCGTTAGTATTACTGTAAATTAGGGTTGTTTAATACTCTTTGTCTATATAAAGAAATTCCGTTGTGTAGTTGAAACACACGGGTTATTCACAATATGTCTCTCAATACTCTTTATATTCAACAAAAACAATCATAAAATAAAACCAAAAGTATCTGACCCTAATACGTACAATATGACACAGTTACTATGTTAAAGTGAATGTGTTTCCTTGAATGTATGATACTAAATCTCAATAACTAGTCAAAAGTTGTCGCATTAAAAAAGTAATGACTTGCACGATGAGTCAATAAAAGATAAGCCTATCCATTGTATTTTGTCAAATATCAGGAATTTATCTATATTTCGTTACAATAGACTTGTTGTGGACCCAATTTAGTCAGCCACTGCAACACCAAATGAAAAAAACATATTTTGAAGGAAAACAGACAAATCAGTGATCAAAATCACACACTAATAAGGTTAAGAACAAGGTAATCATAACTAATATCAAACTCATAGACAGCCACCCTGCTATTTCTGAAACATAGAACATTGGAAGTTCTTTGACGTACTTACCGACTGTGTTTCTTCCTGAACTGTCACTGGCCTATTTGGCCGATATGTATGGTTTTGACGCTTTGCCCACAGCCAAAAACGTTGGTACTCAACTGGTATGCCAAACTCTTTTGCAACTTCTTCCTGATCAAAACTTTATTATCAGAAATATATGAAATAAATTCAAATCATAATTAGTTTATAGGACATCTAAAGCTAAATAGATCATTCAACAATACCACAAGAAGATGAAGTATACAATGAACACAACACTAAGCTGCATAGTAGACAAACTTCAATCAGAAATATAACAACAAACAATATTCCCAAATACTATTATGATTTTATTAGACTTTTGGTCCCACCAAGCAGAAAGCTAGTAACAGATTGCACACTAATAGTCTAATACATTTATTATAATCCTGTAGAAGAGATATATCGGACATTTAATGATGTCTGTAAGCAACAGATTAGAAACCATTTAATGAATATAGACATAGCTCTTGAACTTGTTTCAAGTTCTATTAACATGAACCGATCAAACGGATGATAATCATGTGGTTAGCCCACATAGAACAAAGGGAAACAGAGGGAAATGTGTATAAATTTCAAAATTACAGGTGGTACTGAGAAAGGGATTGAAAATCCCAAAACAGATGTTTCAGCCTGCCTGACATAGTTGACTAATACATATAATACAAAAGCAAGATGGATGTTGTAAGAATCCAACTAACAGCATATCTACAGAGGAATTACAAAGTTTAATCCTTCACGCTTTTCCAGAAGGACCTCTTTATCGCACAGAATTTCTATTTCTTGATCACACAGAGGACTGGGAACAGTTTCTTTCTACTTATTCACTTATCTACTTGTTTGTGTTCAACAGATGGCAAAAGGATACACTCAAACATATAGCAACAATTACAAGGAGACATTTTCTCCAGGGACAAAGATGAACATTATTCGTATTTTTCTTCTCTCTTGCTGCCCACTCTAGGTGAGAATTACACCAGTTTGATGTCAAAATCTTTCTTGCAAAGAGATTTAGAAGATTAGGTGTATAGAGAGATTCCTCCGGGATTTGATCCAACAAGTGGAACAAAGTATGTAAAGTGAAAAAGGTTCTATACATGCTAAAACAGTCTCACCAGTTTAGAAGAGTCACAAAAGCAATTGTGTGCTTGGGCGACATGCAAAGCGAAGGAGAACGTACATTTTTCTTCAAAAATTCACAAGGAGAAAAACTAAGTGTACTTGTTGTTTATACCTGTGATATTATTATTAATGGACATGATCCAGTTTAGAACCATGACCATCCAACTACTCGAGTTGAAAGACCTCAGAAAACTCGAATGTTTCTTGGAGATGAAAGTGGCCTACTCAAATAAGGCATTTTCGTTTCTCAAAAGAAGTATGCACTTGATCTTTTGCAGAAAGCAGACAAACTTTGATACAAACCTGCAGGTGTTCCCATCGAGCATAATAACAGGATGAGCACCAAAGAAGAGAGTGTCAATGTTGACAAGGTAAGAGACTAATGGAGAAGTTGATTTATTTGGCACACACTACGGGTAGGCATGAGCATTGGCTAGAATACGGTTCTTTGGTTGTCACAAGCATAAGCTTTTCAAACCCCATAATTAGAGTCTTGGCTCTCAGAAATTGTGGGATCATTGGAGCAATTCTATCTTTAAACCCACTGAATGAGTTTTTCAGTATCTCATAATTTTAGAGAAGGTAATGCTTGCGCTAATAAACTAATTGCTTATGGCATTGCTCATCTGATTTTCACTAGTGGGACTCCATTCCCCACTTCGTTGCAGAGGACTTCTCTCGCAAAAGATAACATCTTGCAAACTATAGGTTCCAAAGCTCTTGTATGGATTTTGGTTTATGTCCCTGGTTTATTTTTTGTACTTGTTATCTGTATTTTTAATAACTTAACGGTGTGCCAAAAATTATTGATAGATTTTGGGGTGCCAATATAGTTGGGATTCTTCTACCCAAGTGATATATATATCTTTACACTCCATTTTTGCTTAGATAAAAATTAATGCCGCCTTATGAAGTTATTTTGTGACAATAGATTGGTTATAATATTGCTCATATATTTGTCCATGATGACAAGACAAAACACATGGAAATAGACAGACAATTTATCAAGGAAAAGTGGATGGTGGATCGATAGCAACGGCCTACGTCCCTTTGGGGCACCAATTAGTAGATGTATTAACAAAGGGCTTGCTCCGAATGGGTTCAACCAACTTACTTACAAGCTAAAAAATATATATATTCATTCTCTAGCTTAAGGGGTAGGGTTGTTAATATGTAATTAGTGTCGAAGACATATTTTGTAATTATTAGCAATTTTGCATATGGCCTATTAATTAGGCAACATCAATTAGCGCTTTAGTCTATATATTCAAATTAGTGCTTGTACTGTTTACACAATTGAAATGATATTCATACTATTTTTCTACATATATAATCCAACAAATTTAAGATTGTATACAAATGACATAATAAAACCATAGGTGAGATACCTTGAAGAGGATAAATGGTGTCTGTTTTTGTATGCGAAAGCTTCGCACTTTATCATGATCCACAAGATCAAAGAATGTATTATTTCCGATTTGCTCATGTAGATCATCGTCACGAGCAATCTGGGGCCAACAAATGAATAAAATAATATTGAACTTCACCTTACGAACTATTCTTATCAATATCATAAAAAGCACCTAAAATGGAAAAACTAATAATGATAACTAGGAAGGGAAAGCTAGAGTTGAAACCTTTACGATAGTGTACAAATGAGCCTCAGCCTTCTCCTTCCTCTTCTTCGCTTTTTCCTCTTGTTCTTTCTTTAATCTTATCTAAAATGTATTGTTGAAAAGGAAGCATTTTATGTTGAAAGTAAAGAAAAAAACCATATGATATCAGTGAATCTGACAGCTTACTTGAAGGTGTTTGGCAATGTCTTTCTCATCCACATTACAAATTATCTTATCCTTGTCACTTTCACGTATATAGACAAGCATATATGCATTTGAGTACTTTGTAAATTTAAAAGGAGAGTTGTTGAACCCAGGATTTGTATGAGGTAACTGTCAACAAAATAAAGCAAATAAAAACAGGCAGGATTATGTCAAAAAACAAACAAAAAATCGACAAGATAACAAATACCAAAAACAAAATATTAGAGTGAAGCCAAACAAATGCAAACAGAAAATTACCTCTTCTTCACCACCATACTGCTCTTCTAAGGCCCTGTTTGTATCTTCTTTTGTTACTCGTTCATCATCAAATTTAAACCTGAAACAAGTTACATTGTTTTTCAAATTTAAAATCAGGAACATAAAACATAGATATAACATATTAAGATTTGACAACACCATAGCAGTTTATATAAATACATCATATTGTCCATTCAAGCTAAAAGGATAGTTATCTACAGAAACCATAAAAAAAAAATGAAGAAACTTTTACCACCTAATCCAGCAACAACGACATATTTTTACTTATTATTTCAAGAAAACATATAAAAGGAAATGGAACAGTGTGATCTGATTCAATTAGTGAGAAGGAAAACCAGTCATTTATAAATAGATATCATATTCGAATTGTAACTGAATCTACAATTGTCTTACCAACCCAATTTTAATAAGAAGAGTCAGAAAAACTGAAACACAATTATCAGAGCAGAAAGAAAAATTAACAATGCCCTTTGAATCCTGCCATATCAGCAAAGAAACATAGCCCAAAAATGAACACATTAATGACACCAACAAATCGTACAAATCATTTTTTAAATTGTAATAGCCAAAGAAAATTTGAAATTTCCATAAAGTTATTGTTTATCAATCACATCTACTGTTTTACAACCACGAACATAGGCACATATTTCTTTCCTTTTTAATAGTGGCCAATATTGTTTGTAATAATCATTTATCTCACTATATAGGTTTCATGACAAATAAAATAGTGGACAACAATTAAAAACTATGATAAATACGATAACAGATATTTACTGAAAGTTCAAAAGATTCCATAAATGGTACATACCACTGATTTGATAGAGTCGGCTGTATATAAGCATAGTAGTGCCCACCATGGACTCCACCACTGTGAACCAAAACACTGAAAACAAATACTTCAGACAAGATCTGTTTGAGAGTTCACTTACTGTACACTACACTAGGCCTAAAGCCCAGATTCCAGAGGCATGACACCGGATTTGTTATAACTGTATTCTATTATAAACATAGTTGATCACCATTGTAATCATTCAAGCAATATAGAATCGATATGGTATTAGAAGTATAGTGTCCTAGATTAGTGCTAATCAATTAAGCTTTAAATGTATTTATTGTAACACCATTATAAAAAAAGTTGTGTGATTTGAGTTACACACACAAATTCCAATTCAATATGCATAATCACTGTCAGCATATTTTCTTGTTCGAGGACAAAACGTTCATCATCCACCCTCATTTTTATTGTGCTAATATAGCATGAAGAGGCTTTTCATTCCAAACTTTTTACCTACACATTTTTCCCCAATTCTAACAAGCATTGTAAAGAAAACTGTTTGCATAGCAGATACGTGAAAGGTTCATCAAATCAAACAGAACAAAAGATTTCAATTATATTGAATATCAACCAAGGGAATTTTACAATACCTGTGAAGTGTATAAAGGTTGCGAATACTCCTGTCTGCTTCAGGAGACAGGTACTTGCCATTATCCCTATCAAGATCTAGTTGCAAGGGGAACTCATAGCGGTCATTGATCTGTTTGCAACCAAGTTAATGGCCATTACAGTTCCAGTTATCAAAGAGTAACCGATCATTTTATAAATGGAGTACTAGGCCAACAAAAAATATAATTCATTTTATTCACATCCAATGGCAAAAAAATAACAAAGTAAAACATTGACAGAAAACAACTACAGAAAAACCAGACAATGATTCCTGGAATAATGCGGGTAAAAAAGCCTCAAAGTTTGAAAAGAAATTCAGTGGACAAATATTACAGGGTCAAAATCAAAGAAACTCAAAATGGATATTTACTCTTGGAACTTTAAAGCACGGATACTAACCCAATGAATCATGTGTTATATAAAATATGCAAAATGATACAGACTGCATAATTACCAGCATGAAAATAGTAAATAAAAAAAAGATAACTATAACTAGCAAAGGAGGAGGACCAAAACATATTTGGTGAACAAAGACTTCCTTTCTTATTGCCACATAATTAAAATAAAGAGAAAAATTCAAAACAACAGAATATAGAAGGTGAATGGTTTTTGTTGATTCTGGAATCTAATACTAACCTTTACCATTGTGTCTCGCACAAAATCATACTCAAACCGTTTTAACTGAAGCTGAAGAACGGGTGGAAAATCAATGAACAATACACCCTTCCTAGCTTCCTGAAAGTGTAATCACAATCATGATGTAAAACTATAACAATTGTAAAATATGAAAGAAAAAAAAGGTCACAAAAAGGAAACCCAAAAACAATAACAAAAAAAACATAGATTTAAAGGCATATTGACAGATGAAATAATGTAAGTAATGAAGTTCATCCTGACAACCAAAAGCTAAAATACATGGTTATAGATTTCACCTGTAAACCATACTGCTCTGCATGATACTTGTTATCACCCTCAAGCTGTTCCACTTCCACATACTTATCGAAAGAAGCATACACATCTGTACAGCCTTTGACATCCAGCTGAAGATCTACAATCAAATCATCAATATTCAGAAGGTCCCCCAGAATAGATGGAATGATGTGGTAAACAGTAGCATACTCGACCCAAAAATACTTACCATAAAATGATTCTTTTCTTGTTGATTTATAATCCACATTGATGCACTCAATATAGTTCATATGGTGGCCTTCAAACAACTGCTGTATAGTGCCTTCCACAACAGTTCCCTGAGAAATGGAAGCCTCAATAAATAATCTTCCACACATAATACACAAGTATCTAGACTAAAACCTAATTTACCTAAAAAATAACTATAAGAAGCTACCACTTAAAAGTTTTACCTTCATTTTGTCTTCCAGCTTTTCACAAAGAACCCTATTAAGTTCTTGGACATCATGCTGCATGAATGAATCATATGTATCCCATCCAAAAGACTTGGTTAACTCTTTCGTTGATACACTGCTATCATTATACTGCAACTTGTAAAACAAACTCTGTAATGCCAGAGGGATGCTCCCAGATGGCATATCATTTTCAGTTGTGGGCATATGGTACACAGCCTGAACAAGCAATTTTCAACATAAGGTACTTCCTACTTTGGAGGAAACAAATTATGAAGTTATATGCTACTGACTGACCTTTCTGAAATAAGGAATGTGATACAAAGTCTGAAGAAGAGAATTCATGTAACAAGTAGCTCCTTGGTTTTTCAGTCCGACACAACCAGTTTCTTTTTTTGAGTCATGTGCCCAGTAATCAAGATCTTTGCGCACATTCACATCAGCCTCAAGTATGCATCTGTCATTCACAACGTAGCCTCTACTGGCATCATACAATTCAGAAAGAGGCATGAAATTAGTGAAACCCCAGTCACTCTCACGTGCATGGAACTGGTGTTGTGTTTCTGCAATATCAAAAAGCTCAAGAATATTATTCTCTATAAAAGAAATGAGAAGAAGTGCTCCAAATAAGCTATCCTCCAAAACACTCAAAAAATGAAAAAGATAGAAAGGAAATAGGAATAGAAACTAAAAATCCCACATTAGTGTCCAATCTCTCAATATATGGCAGGGAAATTCACTAAAGAAACAATGATCAGATATCCATAACCATAATGGAAAGGAATGATATGGATTGTATAGAGAAAAGGAATGAGAAGCGTTCTCGAATTTGATGTGCCATGTGTGTAATCCACACGACAGAGCTATGTTATATAGACATGACACAAAAGAACCTAAGATTTATAGTTATCCTATTCCTAACTACCATAATTACATGATAGGATATCTATTTACATTCTTCTAACAATCTCTCTTAAGATGGAGCATAGTAGCATACAAATCATATGCCCTTGGCTTGTTAGATATTTAACTTATGTGAGAACTTCTCCTGGTGATAATAAAAACAACAATACATCAAATCATTCAAACTAACAAAACTAATGGCAATGTCATCAGAAGAAGAAGAAAAAAATCTCCAATGAAATGACAATCAATCCCATTGTGCTAAGTCCTCTACTGCAATATAATGGATATGAAATGTACACGGCATCTTAATCATTGCAAATGAGTGGGTTATATCTATAACCACCCCAAAACAATGACCTGATATCCATAGCCAGAATGGAAATACAAGGAAAAAGTACAACAAGATTTTAATTCATTAGTTTCTCAACAAAAGATCTTGAAAAGTAAACAAACTAAGAGTAACTGATATGGAATGAGAAGCGTTTTTAGAATTGATGTGACATGTGTGTAATCCACACGACAGAGCTATGTTATATAGACATGACGCAAAAGAACCTAAGATTTATAGTTATCCTATTCCTAACTGCCATAATTACATGATAAGATATCTATTTACATTCTTCTAACAATCTCTCTTAAGATGGAGCATAGTAGCATACAAATCATATGCCCTTGGCTTGTTAGATATTTAACTTATGTGAGAACTTCTTCTGGTGATAATAAAAACAACAATAGATCATATCATTCAAACTACCGAAACTTATGGCAATGTCATCAGAGAAAAAAAAAATCTCCAATCAATATACATGGCATCTTAATCATTGCAAATGAGTGGGTTATATGTATAACCTCCTCAAAACAATGAAAAGATATCCATAGCCAGAATGGAAATACAAGGAAAAAGTACAACAAGAAGATTTTAATTCATTAGTTTTCCAACAAAAGATCTTGAAAAGTAAACAAACTAAGAGTAACTGATATGGATTGTAGAGAGAAAAGGAATGAGACGCGTTTTCAGAATTGATGTGCCATGTGTGTAATCCACTCGACAGAGCTATGTTATAGAGACATGATGCAAAAGAACCTAAGATTTATAGTTATCCTATTCCTAACTACCATAATTACATGATAGGATATCTATTTACATTCTTCTAACAATCTCTCTTAAGATGGAGCATAGTAGCATACAAATCATATGCCCTTGGCTTGTTAGATATTTAACTTATGTGAGAACTTCTTCTGGTGATAATAAAAACAACAATAGATCATATCATTCAAACTACCGAAACTTATGGCAATGTCATCAGAAAAAAAAAAAATTCTCCAATGAAATGACAATCAATCCCATTGTGCTAAGTCCTCTACTGCAATATATTGGATTTGAGGCAATATACATGGCATCTTAATCATTGCAAATGAGTGGGTTATATGTATAGGAAATTATGCTTATTTTATCTTCTCTTCAAGTAAATTGTATCCCTCCCACAGTTGCTTTTCACTTATATCATATAGTTCAGCCTTTGTTCAACTAACTATAACTTCCCACTACCACTTTTATTTTTATTTTTTAAATTAAATTAAATTAAATAAATTTTAAAAACAATCCTAAAATATTATATATTTATACATAAATATATATATACTTACCAAACACGTGAGTAGGATTTTTAATCCTAGTATTAATATTCTTGGAAATATAATTTCATGTCTCCAAACAAACATACCACAAGTCTTTTTTAACTCTCTCTCTCTCTTATCATTTCTAATCAAATTTCATCTAGTATTTCAACTATAAATAACCTAGTGCCATAATAAATCAATTTCAAAAGAAATATGCCAGCCAAGCCAAAGACAGTTAGGTGCCAAAGCAATATTTTTAGACACCAAACTGCCAAGGCCATCTCCTCTCCCCTTTCTTTGTTGGGTCTGCAATACATGTCCCCTTTCTTTATTTTTCAGTGTCCGCATAACAGAAGACATAGAACTCCTATTAAGGTTCTCAGACATTTAACACCCCACAAAAGAGAAATATCTTTCAACGAACACCAGTTGCAAAACATTACCTTTTCTGATGGAATATGAATTGTGAACCTGATTAACCACAGTTAAGCTGAACTGTGCAAATCTAGTCCAACCATAAGGCATTGTCACTGAATCTGCAACATCTATATACATTGACAGATGTTCGGCATTGTTCCCCTTCGGAAAGATCAGTATCCGCCTGCTCATTTTAATCAATATCAGTTAAATCAAAAACAGTTTAGCACCCGCAATACACATAAATAGTGAAATATTAGACACTGATTTAAAGGGCCAGAAATGGAAAAACATACCATTTATAGCCCCCAACAGTGAAAATGTCTGAATAGTGTTTCTTCGGAAGCCTTGAAAAATTGTCAATAGTCCACGTGAATCTCCCAGTTGCCGGATCTTCTACGGCCACAGCATCCACTGTACTCATGTTTTCGGCTGGGACAACTACCAAATACGAAAAAGGACCAAAATAAAAACACAACAATAAAACAAGTCTAAACATTGCTCAGTTACCCAAAACCAGTTATGACTTGTGCAAATTAGAAACAGAATCACATCCTCATCAATTTCAATAAAACAAAAATTAAAACTATCAAAAGCACTACAAATCCTCTTAAATTAAATTGATACAATGCAGTTCCACACATTCATTCACTAAGTTCTCCAACAACAAAACCATTGCATTAATTAAAAGAAAACATAACTCTCCAAATTCAATCAATATTATAACATTTAACACACTCATCCACTGAACTCTCCAACAACAAGCATTACATTAGTTCAAAAAAAAGACTGAAAAAAAACAAATTACCTTCCATAGGTTGAGGACCTTCAACAACGTCAGAGTGAGGAACCAGCATCTCAGCGTCCTCATCCTGCTTCTACACACAACAATAAACAAAAATCAGATCCGGTTATCTAAAACCCTAGTAATCATTCAAAACAAAATATCAAAAAAAGATCGCGAGAGAAAATTATGAAAACGATAAAATGCAGAAATCGGTTCGGTGATTGAAATTGAAGCAAAAAAGAAACGAAGAAAGTGAAATGCGAAGAAAGGATTGGTGGTTACATACATCTAATGGCGGAGAAGGAGGGGTGATAGACATCGGCGAGGCGGAGTGTGGGGGTGGAGGTTGCGATTGAAGAATTGAAGGAAGAGTGATGAAGCGAGAATGAGGTTAGAGAATGGAAAAGGGAAATCTAATCGCGGAAGATGTGTGTATATAGAGAGAGTGAAGAGAAGAGTGATGAATGGGATGAAGCAAAGGTGAAGATGGTTTGGGTGAGTAAAAAGAGGGGCTGCTTCAGCATCCGTTTTAGTACGGAATTGGACGATGCGGGAATTTGGTTAAAAGATTGGGCATAATGTTTTACCCTTTTTATGAGCGATGAAAAAACAAAGTTAAAATTTAGATCAACACACAGTCTGAGGTAAGTGTAAATGTTTTTTCTTGCATACATATGTGCTATTTTATTTTTGGTACAACACACGTTGTGGTATTTAATATTGTGTTAAATAAATTTCTAGTTGTTATAAATTAAGTTTATATTTCATCTTCAAATTTGATATTTGATTTCAACTTTTGTGTGGGTGTGTGTATCCAAGCATGCTTGCAATATTAAAAAAAATATATTAATAATTGATATGATAATGATTAATTATGTGCCTTCATGTGTAGCATTAAAAATTAATATGATATTGAATTCGTTTGCTTCAAAAAAAATTTAAAATAATTTTATAGTATTTTATTTTTTTTATAATATTTTTAAAAATAAAGCTTCAAATGAAAAATTAGTTTAAATAGTTTATCTTGAAATATAACTTTAAATATTTCATCTATTTTTTACAACTTTTTTGGATAATAAAATTTTAAAAAATAATTAAAATGAAAAGCTATTTTGAGAAGTTCTTCATAAAAAATATAAAATATATCTTTTTTAAAATAATGTGATTTTTATCATGTTAAAATCTTTAATAATGAATATTTAAGTTATTGAAATCAATTATTTTTTTTAATTTGTAACAAATAATTCTAAAAAGCTTTTATTATTTTTAAGTAAATTTTTATAAAAAAAAATATTTTTTTAAATATAAAATTAAAATCAATTTTTAAATTTTAAACAAATAGATCCATTAATTAATATTTTATAAACTTCGTGAATTCGTGGAATCTAATATCATGCTTTTTACAATAATTTTTTTTCTTTTTAAAACATAAGTCATTTCAAAGAAATTCTTTATATATAAAAATCAACTTCAAAATTAACATAGTAAACAAAATCCTTCCAATTAAAAACATCTTTATTTCAAATGAAATTTTATAATAAGTTAAAGAATATATATTATAAGAATTATTAACAATGATATACCGATTACCCCTAAGTTTATCGGAGCACATTTAAACAAAGCATATTCAATACTACGAATCCATTAGCTACATCAAGTTATTTGCATTGGACTAGATGTCGAAGCCATAACTTTGCTACACCTTTTGCAGTCATGTCCACAATAAAGTAAAGGGTCATTAATCAAAACTAACACTTAACAATTGCAATTATGAAAGCATAAGCAACCATTAATAAAACATCAACTTTTTCATTGTAACAAATACGACTCATGTGTCAAAGCATCTTAATGCAATGTTGATATACACTGCACATAACTTTGAAATATCACCTCCCTTTTGCAAAGGGTGTTGGATCATCATCTAGCATGATCCACAAATGTAAACTCTTAACAAACATTCACAACTTCAATTCTTATTTTGGGATTGTGGGCTCCAACAAATTATAGACACGCAGTTGTGACTTCAACCAATTATAGAGGTCATTATGACTTCAATCAATTATGGATATCACTTACTATGTATGTATGAAGATATATATATTCCCACATGTATGATCAAGAAAACATTACAACATAGTAATTATGTCATAAGCAATTCATACATAAATCACCACGCCATTACATCATATGAATTCACCTCATTATTCAATCATTATTTCATGTGATGCTCAAATGCATTATCCAAAAATAATCACACAACCCCTATAAATCAAAGCATTAAAAAGCAAACACCAAGTAGTAAAACATCAAACTAATTACCAAGTAGTCAAACAACAAGTATAATCTAAACATGTTATACTAAAATCCCTACACAACACAATTATGTTACTTGAAGTTATCAGACCATTCACATTCAAAGTTTTGGAATCGTTCACTCCTCTTAACCTTTACCAAATAAAATGGTCAAGTCAAAATTAGGTTCCTGAGGCCCTAATCTACCTCTCGATCTCACCACTAAAATACTCATAGGTTTTTATTTTTCTTTCTAACTTTCCCATTTCTCAACTTTTCAAGAGACACAATCTTTTATAAATTTTACTACTAAATCAATCATCGACCTAGAGATATTTTGAACATTCACACAAAGCATACAACACGACCAAATCCATTCTTGTTTTCAAAACTTTCACACTATCAAATTAACTTTTCAAACTATATTAAGATGTTTCAATTAACAAAACTGGTATAACTTGGATCAACACAAATGAAAATTTTCTCCAACTTCCATCTTATAATTTTCATCTACTTTCTTATGAAACCAAATCTTTAGTCTATATTCAAGTCAAGTTATCAAATCAACTTCTTGATGAATACACTTCAAACTCAAGAATTAAAACCTCCCAAAATAAATTCTAATCAACTTTCAATCATCTCAAAATTATAAAATTAGTACTTTTTTTCAAGGACATATTAATTAAAATCATTTTCCTTCAATCTCCAACAATAACAACAAAACAAACATAAACCTCAACGTTTATGTTTTTCACTCAAACAAGTTTTCTCATCACCTAAATAATATTCAAAGTTGCTTTTCAATCAACATTAACGGAACATTCTTAAAAAAAAAAATTGAATAAAATATTTCTTTAGCACTTTATTTTTTGAAATTGTATTTTACAACTTTATCTTTAAAATATATTTTCACACTCAAACATTCATTCCATTGAATCAAATGGTAACTAATCAACATAACTAGTACATACAACTTGAAACCTTCAAATGAAAGGTTAAACTCTTAATTCTAACTATATGATACAAACTTTGTTTATAAAAATTGAAGCTTCGTTACCAAATGACAACTTTTATATAAAACTTGAATATTTGTTTCACGAATCTTGGCACTTTAAATAAAACCTTGAAACCTTTCTAAAAAATTGACAGTAATATCCCAAAATTATCAAATGCTTGTGATTTAAATTTTTTGATCAAAACTCAACTCATATTATATTTAAAATTAAAGACGACATTTTCTAACCTCTTGATTCTCTTGAAAATTAATAATAATTCAAAACTTTAATTCTTTTTGAGATAAACAAAAAAAATATTTTTTTTCAAATTCCAAAAAAAATTCGCATGACCTATTTGTTTCCTTTTCTCTTTCCTTAAATATTTTTTCGGGTTAAATAAATTTTTAGTCCTTATATAAAAAAATTCATCAATTTTTAGTCTCTTATAATTTTTTATTTTTATTTTTTATCCTTGATTTTAAATCAACAATTATGTATCCTTCAAATTTTTTAATGATTTTTTGAAGTAATGTTTAAAATGCGTTTAACAACTTTCATACAAAAATTTAGAATTTTTTAACAAATGATGAATTAAATATGAATTTTTAAACTTTATTTAGTTAGAAATTCATATATTAAAGTAATGTTTAAGATATATTTAATAACTTCCCTACAATAATTTAACTTTTTTTAACAAATGATGAATTAAATATGAATTTTTAAGTTTTTTGTGCTAAAAAATTCATATTCAATTAATCATTTGTTAAAAAGTTATAAATTTTTCTAAAGAAAATTTCATATCCCCTATGAAAAAGGAAAAGAAAGATAATTGCTCATACTTATGTTATTATTTTTGTTCCTGTAGATAATATTAATAGTATAGACTTGAATTCATCAATTGTAGAACCCTATTTGAAACCACCACCATTAAACCCATACTCATTTAAGAATATGAACCTCATTTTGAATCTTTTGTTAATCCAAACTTTGATGATTTGCATACTAAAACCACCTCTTAACCTATCCAAACTAAACCCTTTCACAAATCTTGAAATCTTATCTAAACCAGAAAACACTCCTTCTCTCTAATTAGATACTCAACCATCAATTAAACCTACTTTTGAGAAAATACCTAGTTTTTAACCTAATTTCTCTATCCATATTTTATCTACATCATTGTATGATGATTGTATAAAGGAAAAAGAAATTGAACTTGAAAGTCTAATATATACATCCAACCATACCGTCTTAATATTAAAATACCTTAAATCCCAACCATCTTAGCCATGAAGCCCTGCCTCAAACTGATTTTGAAACTTCCACAAACTTAACTCTCAGCTCACTTTACACATGTTGTTGGAAAATCATGAAATAGACTTTTAAAACTCTTTCTAAAGTAATTCTTATGAGCGGAAAATCCTAAAACTCTTACTTTTGGTTCAATACAAAATATGTCCTAAATGATTATATTTAATTAAGCATATGTAATTAAATACAAACTATTAGTTAAATTATATTTAATATAATTAAATAAACCCTAAATCAATTAAATAAATTATAAATATGTTTAAATCTTATTTAATTTAATCATTCGTCTTGCTATCGGTACTCTATGATTGAATATAGCAATATAAAATATTATATATAGTTTATATAATATAAAATATTATAAACAATGATTGGCATCTAGCAATGTGTCATTGCTATCTAAATCATGAGAAAATCGGTGATATAATTTAAACTTTACCGCAACAACTATTTATTGTTCAGTAATTGTTCCTTCGTCCAAATGTCTAATTCAACACAAGTCACAATATGTGTCATCTTTGCAATGTTCAATTCTTTATTTCTCGATCCCAGAGTAAACATGTAAAACCATTGAACCCAATATCACATATTGGTCTATTATAGCATGACCATGCATTTTCACCGTCTCACTCTATTATCAAGCCAAAGACATAACTCATGTTATGTAGGAGGAACATATCTTATCTACATTACACACACCCCTCCGCGTGATTTATTGCATACCTAATAACCACCTTTGTAATTGTCCTATTACAAACAACGTTTGATGGTCTTAAAGCCTAAAATTTCCCATGTAGGAATCGTAGTGACTTCAAGTCGAATAACTACTCACTATGATTACATGAGAATCACTAATGACACTTACACAACAATTATGTAGCATTCTCATGGTGGATCAATCCAATATAAATATTACCCCTAATATTTATACCAATGTGATGACTTGATATCTCATATCCGTGAACTGTAAGATGTGGTCATCAATCAACTCACATAATAGTCTCGATGTATTATTGTCATCCTAATTAACAACAATACTTTGACTATAGATACTTTAAGTATAACATTCTTATTGTTCAATAAAGTCTCACAATCAAGTCACATTTGATCTTCTGTTGAATGAAATATATATTATAAGGACTTTATTATATTATATAATTAATAAAATAATAAATGGTGCCTTGTACATATATCCGGAATTAGATATATGAATTAAACACATGATACGGATAATAATCTATGTAAAATTGATTGGCTCTAGAGTTTACACCCTACACATACATCCCCTCATACTCTTGTCTCTAACTCTTCATCTTCTTATCATTTTGACTTGAGCAATGATATTTGAACACAATATTATACACAAATACAAACACAAATACTTGTGGTCCCCACAAATCTCTCTCTTCATTAAATTTCTCCTTTTTTTTTACTTTCCCTTTTTTTGTCTCTCTTTTTTCAGTATTTTTTTTCTTCCTCTACAAAAATAAACACATTCATCTTCTCTTTCTTCCATAATTCCTCATTTTTCGTTTTATTTACTGATTTTAATCAAATTTTTGATGAAGTAACTTGAGCAAATTTATCTCCTCACTTGCAAGATAACTTAGTACATTCTTTTGCTTAGATATGAATTTTTGTTGTTTTGGATTCATACACGTTTTCTAGATTCATACCTGATTTTTCTGCTTCTGGTTAATAATATAAATGCTATTGGTTAATGAAGTACAATAGGTGGTTAATGACTTATTTTTGTCTAAAAATTAGAGTTGTGAACTATTAATCAATCATGTTAATTATTTTTGTGTAAAATATTAAGTTTCATCACTTTTAATCAATGATGTTAATCAGATTTGAATTGTTAAGTTTCATATTATGTGATTAGTAGTATTTTAATTCTGAGTATTTCTGATTTTTTGTTTCTGGTTAATAGTGTAAATATTATTGGTTAGTGAAGTACAATAGGTGGTTAATGATCAGATTGAATTATTTTTTGTAGTTTTTGCGTGACATTTGCACTATCAATTGAAACTTCATGGATTGTGGTACTATTGAAGATGAAGGTATAAGAGTTGACAACCTTGACGATGATGACAACACATGCTGTTGGGAGCCTGCAACAGGGATATGTTTTTCTTGCTTAGATGAAGTCAAATCATTTTATGAAGAGTATGCTTCGAGAAAGGATTTTGGATGGAAGATTAGATCTTCATTTTATGAAATGTTTGGTCATTCTTATTAGACAAAATATAAATATGGTCAATGGATTTAAGAGACATGGTTAATGTTGTGAACAACTTGGTTAATGGATTTTAACAGAATGTTTGGTCATTCTTATAAGACAAAATATAAATCTGGTCAATAGCTTTAAGAGACATGGTTAATGGATTTTAACATAATGTTTGGTCATTCTTATCAGACAAAATATACATCTGGTTAATGGCTTTAAGAAACATAGTTAATATTGTGAACAACTTGGTTAATGAATTCAAGTTGAAAATTGGGCATTCTAATCAAACAAGATATAAATCTAGTTAATGACTTAAAACAATATGGTTAATTCCTTGTACAACTTGGTTAATGAATTTAAACAGAATGGTCATTCTTATCATACAAAATATAAATCTGGTTAATGACTTTAAGAAACATGGTTAATGTTGTGAACAACTTGGTTAATGAATTCAAACTGAAAACTTGACATTCTAATCAAACAAGATATAAACCTCGTTAATGACTTAAAACAATATGGTTACTTCCTTGCATAACTTGGTTAGTGGATTTAAACATAATGATCATTCTTATCATACAAAATATAAATTTGGTTAATGGCTTAAAGTAACATGGTTAATGTTGTGAACAAATTGGTTAATGAATTCGAACTGAAAACTTGAGCATTCTAATCAAACAAAATATAAATCTAGTTAATGACTTAAAACAATATGGTTAATTCCTTGCACAACTTGGTTAATGGATTTGAAAAACATGGTTAATGTTGTGAACAGTTAGGTTAATGAATTCGAACTGAAAACTTGGCATTCTAATCAAACAAGATATAAACCTCGTTAATGACTTAAAACAATATGGTTAATTCCTTGCACAACTTGGTTAGTGGATTTGAACAGAAAGTTCATAAAAGCATAAAGAAATAAACTCAAAATTCATACGTTTTTTTTCATACATATTTGTTCATAAAAGAAAGAAAGAAATAAAGTTCATTCATATTTGTTCATAAAAGCATAAAGAAGGAAAAATACAAGCAAAAAATGTAGTTCAAATGCCACCAAACTACATCACTATAGAGAACCTCCCACAAACTCAAAATATGCCCATAACACACTTATTTTTTAGTTCAAATGCCACCAAACTACATCACTATAGAGAACCTCCCACAAACTCAAAATATGCCCATAACACACTTATTTTTTCTTCTTCTTCTTTTTCTTCTTCTTCTTCTTCTTCTTCTTCTTCTTCTTCTTCTTCTTCTTCTTCTTCTTCTTCTTCTTCTTCTTCTTCTTCTTCTTCTTCTTCTTCTTCTTCTTCTTCTTCTTCTTCTTCTTCTTCTTCTTCTTCTTCTTCTTCTTCTTCTTCTTCTTCTTCTTCTTCTTCTTCTTCTTCTTCTTCTTCTTCTTCTTCTTCTTCTTCTTCTTCTTCTTCTTCTTCTTCTTCTTCTTCTTCTTCTTCTTCTTCTTCTTCTTCTTCTTCTTCTTCTTCTTCTTCTTCTTCTTCTTCTTCTTCTTCTTCTTCTTCTTCTTCTTCTTCTTCTTCTTCTTCTTCTTCTTCTTCTTCTTCTTCTTCTTCTTCTTCTTCTTCTTCTTCTTCTTCTTCTTTGTTTGTCTTGTTTGGGCAGGTCAAGAACTTCATAACTTGGTTGCTTCCAATATTCAAAAACTAGCAAATAACCTTGAAGGTATAATAATAATAAGGTTAAATTACATATGTAGTCCCTTAACTTAATTTCAGGTAACGTTTTAGTCCTTTATCTTTTTTTTTCTCCCGATTTAGTCCTTTATTCCTAACGATATCAAATAAAGTATGAAAATATGAGTTTATTTGAAGATTTGCATTACGAATTTGATGAAATTTGTATTATATTGAAGAATATAATTAATTTTATGAGTTTGGATTGAATTTTTTTTTTGAATTTTTGTATAAAAAAGGATAACATTGTTGAAATTTTAAAACATAAAATATCAAATTGTCACTTAAAATTAAAATAAAGGACCAGGTCGGGAAAAAAAAAAGATAAAGGACTAAAACGTTACAGGAAATTCAGTTAAGGGACCACAAATGTAATTTAGCCTAATAATAATAATATATTTGTAAGACCCATTATCATTTGTCTAGAATATAATAATTTGACCCATACACCTTAATAAAACAAAGGTAAGTAACAATAAATAATAATTAGAATCACCATCATAACTGAAACTACATTCATAAATATAGTTTACAACTTGTTTAGTAGATTCATAAAATATTACATCTTGAAAACAAACTACGATTGACTGGTTACATCATAAAACAAAATATTAAATTCTAATTCCACGAGTTTGGAACTGATCTTCTGATGCTAATTTCATATATCATGTTCCTCCAGCTGCTAAATAAAAAAGTATAATTGGGATGAGATAAAATATCTCAGTGAGCTCTAAGAGTTTCTTTCATAAAAGTGTATAAAACATGAAGAAAAAAAAATTATACATCTCAAGAAAAAATTATTATTATTATACATGTGTATATATATATATATTATTCTGAAAAACATATGCATGACCTTAAATCTTTTCCTTTGAAATAAGAAAAAAGTCGTCCAATATCTTAATGTGGGTCACCAAGATATTGAGTTCTGATTGGTAAAGGTGGTCTGGCCAAACTCCAATCAGCGTCCTGATTGTTCTCCTTTACCTGTTATTCCATGCATGGAATAACCTAAATGTCCCACCGTGAAGAAGGCCATGTATGATCTGATTAACGATATTGTACAAACTTGAAATGTTTTGTATAAAATGCCTTTATTATGTCATATATAAAATGAATCATTCATCCATAACAATTCTAAATAACTTTAGGCGATATACGAAACTCATAATAATTTAATCCTAAGTCCTTAATTCAAAACATAAATCATAGTCAAAAAATAGAAACAACATTGGAGTCATGAAAATAGTAACAACATCAAAGTCATGAAAAATAGTAAACATATAAAAGTCATAAAATTAATAACATAGAAGTCATGAAAAAATCATTTGGATGCAGTTTTAAAAAAACACCTATATGCAAAAATTTCATTTCATCACACTCTAATTTTCCTAATCCGTAATAACCCAAAACAGTTTATTCAAAGAATTTCAGCATCCAAAATCATCATTCTAAAAGAAATTAATGTAACATAACATAGTTTCACAAACACATTAGAGGCAACAACAACGATCATAAATCATGCTTGACAAGCATAATCATCTTAAATCTAGTGATGCACGTATAATTAAATTTTTTCTAATATATAATTCATTCACAAACATCACAACCATGAACAACAGCATGCACGTTCTAACTTATTTTCAATGAAATCCCTATGGGTTAATCTGTGAGTTGTTTTCTTCCATTCCTTTTTTTTTTTCAAACAATTTCAGAAAATTAAATCCATAATCATAACAAAAAAAAACCTTTAATAAAAAGAACTCATTGCTGGTGATTGGTAATAAGGGAGAAGACGATGTTTTGATTAAATTGGTTGTTGAGTTCCTTTTTTTTTTTTAATTGCACTTTGACTCTTCTTCATTTGTTGGTTATTATGCTTTGATTGAAGCCGGTTATTACAAATTGAGACATGCAAGGTTTAAAAATGGGTTGAAGGAGCTTTATCAAGCTTTTGAGTTTAACTGATTTGAAAAAAATGAATGAAAATGAAAAGTTGAAGATTGGGAGAATGAAAGAGAGTAACGAGAGAAGAAGAAGGAACGGGAATGTGTTTTCTGAAAGAAAAAAAAACAACTATACTTAATATGTATAATAGAAAATATGCAATTGCCCTTCATTTGTCTAAATATTACAATAATGCCCCTTCTTTTTGTTTATTTATTTAAACAAATAAACTAATTATTTTATTTTTTAAATTAACAATTTTAATAATTAACTTCTAGACTTAACCAAATTGATAGGTTATTACAATATTTGAAGCGAAGAAGGCAAAAATAGAAACGAAGAAGGCAAAAATAGAAACAAAGAAGTCAAAAATAGAAACCCTAAAAATCAAAAATCCTACACGAAGAAGCAAAAATAGAAACCCTAAATCAATAACTAAAAATAAAAACGAAGAAGCCAAAAATAGAAACCCTAAATCAATAACTAAAAATTCTAATGATATCGAGAAGTAAACTTACAATGAAAATACCCAACAAACGACAACAAGAGCAATGACAGCGAGCGACCGAACGGATGCAGCGAGCGAGTGAACGACAGAAATCGGATGCAACCTCTCGCGAGCGACAACGAGAAAGATGGAGAAACGAAAAGAAGAAGATGGAGAAGAAGAGAGAAGATGGAGGAGAGAGAAAGGGTTTCTAAGGAATAGAAAGAAAATTATTAAAATGGCTAAAATGCCCCTTAAGTATGTATATGCCCTTAAGTATGTATACGTATACAGTATATGTGTTTGTATTTGTGTTTAAAGTTGTGTTTAAATAACATTTCTCTTTTAACTTAGCTTCCATAATAATAGTTGAAGTAATTGAAAATTTAAAATTAGTCATAATTTAATGATAACATTGTTATTCCTCAATCTAACATTCCAAAAACTTCTTATTATCCTCAACCTGAAACCATTAGTCCTTCTGACCTAGCACCCTTCATTCCATCCCTATCCTCTGACTTTCTAAACCTTGATGAATTATTTCTATTTTTATTAACAAAGTCAATGGAATTAGAAATAATAACGTGAGCAGTCTCAATCTTAAGGAAGCTTTCATTCAATGGAAAAATTGTATTTCTTTTGTTTCAAGCTAGATTATGGAGATTGTTGATACTTAATTTTGTCCGTACTTTTAAAAGTTTTGCAATAAAATAAGAATAAAAGACATTTTGAAAATAAAAAATTATAATTAAAATAAATAAAATGAGTTTTTTTATTAAAAAGTAATTATTTTGATTTGATTATTTATCATTGATTTATATTTAATATGATTTTGATTTGATTATTTATCATTGATTTATATTTAATATAGATAATTCTAATTTTTTTTCATTTGAGGAAATTTTAGAAAAATAAAAAATAAAACTTCCAGATTCACGCTTAAAGCATTCGTCTTGTTTCTAAAATATTGAATTGGAGTTTCATGGACTTGTATTTTGTAACACCCGGTACTATTTAGCTAGAATGTAACGTAAGATACTACAAATTTAATAATTTTAGCGGTCACAACATTCATAGCAAAGTCTTTTTCATAACATAAAATTACAACTCATAAAATTATAACAAAATAAAGTTTAAGGTACAATCATCTCAAAACATAGGTTTAAAGGTTTACATCTAAAAATTATCATATCAAAATAAAGTCTTTTGAGCTACTATGACTCCATGCATCTTACTTGTAACGTCTAGTTACGTGGGTATAACAATTGAGGTAATAACAAAAAAATAATAATCATATTTATATAAGAGAAAAGATACTATAATAAATAATGAAGTTCCCAAAAGAAATAATAGTGTAAAATCTTTAAAAAAAACCTTACAAATGAAAATTCCTTAAAAATCAAAATATTAAAATAGGGCATTGAATAACTAATCCCGAAATAAACTACAATGTAAACACTATGTCTACTTATTATTGATCTACTAACCTAGTCTAAGGAAATTACCAAGGTGAGACTTCTCAAACTCTCAACGTCCCCAATGATCTCAATTTCTGAAAACAACACTTTAATGAGATACTAAATTTGAGTGAATAGTACACACAATGTTAAAATAAGTATTGTTCTTAGCCGGCATGGTAACCAGAAAAATCGATCATGGCATTTGTGTTCTTCCAAAAGTATTCTTTAGAAATATATATTATATAACTAAGATTCTCCTATAATAACCAATTACTTTCAATAATTAACAAAAACTCATCAATTAAATTAACGATAATTCACATATGTAATAATCAAATAAATTCACTACACATATTTATTCTCCAAAAAATAAATAAATCAATTCAATGACGTCTCATTGTTATATGGAAATATACTACTTCCGTGAAGTGAAGTGAGTATTATCTCATCATGTGGAGCACCAGCTCATCCAATGTCGGATACAAGACCATTCGTGTGGAGTTTAAACCTCATCTCATTGTGGAGTTTAAAACTCATCTATATGTGGGGTACAAGACCCATCTGTGTGGAGTTTAAACGCTCATCTCCAACACATACAATCAAAATAATTCATCTTTTTAACAATGATATTCGTAAAATCATATTTTAATATAATATTTTATTTAAATATATAATAACAACAATCATTCAAGAAAATATAATAAAACAATCTTTTAAAGAATATATATTCAAACAATCATAAAAAAATGGTAAATCAACAAATAGTAGTAAATAAATCAATTCACAATCTATTATTACAGTTCATAAAATCCTAAATTTTAATAGAGTTAGGTTTTCGACAAAATATATTTTTATAAGAAAATTCCATTCAAAATATATAACTCTTTTTTTCATCCCAAATTTCTAAAATAAATGTACATGAAAGTTTAAAGGTGTGATTACGTTATTAACCGCTATTGCAACTGTTATCGTACTTTTGCTCCTCTTTATTTTAGCATAGTTTTCTCTATTGAGTTTTTAATTGAGAATTTTTCCTATTTATATTTAAATATTTATAAGATAATTTGACTAGATATCCTATATTTTGCCCCACTAAACTCTTGGTTGTTACAAATAAAATGAGTACATATTATTTAGGATGGACTGTTGATTTAATTTTGTTTAACTCCTTAATTTCTTAATAATAAATAATTATATAACAAAAGGTTGTTATTATCTATTTCACAAAAACCTTTAACAAACAAAACAAACTTACTGTTATTATTTATAAGTCTCTAACAAACAAAACAACTTACTAATATTACCTTATTTTCAGCAAATTGGTTATTGATAGCAATTAGAATAATAATAATAATAATAATAATAATAATAATAATAGTAATAATAATAGTAATAATAATAATAATAATAATCTATAAATTAGAATATTTCAAAATTTAAAATTCTAATTATTTTTAGTCCTTTGATTTATTATGTTACATTTTGTTCTCTCCTTAAAGAAATTTTGTCCCCAAAATTTACATCGAACTGAATAAAATCAAAGTGACCTAACTGGTGCAAATACAAAGAAACTTATGTACTTGCATTAGCAAGATTTAGATATTGTCATATGACTTCTTCATCTGAATCTAAAATAGCCATATCTGGTGTATAGATCTAAGATTAAAGATTAAAATATCTTTTAATTGGACGGACTCAGAAGTTATCATATGTGAATTATTTGACACATATGCTTGAAGTTGAGAAACATTAAAGACTTCATGAATGTTAGATAAATGTGAAGGAAGAGCTAATTGATAAGCAATTGATCCAACTCTAATAGTGGTTTCTTGCACTAAATTAGGTCATAATAAAGATTTCTCACCAACACAAAGGGGATCTACCTTTTATTCCACAAAAAGCATCATATGGTGTCGTACCTATGCTAGAGAGATAACTATTGTTATAAGAAAATTATGATAAGGTAAATACTTATCCCAACTCCCATCTTCATCTAGAGCACAAGCTCTAAGCATATCCTCAAGAGTTTGAATATTCTTTGACTGAGAATCTGTCTATGGATGGTAAGTTGTGCTAAACTCAGTCTAGTACCAAAAGCTCTCTGAAAAGCTTTCCAAAATCTATAGGTAAATCGTGGATCCCCGTTTGATACTATAGATGTGGGTATATCGTGTAACTTTACTATCTCCTTAATGTAGAGGTCAACTAGTCTATCTAAACTATAGATTGCTTTAATTGGTAGGAAATGAGCTGATTTTTCATTCGGACAACTATCACCCAAATGGCATCAAAATCCATACATGTCTTAGGAAAACCCATCACAAAATCCATAGATATCCTCTCCAATTTCCACTCAGGAATTTCTAAAGGTTGCAACAATCCTAAAGGCTTTTGGTGTTCAATCTTAACCTTCTAACACACTAGACACAAACATAAAGCTAGCTACATCCTTTTTTTTTATTTATTATTTCTGGCCACCAGTAATTTTTTCTCAAATCCTGATACACTTTAGTTATTCATGGGTGTGTCGTGAATTACTGTTATGAGCTTCCTCTAAAATCTTATCTCTAAGACTCCCCTCCATAGGAACAATGATCTTATTCTTAAACAAGACTAAACCATCACCAAATAAGATATAATTCTCCTTGTTCACAAGAGACTGCAATACATTATCTAATAGTTGTTTTGTTTTTATTATCCCTCTAAAGTTACTACTGATTTATAGCCTATTCAGATTCAAACATAAAATATTAAGGGACATATCCAAATTCATATCTCTAAACTCCTCTAGTAGGCTTGTCTCTTGTACCATCATACAAGCCACATGTAAGGATTTTCTACTTAAAGCATCAACCACTACATTAGCTTTGCCAAGTGATATTTCAACTCAAAATCTTAGTCTTTACGAAACTCCATCCACCTTCTTTGTCTCATATTTAATTCCTTTTGATCAAACAACTACTTAAGGCTCTTACGATCACTAAAAAACCTCTAATTTTGCTACATACAAGTAATGCCTCCAAATCTTAAGAGGAAAGACTACAACTACTAATTTAAGATCATGGGTTGGATAATTCGCTTCGTGTGACCTAAGTTGTCTAGATGCATAAGCTAGCATTTTCCTTCTTGCATTAAAACACATCCTAAACCATTTTTAGAAACGTCACAATAAACCATAAAATTCATGTTATAGCTAAAATAGGTGCTGAAGTTAACATTCCATTAAGCTCTTGGAAATTATCCTCACACTCTTAGTCACACACCAAAGTTTTCCCTTTTCTAGTCAACTTGGTGAGAGGTAAGGCTAGACTAGAAAGTCCCTCTATAAATTTCCTATAGTAACTCGCCAATCCTAGGAAATTCCTTAGTTCAGTCACTGATTTAGGTTGGGCCAACTTAATATTCCTAGTAAATACACCAATTGTTTCTTGGGTTCATCCAACTCTAGGGATGATATCTTATAAGGTTCTATTGATATTGGTCAACTTTGTGGCATTAACTCAATGGGAGACTCTAATTCTCTGTCCGAGGGTAAGCTAGATACATATTTACGAAACATTTCAAGAACCTCACAAACTACATAGATCATCAAAGTTAAATTATCTTCAACCTCAACATTTGAAGAAAATTAGAGCATGGATCCATGACCTCGCTTAATTAAATACTTATGACAAGCTAAAAGAAACACGAAACATTCAAACAAAGCTAAATCAATATTCATAAGTTGGGATTGTCCCCCGCTCTTGCAACATCTAGCCAAATGTTCAACCATTCCACATTTAAGACATGTAATTTGTGCTGCAGGACACAATTGATCCCCTTGATCGAATCCATCATTTTCACATCTCTTACTCTTACTAGTTGAATATTTCCTTGCTTATCCTTTGAAATTGTGGGTACAGGGTGTAGATTGTTATGAAATTTATTGTCCTTACAGTGAAAATTCTTTCCACCAGAGATAAACTACCCCATCGGTTTCTCAGCTTCCAATGCTTGCATCTTTTGCTCAACCATCCTATACTTGTTTACCATAGTGGGGTAGTCACGGATCCTTAGAATTCCAATTAAAGCTTTGCAGTTCAGGCTTAAGTCCTTACTCAAATTTGATCGCCTTCAATTTGTCTTGAGGATTGTCCCTAAGATAGCAAGAATATCTCGATATAGCTTCAAAATTTGGCTGCATACTCTACAACTAACATATCTCCATGCCAAATATGAAGATATTTTGTTTCATTCTGAATAAAAACGTTGGGGAGAAAACACTTTTCTAGAAATATCTATTTAAACCTATCCCAAGTTATAGGAACTCCTTGTGTCAATAGACCTCCTCTAGCACAATTCCACCAATGCACAAAATCAGACTCCAACATATAAACGACAAAGTCCACTTTTTGACCATCAATACACTGCATGACTCGAAATATTTTCTCTAACTTCAACAACCACTCTATTTCCTCAACTAGATCATAGCTGCCTCAAAATCGTGGTGAATTGTTCTTTTGAAGTTTAAAAGATCCTACATATTGAGGGTCTACGACTGCTACCGACCCAACATGGGGTCCTCTCGAATGACAATAAGTCTTTGTCTGTTCTCCATGACTCCAGCTTTCAAGTTGAGAGCTTCAACAAGTGCTTTATTCGTCTCACACTTGTTACCCGTCATAAATTTGCACACCACCAACTAACCACTGAGTTTTCCAAGGCCAATATCCAGCATAATAGTATGCTTTTTATTTTTTTGACTATAACAAGAAATCTTATAAGCCCAAGATTTGAATTTTTTTTATATATAAAAATAGAAAATAATAATAATAACAAAAGTAAAGTAAAGTAAACCCACACCACATTTTGATCTAGGTTCGAACCGGCTCTTATACCAAAAATTTAACGCCTAATTACGTGGGTATAACAATTGAGGTAATAACAAAAAAAAATCATATTTATATAAGAGAAAAGATACTATAATAAATAATGAAGTTCCCGAAGTAAAATCCTTAAAATAAAATCTTATAGCTGAAAATTCCTTAATAATCAAAATATTCAAATCTGGGCATTTAATTACTAATCCCGAAATAAACTACAATATAAACACTATGTCTACTTATTCTTGATCTACTAACTTAATCTAAGGAAATTACTCTTCTCAAAGGAGGTGAGACTTCTCAAACTCTCAACGTCCTTAACAGTCTCAATCTTTGAAAACAATACTTTAATGAGATACTAAATCCCAACGAATAGTACACACAATGTTAAAATAGGTATTGTTTTCAGCCGACACGGTAACCAGAAAAATTGGTCATGGCACCCGCGTTCTTCCAAAAGAATTCTTTAGAAATATACATAATATAACTAAGATTCTTCTATAATAACCAATTACTTTCAATGATAAACAAAAGCTCATCAATTAAATCAATGATAATTCACATATGCAATAATCAAATAAATCCACTACACATATTTATTTTGCAGAAAATAAATCAATCAATTCAATGACATCTCCTCGTTATATGGAGATATACTACTTCCGCGAAGTGAGTATTATCTCATCATGTGGAGCACCAGCTCATCCAGTGTGGGGTACAAGACCCATTCATGTGGAGTTTAAACCTCATCTTATTGTGGAGTTTAAAGCTCATCTATATGTAGGATACAAGACTCATTCGTGTGGAGTTAAACCTCATCTCATTCTGGAGTTTAAAACTCATCTATATGTGGGGTACAAGACCCCTATATGGAGCACATAGTTCAGGGTAAATAACTGTGGCGTACAAGACCCATTCATATGGAGCATAAGCTCATCTCCAACACATACAATCAAAATAATTCATCTTTGTAACAATCATATTCGCAAAATCATGTTTATAATATAATATTTCATTTGAATATATAATAACAACAATTATTCAAAAAAAAATAATAATAAAACAACCTTTTAAAGAATATATATTCAAACAATTATTAAAAAAATGGTAATTCAACAAATAGTAATAAATAAATCAATTCATAATCTATTATTACAATTCATAAAATCTCAAATTTTAATAGAGTTAGGTTTTCGATAAAACATTTTTATAACAAATACCATTCAAAATATCTACCTCTTTTTTCATCCCAAATTCCCAAAATAAAATGAGTAAATGTTATTTATGATGGAGTGTTGATTTGATTTTGTTTGACTCCTTAATTCCTTAATAATAGATAATTATGTAGCAAAAAGTTGTTATAATAGCTTTGTTTGTTATTATCTATTTCATAAAAACTTTTAACAAACAAAACAAACTTCCTATTATTATTTATAAGTCTCTAACAAACAAAATAACTTATTAATATTCCCTTATTTTAAGCAAATTGGTTATTGATAACAATTAGAGTATTAATAATAATAATAATAATAATAATAATAATAATAATAATAATAATAATAATAATAATAATAATAATAATAATAATAATAATAATAATAATAAAGAATGCAGATTTATAGAACTAGCCCTAGTGATGCATCATCACAACAATGAAATGCAAAATCACAATTCTAAAAATTTCAAGAATGTCCCTATTGCTAAAATTAAAGTGAAAAATGTAAGTACGGAGGTACGCCTAAGAGGGGGAGGGGGGTGAATTAGGTGTTACGAGATTTTCTGGTTTTTAGAGACTTAGTGGATTATTGATATTTTTTGGATTGATGTATGTAAAAATATAAATGGCAGAAAAATAAAAAACACAATAGAATTATTCTGGTTCCCCTTATGACCAAGGGTACATCCAGTTCTCTTGCACACCACAAAAGATTAATCTATTTATTGTCAGAAAATGTACAATTCCCACTCTGGGATTTCTGTTACAAACTTCTAACAATACTTCTAAGATAACACACCACTATCTTAGATTAAGCTATTTTAAGAAAGTACTACTTTCTTTTACAAGTGATGGAATATGATTTGGAATAAGGATATAAGAGAGGTATAATGATTTCAATCCAATAATACTTCAAGTACTTTGAGAACCTTTCTGAATGATATGAAAATGAAATGCAAGTACTTTGTAAAAAATCAGAATTTTGTTCAAAGTTGTTCAAGGTT
>NC_021163.2:43739865-43756711 GCF_000331145.2 Cicer arietinum | reverse complement strand
TTCCGATTCGTGACCATTGTATTGCTTCCAGTTGTATTCGAATACAAGATGTATGTATTCAAATACACCTCTTTGTAACGTTCAGATTTATTCAAATTTTGCACCTTGTATTCGAATACATCCTTCATGTAGTCGAATACAGATTCATGATTTTTTCCACTAACTTGCTTTGTATTCGACTACAATAGATCGTAGTCGAATACAGATGCAAATGTTTAGCTACTGACTTGCTTTGTATTCGACTACAACATGTCGTAGTCGAATACAGATGCAAAAGTTTAGCTACTGACTTGCTTTGTATTCGACTACAACAGGTCGTAGTCGAATACAAATGTGAAGCTTTTGCTTCTGACTTGCATCTGTATTCGAATACACTATGCTGTATTCGAATACACCTTTGTATTTTGTCAACAATATTAATTTTAAGACTTTGTTAATGTAATTTTGAATTTTGAAAATACTTTATATGCATGTGTAAATATGAATGTTCTCATGTATTTGAGGTATTGGTTGTATCATTTACCTTTACAATAAACATCTAATATGTTTGGATTTAAAGCTTTATCAATGAAGATATTTTAACTTCTTTTTGAGCTTGTTGCTTTGATCATATTTGTTGATCTTTGTCTTCATCAAAAATATGTATTTTACAATAATAATAATAATAATAATAATAATAATAATAATAATAATAATAATAATAATAATAATAATAATAATAATAATAATAATAATAATAATATAATCGTAATAATCTATAAATTATAATATTTCAAAATTTAAAATTCTATCTATTTTTAGTCCTTTAATTTAAGATGTTACATTACTTCTTATATGTGAAAACATGAAATAAGGGTGAGATAAAATTTTAATGAGTTCCAAAATCGGGAAAACGAAAGTTTTAAAAAGGTTTTCATAAGTTTTAAAAACAATGCAATATATAATAAGCATTCAATGTTTTTTTTTTTTAAAAATTTTTGTTAGTAAATAATTTAGCATGAGACATTTTATTATGACTATGAATTAGAACCATATTAGTGTGAATCACCAATGTAATTATTAGTGTGCATCACCAATGTAATGTTAACCTTTAAATGAAGAAGGTTGTTGGCTATGACCATTCCTAAGGATTGTTTTCCCACTTAGCGTTTTAATTTGAAACACACTATAACTCACTATAAAAATTTTATTCGTATTATTTATGTAAGATATAAATCTTAAAATTCATTCACAAATCACAAGTATTATTTGTAAAAGATGAATACATAATCACTATATCAATAAACATCACACACAAAACAAGGTATGAATGAGATTCAAATAAAAAACAACATTATTTTAGCTAAGCTAAATGGAGCTTGCTTAGCCAATTTTCCAAACAAAACTAGAAAATTGAAATTTGGCTTAGCTAAATATAATTTGCTCAGCGATTTCAAATCAGTGGCTAATGGGTTAAAACTTTAACCAATACCGTTCAAGAAATTACGTTTGGCTTGACAAATTTAAGTTTGAAGCCATAATTTGATCCCAAGGCTATTTTAGCTTAGCGAATTTCTGCGACATTTGGAAATTTTCCCCTATTCTCACAGTTCAGCCGTAAAACACTCATCAACAACATTATACATTCAAATTCATCATATATCAAGTAGTAAAACACACATTACATGCATCAATTAAAACATATTTAACTCAAACAAAGATTGATCATAAACAAGTAACATTCAATCCACAAACACATAATTCATGCTTTGATGAAGGATGCAAAGAAGTTTTCTCACCCTCAAAATTTCAAAACCCCAACTACATAATTGAATCACTACTTCTAATCCAAAATCACCCCAACACTATTACATGCAAAACAATTTAGATGGAAAAAGAAATTCACAATTCTTGCAAACATGAATGATTTTTCTTCAGTTTGGACTTGGTGATGGGCTCCTCTTAACCTTTACCCTTTGCTCCTACCTCCATTTCTTCTATTTGGGGAATTGGTTTGAAGTTTTGATCGAGATGAAATGATAAAGGGATTTGAATATTGCTTTGCATTTTAGATTAGATGCGGGATGAAAGATTTTGATGGAGATGAAGGGTTGGTCACAAGAAAGGGAGATGGATGAAGTGTTTAGGGTGTATATTTTTCATTTTTGAGAGAAATGTGAGGATGGATGTGTGAGGTTTGTTGAGTTTTGAAAGATAGTATTGTGCATAAATTTTGACTAGAAAATGGAGTGTGTTTTGTGAGAGAGTTAAGGGGAAAATGGGTTTGGAAAATAAAGAAAAAAATAAATTTAAATAACAATTAAAACACAAAAAAATAATGTGGATTTGTAAAATGTTCGGACCGTGGGAACTTAGAATCTAACACTAGGTCTTTTTCGCATTTTCTCTTGGACAAAAGATTTCAATTTAGATTTGGTAAGAAATATAAAGGTCCAAGATGTTAAGACATTCGATAAATAAGTGTCGGAAATATTTTTATGGTCATGGAAAATACAATTTGTTGAATATGTTGGAGTTGTAAGGAAATTGGTAAAGAAATATGTCCATAAATATATTGTTGTTTCAGATAATATCGAAACTAAAGGTATAGACAAAAACATTTAAAGTAATATTGTGTTGTTAATTTTTTTTTTGTCGATCGTATTACCAACATTGAAATAGGAGGAACCAATGTTAATTAATAATTTTCTCCCTTTGATTAGGAAAAAAATGATAAAAATTATGAAGCAGTTTTTAACTCAGATTTAGTTTATTTTGAGAAATTAGAAACCATTCGAGAGACACTCCAAGAATTTTTGGTCCAAACTATAAATAGTTTTAAAATGTAATTGATGAGGTCTTTGGTTCTAACTTATCTAATTTAACTAACACATATAATTTACAAGAGGATCATCAATATCTAGATAATTGTTAGTTGTTGGAGTGATGCAGTGTTAGAGAAAAAAATATATTTAAAACCATCAAATCTCTTATGAATTAGAAGTCAATTCAAATGTTATAATTAATGATGATAATTTGCATCTCATATGAGCGATATACTGATGATGATGATGATGAGAAGACAATAACTCAAAACATTTCTGCTACTGAGTATAGAGCCTTTTCCGAAGGTGATTTCTACGACAAAGAAAAAGAATATGCCGAAAAACCTATACTATTATACACTGTCATAGGGGTAGAAAATCTGCATGGTTTGATAACTTTTTTGGCATTTTTTTTTGTTATTTTTTTCTAGGTTATATTTTTGTCCATGTAGTTTTTGTTTTCATTTTCTTTTTAATGAATTTTTAGTATAAAAAAACAAAGTTAAGCTACGCATCCATTGGTTAAAAGTATAAGAAGATTGTACATTTGACATAAATGAAATTTATTTTGTAAATTATATATGACAACTTCGTCAAAGAAGATTGCTATTTTTGTTTCCTAGATTTTATATCAGCATATGCTCTAATTTTCTCATATACTATTTTTGCCACGTTGTTTACAATTCTTGGTATTTTATCTTTCCGTAGATTGAGACTTGGGAGTGGAGTTATAACATTGGAGGTACATTTCAATTTTAAGTTTTGATTCCCCTTATTCTATGTTTAATTTTTTTTAACTCTCGATTTTTGTTGTCATCATTAATGAAATTTTTGTTCTTACTTAGAATATATTAATATATTTTCGTTCTTACATGTTAAACGTGATAAAAAATTGTCTCCTCTTACAAATATTATAATGATATACATAAAATAATATAGTTATGTTCTATTTTCAACAGGTACTTTCAGAGTTATGTTGATTCGGTTATTTATATTATTATAACAAATAGATTTGGAAAACAAATACAACATATTTTATGAGTTAACTGATTATAGACCTTAACAATAAACTTATCCAACACAACAAACATAAAGAGAAGTAGGAATAATAAATACTTGTTTGTGTATTAAAGGATTTACATTTCTGCATTAAAGGATTTACTACATCCACATGTTTGTGTAGAATTAGGATTCTTGAAAGAGAAGCCTCTCCAATTAGAGCATCATTGTAGTTTAATTGCATGCCAAATATGAAGAGTAGGCTCTTAGAATCACAAACTACAAAAACAAATAGACAAGTCAAATATGTAATGTAGTGATTTTTAGAGCTTACGACTTGATAAAAATTGAAATATATGAATCAGTTTTGTTTTCGTGCAATTTTTGATGTCAATCTAAAATACATGAATTTCTACAAATTTTGTTTTAGTGTCCCTTTATCAGTTTTTGCATTTGTAATTGCTATGATGAGTCTTTCATTGTTATAGCCTTGCTCTGTTCAATAGGCATTTCGGATGGAATGCATTTGTGTTTTGTATGTTGTTTATGCTTTCCCACTCAAAACTTGCATTATTATTGATTTGCAGAGTTCAAATGTTAATCATTGTAATTATAACAGTGATTTGCCACCTCAACTGTACATATCGGAAATCTATATGCCTATGCTCCAACATTTAGTTTTATTGTTTGTTCTAATAAATCCATCTCTAAATTTTCAAATAAATAGTTGCTGCCACAGAGTTAAATCGAATCTGCAGCGAACTCCTGCTCTTACCCATGGATGCAAACAACTCAATGTCTATAAGATTGAGGAGAAAAATGCTGATAACAACCAAGTCATCCAAACAAAAAATAATTTCTTAAGAATTAATAGTGTGTTAACATGTGCCTCACATGTACTATATATATCCAAAAAAATGATATATATATATATATATATATATGAACTTAGATAGATAACTATCTAGTTTATGAAATTAACATATAGATTTCGTGTTTCAACCACTAGACAAAATTTTGTTGCAAGAACTCCGTTGTCTGAGCTAACTATTGGTAAATAGACATACATAATTTCATATTCAATGCTTAACTGAAATTAATCATTCATATCGATCTTCAATGATTTCTATTTTACAATTTTTTTTTGCAGCAGCAAATGGAACAACTCATATCAATTCTATTTCCACAACTTCAATTGACACATAATCAATCACGTTGAACAACAAACGTAAGAATCCTACAAATTTGACTACAACCTCTTGTGACCACACAGTTGATGCAGGTTCGACAATCCATTATTATTAAAATCAACTCAAATGTTTCCTTTATATATATATATATATATATATATTCACATTCATTTTCTTTAAATGATATATGATAAAGCTATGTTTGTATTTCAACTTCATTTAGAATTCGTAGAAAAAACATAATTAGAAGCAAGACAACCTAACCAATAAAACATGTTTTTGGTTAGTATATTCCATTTTTATATTATATGCTTTCTTATTTTTTCTTGATAATTATTAACCTATTACATTTTTGTATTTACAGATTATAAGGTTCAATAAATTTAAAATGACACGTTTCTTTATTTTAATATATATATTTTTGTTGACGAGTTATATTGTATAGGCTCTACTCAATTGATGGATGACACTCTAATGTCAAAAGTAATAAATCCAGCTTCTTTACATGTTACGAAACATGTATCTCAACCTTACCATGTTCTTGAATAGATACCTTCGTTCGCAATTAGTTTTCCAAGTGATTTTTTGTTCCAACTTGTGAACAATGAATGCAAGTATTTTCTATAATCAATAGGTTCCATTTTCAAAAAAATTGATTGGGAAATCCTAATTTGCTCTCTATATCTCTATCCTTTTACTTAACAAGTACACACACAAATGATCAAAGGACTACTTTCCTTTGTGAAATTCTTGCACTTGCTGTAACACAAGGTCAAATCCACACCTCAATAACTTATTTTCATCAACGACATAACAATAATAACATAATTGACTTTATCGCCTACAATTTAAGCTCATTTTTTTCAACAGAAATAGTAGACTTTGGAGATCCCTCTTATACATGCTCTGAATGTGGTATGAGGAGCGAGTTGAGAAAAGTGCTAATAGTAACCTACATAAGTTTTCAATTTGTTGTATGAATGGAATAGTACAAATTCCATACTTAAAAAGTCCTATAGAGTTGCTAATGAGCTTAATACATGGACAAGATCTATGAAGTAAACATTTTAAAGAAAATATTTGAGCATATAATAATACATTTTATGACACAGTGAACAAGTTAGCAGTCTAATTCTCAAGGAAGGAACAACTCCAAAATTTTCCCAATTATATATTTATGACACAGTGAACAAGATATCTAACAGATTTAATCATTTTAGGTATAAATCTTATATGGTACATTTTATACAATTATTTTGAATATTTTATTTTTTGTTTATGTGAACATTTTTTATAAATATTATCCAGATCAAATGAACAACACAAAGGTCTAGATAAGACATTACTTGAAGACATCACAAGAATGGTGGATGAACACAATGTCTTAGCTAAGTCTTTTAGGAAAGTTCGTGACGATCTACAACACAATAACACCTCCAATATGTGCCTAAGGTTGTTTCGAAACATAAGAAAGGATCCAAGAACACATAATTTGCCATCATGTGACGATGTGACGAGGTTGCTACTTTAATAGTTGGTAATTTGGACAACCTTGATCCTAGTCGAGACATTATTTTTAGAAAGACATCCGACTATTTGGTGAAAATTAAAGAGACTCATTCTTCTTTCATACCCCTTAAGTATCTGTTGTTGTTTCCATTTAGTAATGAACAATATCAAGAAAACTTTCCTATGAGAGAGGATGTTATCAAGGAAGGAAAATGAAAGTGAATACGCATTACATTGAAAGACTTTATTGCATTTCACATACAAGAGAGAGATTTCGAACATGGCATTATTTTAAATGCTTGCAGGCTATTTTAGCAGTTTGTTGTTGATTGTTTCTCTATGATAGAGTCACAAAGGTTATACTGGATACATATGAACCAATCGACACTTAGATGTGACATAATAAGTGGTTTACAAGAAGCTGTTCAAAGGTTATCCAAAGTACAAGCGGTGGGATACTGGTTTTTTTGTTTTGAAAAAAGGAATAAGTTGTTGGAATATAGTTCATTTTATACTTAGAGTTTTTATGATAACAAAGTATTTTATGAGAACAATATATTTGATTTCATAGAGTATGCAAGAAGTTATGGTCAAGATTTGTAGAAGATTTGAAAAAGAATTGATCAAGATTTATCTACGATAAAGTATGAACAAAATTAATCTGAAGAATTTACAAACGCAATCTGCACAAAAAACGAACAAAATCAATATGAAGAATTTACAATCTCAATCTAAACAAAAAAGGAACATAATCAATTTGAAGAATTTACAAACGCAACCTGCACAAAATACAATTCAGAATTAAAACAATGACTAAATAAAATCCCAATTTTTAACTATAAATAGATAATCCAGGTTGAAGAAGAAAATCATCAAAAAACATAAAGGAGTAGTCTTAGAGTTCAAAGAGAGAAACAATTGTTCAAGTTAGAAGTATTTTGAGTATTCTTTTCTTAGAGTGTGAGAGTTATTATTATTAATATCTTTGTTAGAAGCAACTACTCAAGTTCTAGTCTTTTGTATCCAATCTGATAATGGTTTAGTTCTTTCTTCAATATGAGGTTGTCAGGTTGTTCGAAGAAGACTTGGCTTGTAGGGTCAAGGTGGTTAGTTCCTTAAAAGTATGGGGTTGTCAGGCTGTTTGGGAAGACTGGCTTGGAGGATCAGGTGCTTTGTAATTCAAGGTATTTGAATTAATATATTAAAACCTTCTGATTGAGGGTACTGGGTCTAGCCAAGTTAATGGTGAACCATGATAAATCTACATGTCAAATTATTTATACTTTTAATGGTTGCTTCCTCTGAATCTGATAGCTTCTACTCCAAGCAAGTCACCAAAACCGAACTAGTTTATTTGTTTATTTATAAATTATCAAAAAGTTATCAACTTTGGCAAACACAATTCAACCCCATTTTCTAGCCTACACCTTCAACTAACATTAGAGCTTGGTCTCAAGGCTGAGCACTTTACAGTGTTTGAGAAAAGAGACAAATGGTTCAACATGTATGGATTCACTGAATAAGCTACTAGAGGAAACATAAACGACCACCTCTATTTGATGGAGAATGTTTTGCGTATTAGAAGGCCAAGCTAAGAAGTTTATATTTCACAAGATCCTGAACTTTTGGACTTGATGGAAGATGGTTATATTGCTTCGAAGAATATTAATGGTATTGTAATTCCAAGAAATTAGATGAATGCTGATCAGAAGAAGATGTATAAGATGCATTATAAGTCCAGAATATTCATGATAAGTTCAATCACCTTCAAGGAGTTTGACAAGTGCTCTAACAAGGAGGCAACAAATAGTATTTATGATAGTTTGATTTTGACCCATGAAGGAAGCAAACAAGTTCAAGAAGCAAAGAACAATCTCCTAGTTAAAAAGTATGAGCTGTTGAAGATGGAAGAAGATGAAGACAATGAAACAATGTTTTTTGGATTTCAGATCCTGGTCTCAGGACTAAAGGTACTTGAGAAGAGTTATACTACTAGCGATCATGTTAAGAAAATTATTAGGAGTCTGACAAGCAAGTGGAGACCTAAAATTACTGCCATTCTAAAAGAAAAGGATCTTAATACTCTTAAACTAGATGAATTATTCAGCTCTCTCATATCAATGAAATTGAGCTTGAAGAAGACGAGCCCAAGAAGAAGAAAAGACTTTGGCCTTGAAATTCAAGTAGTATAAGATTCTAAAGGCAACATCATTATCAGATGACAATGATTCAGATGATCAAAATCTGAACTCAGAGGAAGAGGAAATTGCCTTCATATCGAGAAGAATTCAGAGGGTATGGCACAACAAGTTTCAACATTTCCCTCAGAAAGATTCCAAGAAGTCCAATAGAGGAAGGAATGAAATTTTTTACAAGAAAAACATTATCTGTTATGGATGCAATGAACCTGAACATATCCAGTTAGACTGTCCAAATATGGAGAAAAGGAAACACCAGAGGAAAGATTCCAGACCCAAGTAGCTGAGTCTGATGGCTACATGGATGGGATCATGATTTGTTGGAACCAAGTTGGTTTTACATTTAGAGTTTTGATGTTAACAAAATTATTTTATGAAAACAACATATTTGACTTCAAAGAATATGAAAGAAGATTCATGTAATTGAAGAAAATCTAAAATAAGATTTGATTCCAAATTATAATAGATGAAAATCTAAAATAAGACTTGACTCAAATTTATAATTTATGAAAATCTAAAATAAGATTTGATTCATATTTATAATTGAAGAAAATATTTGACCAAGTTGAAAAGAAGATATGGTCAATATTTAATGAAGATTTGATCAACATTTAATGAAGATTTGAAGAAGATTTGAAGAATATTTGATGAAGATTTGAAGAAGATTTGAGCAACATTTAATGAAGATTTGAATAATATTTGATCAACATTTAATTAAGATTTGAAGAAGATTTGAAGAGTATTTGATCAACATTTAATGAAGATTTGAAGAATATTTGATCAACATTTAATGAGGATTTGAAGAAGATTTGATCATAAATTGAAGAAGAGTTTATTTGAAGAATTTACAAACTCAATCTACACAAAATAGAAATAGAATCAATTTGAAGAATTTACAAACTCAATCTGAACCAGATACAATTCAGAATTAAACAAAGGCTAACTTGAAGCCCAAATTTTCACTATAAATAGACACTCAAGGCTGAAGGAGAAAAGCATCGAAAAGTAGAAAAGAGTAACTCAAGATCAAAGTTCTCAATTCATCTTAGAGTTCAAATAGAGAAACACTTGTTCAGGTTAGAAATATTTTGAGTGTTCTTTCCTTATAGTGTGAGAGTTATTATTATTATCAGCTTTGTTAGAAGCAACTAATCAAGGTTCAAACTTTTGTATCCAACCCGATAATTGTTTAGTTCCTTCTTCAATCTTGGATTGTCTGGTTGTTAGGAGAAGACTTGGCTTGTACGGTCAAGGTGGTTAGTTCCTCAAAAGTCTAGGGTTGTCAGGCTGTTTGGGAAGACTTGGCTTGTAGGGTCAAGGTGGTTAGTTCTTCAAAAGTCTGGGGTTGTCAGGCCGTTTGGGAAGACTGGTTGGGAGCCCCAGGTGCTTTGTAATTCAAGGTATTTGAATTAGTGGATTAAAGCCTTCTGCATGAAGAGACTGGATGTTGCCAAGTAAGTGGTGTACTAGGATAAAGCTATGTGTCAAATTATTTATGCTTTTGTTGTTTGCTGCTTCTGAATCTGATTGCTTCTTATCTAAGTAATTCATAAAAATCAACCAACCTTTATCAAATTAGCAAAAAGTTATCAACTTTAGCAAACACAAATCAATCCCCTTCTCGTGTTTGCACCTTCATGATTAAGATGAATCCTCTGATGATGAACAAGTAGATTTGGCTCTAATGGCTCATACCAACTCCGCTGGATCCAACACAGAATCTGACTCTAGAAGTTAATCAACAAATGAAGAAATTGATGTATTTTTTAACTTTATTCGATCTGATTTAATTACTGCTACAAATTATTTTTTTAAAAAGAATAATAATTTGTCTTTAAAATTTAAAACACTTAGAAAAGGAAATGCAAACCTAACTGAAAAAGTTAATGTGTTAGAAAATTAAAGTGTTAAATTTAAAACAGAAAATGCAACTCTGAAAACTGATATTACTAAACTGAAAATAGAAAATGCAACTATGAAAACTGATATTGCTGAACTTAAAACATAAAATGCAAATCTAACAACTGATATTACTGAACTTAGGGCTGAAAATCTAACTCTAAAAAGTAATTATAATTCAACATCAATTGAAAATACCACATGTAACTCAGATAAGCATGAAGAAGTATTTCAAGATTTTCTTCATAATTGTATGGAAAGAAGCAAGTATACATCTATGAATTATAGTGTTAGTAGGAATGGTAAAAGAGGAATAAGATTTCAAGAAATAGTAATTCAACCTAAGTTTATTTCGTCTGATGATTTATGTACTATTTGCTATAAGAAAGGTCACACTAAAATATCTTTTCCTATGATAACCATATGGAAAAACAAGAAACCTTTAAGAAATAACAAACCAGGACCGTACCAGATTTTGGTACCAAAGGATAAAATTGTTTATGTTGTAGATGTTCTAAGCAACCAAATTGAAACACTAGTCATGGTGTCTGGTCAATGGATGCTTGCTATATATGAAGGAATATATGAAGGAAAAAAGGTCTATGTTCCAAGACTTAACAAACATAAGCCAACTGACTCTGGTGGAAGAAGGATTGGTCAATACAATACCTATCATAACCTGAACCATATGTTGAACCAGAAATAACCGAAACATATGGAGTATTAACATAATCAAAATTGGCAGAGAAATCACACATATCAACATAATTAGAACTACCAGAAGAATCTGAATTACCATCAGTTCCAAAATTATCAGAGGAACTTGATACATCAGCATAAATAGAAGTGTTAGTTTAACAATTAAAATCATAAGACTTCTTTCAACACTCCAATCAAATTAATCAAGAGTACAAACCTGGATGGGAATTCAAATCCCTTCATCCAAACCTTATAATCAGAGAATATGCAAATTCAGAATTTGAAAACCAGAAAAGAAGAAATAAGAGGGTTTTTAAAGTGAAACTAAAAATGTTGACATATAGGTTATATCCTTCTTTAAATTTAATTATTATATGATGTATATTATGTTATATGACAAACAACTTGATCTTAAAAACTCAAAGCAAGTTGAGGATACTGCAGGTTTACTAGGACCAAAGGAAGCAGATGCAAACAAACTAGAAGATGACAAATCTGCAGAGGATGAATATGATGAAGTTAGAAATAGTCAAGATAAGTCATAAGGAAGATTTGGATGGATGTATAAGTCATCTCATCTCATTGGAAATGCAAGTGATCCTTTGAGGAACATATTATTTTTAAAAGATACCACTTTGTTTGTCTTACTCTCATCAATTAAGCCTAACACTATTGATGAAGCATTGGCAGATGATGGAAGGATTCTTGAAATGCAAGAAGAGTTAAATGAATTTAAGAGGATGATGTTTGGGATCTAGTACCTATACCAAAGAGCAATATTATTGGAAACAAGTGGGTGTTCAGAAACAAGCTAAATGAAATAGGTGAAGTGGTTAGCAACAAGCTAAATGAAAAAGGTGAAGTGGTCAATAACAAGTCAAGACTTATCGCACAAGACTAGAGTCAACAAGAGGGCATTGATCACATTGAGACATTTTCTCTAGTAGCCAGGTTAAAAGCTATTCGTATCCTACTTTCTTTTGCTACACATAATAACATTATATCATTTCAAATGGTTGTTAAAAGTGCTTTTCTAAATGGTTATATAAGTGAAGAAGTCTATGGAAAACAACCCTTAGGTTTTGAAAGTTCTGAATTTTCAAATCATGTTTTTAAACTTAGGAAATATCTGTATGGTGTAATACAAGCACCTATGCATGGTATGATAGACTTTGTAACTTCTTACTTAAAAATAACTTTGAAAGAGGACAAGTATATAATACATTTTTTAGAAAATCAATAGGAGATGACATTTTTATTTTATTCAAATTTATGTTGATAACATTATTTTTGGATCTACTAATGGCACTCTTTTCCAAGACTTTTTTTAAATTGATGCAACTTGAACTTCAAATGAGTATGATGGGAGAACTTAAGTTATTCTTAAGGATACAAAATCAACAAAGTCAACAAGGTGTATACATTCAAACTAAATGTACAAAAGAGATTCTTAGGAAGTTTAAGATGAGTGATTACAAACCTATGGCTACACCAATGCACCCTACTTGTTCACTTGAAAAGATGATTCATGCGAAAAATGTGTACCAAAAAACCTATAAAGAAATGATAGGATCCATACTTTACTTTACTGCTTCCAGACCCGACATCATATTTATCTAATAAGTATGTGCAAGATTTTAAGCTGACCCTAGACAATCACATTTAACTACTGTTAAGAGAATCCTTAGATACCTAAAAGGCACTACCAACCTTACCTTATTCTACAAGAAATCTCCTAAGTATAAACTTAGTGAATACTATGATTCTGATTATGTTGGAGATAAACTTGAGAGAAAGAGCACCGGTAGAAAACTTTGCCTTTTTATGTGACCACTTAATATCTTGGTCAAGTAAGAGACAAAACACAATTGTAATGTCAACAACTGATGTTGAGTACATTTCAGCAGTTGGCTGCATTTCTCAACTACTTTGGATGGATCGTAAACTTGAAGACTACAAAATCCTAGAATCCAATATTCCTATTTATTGCAATAACACTTCTACCATTTGTATAACCAAAAACCCTATCTTCCATTCTAGAGCTAAACACATAAAGATTATACACCACTTCATTAAGGACTTTGTTTCACAAATGGGTACTAAACATTCAGTTTGTAAACACCAATGGGATGACATACTTACCAAACCACTACCTAAAAATAGGTTTGACTTCATCAAGAAAAATATAAACCTTACCTTCATACGTGAATGATGTTTTGATAACTTCAAAGTAGTTTAGTTTTACATTAGTTTTTGTATTTTCTTGTTATATGCTATATTCATGTTATTCAAAAAAAAAGAAAAAAAAGGCTCACTTTCGAGTCTTTTTGTCTGATGACAAAAGGGGAAGAAAGAAGTTTAATAAAGTGGGGGAGAAAATGGTATTTAGACTTAAAGGGAGCCCTAAGTTAGGGGGAGTCAAAGAAATACAATAAAAAGTTGTTATAAAAAATATAAGTTTTGTCCTCATAAAATAAAAGGGAGATTGTTGAAACCAAGTTCATTTTATAGTTAGAGTTTTGATGATAACAAAAGTATTTTATGAGAACAATGTATTTGACTACAAACATAATCTTCACAAAAAAACGAACAAAATCTATCTGAAGAATTTACAATCTCAATCTAAACAAAAAAGGAACATAATCAATTTGAAGAACTTACAAACGCTATCTGAACAAAGTACAATTCAAGAAAAAATTAAAGCCCAAATTTTAACTATAAATAGATACTCAAGGTTGAAGAAGAAAATCATCGAAAAGTAGAAATTAATAGTCTTAGAGTTCAAAGAGAGAAACACTTGTTCAAGTTAGAAATATTTTGAGTGTTCTTTTCTTAGAGTTTGAGAGTTATTATTATTATCAGATTTTTTAGAGAAAACATGGCTTGTAGGGTCATGGTGGTTAGTTCCTCAAAAGTCTAGGGTTGTCAGGCTGTTTGGGAAGACTGGCTTGGAGGGTCAAGTGCTTTGTAATTCAAGGTATTTGAATTAGTTGATTAAAGTCTTCTGAATGAGAGGACTGGATGTAGCCAAGTTAATGCTGAACTAGGATAAGTCTACGTGTCAAATTATTTATGCTTTCATTGCTTGCTGCCTCTAAATGCGATTGCTTCTACTCCAAGTAAGTCACCTAAACCGAACTAGTTTATTTATTTATTTATTTATGAATTATAAAAAAGTTATCGACTTTGGAAAACACAATTCAACCCGTCTTCTCGTGTATGCACCTTCATCAGTTTGGATAATAGGTTTGTTGTTCCATACAATCCACATTTGTTGATGAGATATCAAGCACATGTCAATATTGAGTACTGCAACAAGGGAAACTCAATAAAGTATTTGTTTATGTATGTTAATAAAGGACTAGATAGAGCCACAACAGAGATTTGAAACCAAAATGAAAATAGTCAGGTACAAGATGAGATAAAACAATACTATGAGTGCAGATATTTGGCTCCGTGCGAGGCTGTTTGGAGGACTTTTGAGTATGACATCCATCAAAGATGGCCTCTTGTTATAAGGCTTTCATTTAACCTTGAAAGTGAACAGTTTGTAATGTATTTATAAAATTCTTCAATGCAATCTGTTGTGGCACGTAATGAAGAACTTGACACAATGTTTTTGGCTTGGTTTGAGGCAAACAAAAAGTATCTTGAAGGAAAGAAAATTGATTTATGCTGAATTTCCTACAAGGTTTGTTTATATGAAAAATAGCAGAACATGGCAGCCTAGGAAGCAAGGTTATTAAATTGGAAGACTTACTTATATTCACCTAGGCAGTGGGGATGTTTATTTTATGAGATTCCTATTGATAATACAAAAGGGGTGCACAAGTTAAATGATATTAAGAAAGTGGATGGCACAACTCATAAAACCTTTAAGGAAACATGTTTTGCACTTGGGTTGTTGCAGGATGACAATGAATTTGTGTATGTTATTACCGAAGCAAGCTAGTTAGCCTTTGGACATCAGTTGAGGAGATTATTTTTTATACTATTGTTCATGAATTCAATGACAAATCCTTTTGTTGTTTGGGAAGCTACATGGAAACTTTTATGTGATGGAATTTTATACAAAAAAAGGAAAAGGTTAAACAACACAGGTATGCAATTATATATATATATATATATTAAATTTGTGTTATCCTTATAAATATTTTACAACATTAACTATATGATTAAAATCATTCTCTTTGATTTAGGTCTTCAAATAAGTGATGATGAGTTAAAAAAAATATTTGTTTGGTTGAGTTGGACAAACTATTTTTCATGAGTGGAAAGTCTCTTCAGAGCTTTAAGACCATGTCATGCCCTACACATTCAAATATGAATCAATTTGAAAATAGGTTATATGCTGATGAATTAAACTATGATAAACACGAGCTAGCTGCAACCCACATTTCATTATTGTCATCCTTAACCGCATAACAGAGGTTAGTGTATGATCAAATTATTATTTTTGTGATGACTAATTTGGGAGGGTTTTACTTCTTATATGGATATGGAGGCACATGAAAAACATTTATCTCAAGAACTTTATCCATTGCACTAAGATCCCAAGGTTCAATTATTTTAAATGTTGCTTCAAGTGGGATTGCAATCTTATTATTAGCTGGAGGAAAGACAACTCATTCCGCATTAAAGACTCATTTGGTTACAACTTGTAAGACCCATAATTTTAAAGTACCATTTATGTATTTTTGGTGTATTTTGGATTTTGGCTCGGAGGCTTTTAAGCCAAGGTTAATAATATTTTGGAGTTTTATAATCGAAAAGATATTTCGATGCCAATTAGAATTTCTCGTCGATAAATAAATTGAATTTAACTGCGGAAAATCCTTTACGGAGAATTTAAGGCGTTTCGGGTGAAACGGTAATTTAATAAATATCTAGATTTTGAGATATTTGTTAAGTTATATTTATTATATTTTTATATGTTTGTTTGGAGGGAAAAAGAAAGGAAAACTAGAAGGAAGGAAAAGGAAAAGAAAATAGTATATAAAGGAAGGAAGGAAAAAGGAAGAAAGGAAAAACAAAGGAAAGAAAAAGAAAGGAAGGAAATTTCCAATTTTCCATCTCCTTCCTCAGACCACCGTGAAACCAAAATCCATCCTTCTCCATTTTTCGTTTTCGTCGCTTTCTTTTCTTCAAAACTAGTAACCCAAGGTTGGGTGGGAGTTAGATCAAGGTTTTCGCAACTTCACTCTTCCTCTTTGATTCGAAAACGAAGAAAAACGGTTTTGAGATCCAAACACAAACCCCTCCGTTTCTTCTAGATCCAAACCTCATTTCTCGAAGAGATAGAAGGGAAAGTTGCTCACCACCACGCTACGGTGCTAGTGAACTAATTTGGAAGCGGCGTTGCGAGCGGAGATTTTACCGGAATTACTCGCGGTACCGGAAACGCACGTTAAAGCTAACGTTGAGGTAAGGGCTCCTTCCAAACTTTTAGTTTGCATTAGGGACTTATCTGTGGTTGTGTGGGAAGGAATTTGTTAGGGTTAAATGTATCGATTTGGGGAAAAACCAAACTAGTGCGTTATGGGTAAAA
>NC_021163.2:43720935-43735820 GCF_000331145.2 Cicer arietinum | reverse complement strand
TGTCTTTCTTTTGTTTTGCATTTATTTTAAAATGGAAGACTGTACCTATACTAATATTGTCGGCTTGACATGTTATTTTCGATGGGTTACATGTACCATTTGTTGTTGGGTAAATGGTTTGGATTTATAATTGGAGTAACTTTTCCGCTGCCTGTAAATTATAATGACTCAATTATTTATCCAAAGGCATTTCTTTATTTATTCCTCTGTTTTAGTTTAATTACTTTTGAAAAAAAAATATACCCTCGCTTTGAAAAACGGGGTGTTACACAACTGAAACATCTATGTGTGACATCAAACAACGTATCGATAGAGCTAATCTTATACTACATTTTAAGCTTATTAAATGGGATGAAGCTCCAATGCTAAATAAGTTTTGTGCTGAAGCTATATATCGTACTTTCAGGGTTATCACGAGGACTATAGATGAGGTTAATCCACATAAACCATTTGGTGGGAAGGTAGTTGTTTCTGGAGGTGATTTAGACAAATACTATGAAGAGAGGGCAATACTTGCTCTGACTCATGATGCTGTAGATATCATTAATGATTATGTTCTATCATTAATTGCAGATGAGGAAAAGAAATAAATTAGTTCAAACTCAACTGTCCTGTTTGATGAAAATTGTACTGTGCAGGGAGATTGGTTCACACCTAAATTTTTGAATGACATGAAATGTTCAAGAATTTCAAATCACCGATTAGGATTAAAGATTGGTGTTCCAACCATGCTTTTGAGGAACATTGATCAAGTTTATGGACTATGTAACGGAACAAGATTGCTCATAAATGAAATGTGTACAAATATTATAGAAGCAACTGTGATCATAGGAAAAACCATCGTTGATAAGATTTATATACCAAGTATGAATTTGGTTCCATCTGATCCAGGTTTCCCATTTAAATTTCAGAGATGACAATTTTCATTATCGTTGTGTTTTGCAATGATCATAAATAAGAGTCAATATCAATCTCTTTCTCAAGTTGGTTTGTATTTGAAGCGACCTCTATTTACTCATGGTCAATTCTATGTGGTTATTTCAAGAGCAAAGTCAAGGAAAGGATTGAAGATTCTAATTTTAGATGATGAAGGAAAACCGTATGCCGACATCAGAAATGTTGTGTAGAAGGAAATTTTCAATAATTTGTAAACATGTAGACGAAATTTATTTTACGATTATGTTTTAATTTATTTATTGTAAGTTGTTTATTTTTCATGCATAGAATTGAATTCACAGTTTTGGTTTATGAAATTATGCCTTTATAATTATATAGATTACTTAGACAAAAAATATATTATCAAGCAGAGTTGATATATATAGATTAATAACACAATATATTTATCGAAATCGTAATTTATCCCTGTGCGATGCACGGGTTACATGCTAGTTTAACGGAAAGAAAACTACCATTGTGAGATTATTAATTTATTCTTGCCATTTCATTAATCTAAATGTCAACGACCTTATCAAAAATGTTTGACACCACAAGAGCTATTGTGGCATCCCATATAGATCCTGAAGGCATGAATCTTGGAATATGTAACACAATGTAGCCGCTATGTCCTCAAACCTCTGTTGTATTTTTGGTGATTTTAAAAGCAATGCGTACATTGTTAAAACCAAGTTGGTTCGAAGAACTATGACATTTACTTGTTTTGTGATAACAAATTCAATTTGTGGGAACAGTTTAATGCACTGACATTTTGATTAAATGTGCAAGTCCCACATCAAGTTAATTATATAGATTTTGATGTCATATCCTCTGATGATTGGAACAAAGGAACAATAATACTCGGCTTCACTCTAGTTTTCTAACTCTGGTGAAAGTGCTCTAACACGCACCTCTAGTGATGCAAGTGACACTCTATTTCGGTTAACTCCAACAACGCAAGCAATGCTCTAGTTCAGATGACTTTGGAAATACATGATTTTTCTATTTTAGTTGCCTTTGTTGAATGTAGCTATGCTTTATTCGTCTGATTTATGATGTATGCTATGAAAGAAATTAATGCTCCGAAGAAGACAAAGCATTTGCGTATCCTCTGATGAACATCCCGAATCTGCTACTTGTCTGATGATCTTTAAGACATGCTCAGACCAATGTTTCCTATGCTTACCTATCTTCATAACAAGGTACATTAAAGAAATTAAAATGATCTATTTTGGAAAGTTTTCTATGACAAATCAATCTCAAAAGATATGATACAAAACTTCATGACTCATGGCGATTTCTTGTAATTAGAGTAATGAAAAAAACCCTAAACGATCTTTATAAAAGGGCGTGTGTTCCTCATTGGAAGAAGAAGAAACGCATAAGCTAAAAGCACATACATCATCCTCTACACTCTTACTCTTAATCTTTCGTTTTACTTAAATGCTCAGGTAAGCTTATGAGAGAACAAATTTGCAAACACTCTATTGTGAGAGCTATTTCAGAAAACCTAAACCTATTCTCTTGTAACCTAGCCTAATAGTGGTTGCCTATTTCAATAGCTTGACTATACCAAGCTATAAGGTTAAAAATACTTTCACACAACTGGTTTGACTAGTAGGTGTTAAATGAAAGTGTAATTATGTGGTGATTTAGTAAATTAAATCCTTTAGGCTAGAGAGACTGGACGTAGCTATCGTTTTGATGGTGAACCAGGATAAATAATATGTGTTACTTTGTTCTATTCCTGTTCATCGGTCATGCGTTCTTTACTATAGCTTAGTCACGTTAAAAGGATTTTAAAAAGAAACATAATTCAAACCCCGATTTCTTCTGTTTCTCATTCTGTAATTGGTATCAAAGCACGGTCTGAAAGCTAATAACTTAGCCGTATTTGAGTAAAGATATGTTATTATGACTAATTATGGTGAAGAAATTACAAGTAGAATCATTAACAAGACTTCCCTATTTGATAGAGAAAAATTCGAGTACTAGAAAGACAATCTCATAAGCTTCTAAATCTCTCACAATTCTGAACTTTAGGACATAGTTGAAGATGGATATGGGGTTCCAAAAGATGTTGTTGTTGTTGAAATATCCAAAAATAACTTCGACACTGATCTAAATAAACAATACAAATTTCATCATGGAACCATAATCTTGATAATGAATGTTATCAGCTTCGAAGAGTTTGAAAAATATAGAAACAAATAAATAGCTAAAAGTATCTTTGATGCTCTGGTTCTTAACTACAAAGGATACAAGAAAATCTACTCGTCAGAAAGTATGAACTCTTTCATATGGAATAAGACGAAGACATTGAAAGAATGTTTTCTAGATTTGAAACCCTGGTCAAAAAGATTCTCAAAAGTCTCCCTAGCAAGTGTAGTTCAAAACAAGTATTCAAGTGGCTAAGGATCTAAACAAACCTCCTATGAAAGAGCTGATAGGTTCACTTAGATTCCATGAGATTGGTCTAGTTGAAGATGATCCCAAAAAGAAATCCAAGTGCTTGGCCCTCAAATTCCAATGAAAGGAGAAAAATTCTAAGGCTCTGCAAGCAACTAAAGACTTAAAGGAAAACAAATTGAAAAATGATAGTGAAGATTCAAATGGTGAAGATATGTCCTTTATCTCAAGAAAAATATAGTGCATGTGGAACAACATAAATAAATCTTTTCCCAAAAGAGATTTTGGACAATCCCAAAATAGTAGAGGAGGAAGTGAAAAGCTAGACAAGAAGAAGTTCATCTTCTATGATTGCAAGGAGCCAAGTCATTTGAAATTAGAATTTCCTAAACTTAAGAATGGAAAATCCCAGAGGAAAGATTTTAAGAGAAAAAAAGAAAGGTATGGCTACTTTAGATGACTCTAATGAATCATCTGATGAAGATGAAGAGAATGTAAACATGGGCGGATGGTAGATACTCACTTTGATTCTGACTTTGACGTTGAATCTGTTGAAGAAGAAATTGATGTATTCTCTTATCTATCTCGTAGTGAACTCATAGATATATGAAATGAGTTTCTCAACAAGAATCATAAGTTTTCTTCAAAACTCCAGTTTTTCAAGAAAATCTCATGACATCTTAACAAACAAATGCAATAAATGTGAAAGAAAATATTTCAAAAATTTGAGAGGATAAAGTTTTTAATTATGTTAAGTATGAAATAGACTTTCAATAATTTATTGGAAATGACATATGCATGAGTAAACAAGCTATTATTATTTATGGTGTTAGCAGAAACAATAAATGTGGCATATGCTTTTAAGAACCAAAAGAAAATCGTAGATTTTCTTAGTTTGATATTATTTGCGCATACTTCCTTAAGATAGGTCACAATAAAATAACTTGTCCTATGCAGAAAACATGGAAAGACAAGATACCTCTCATAACTAACAAACTAGGACCCAACCAAATTTAGGTACCTAAGAATAAAATAATCTATCTTCTAGCTATCCTTAACTACAAAGTTAAAACACCAATCATGATACCTAGACAATAGATGCTCACGACACATGACAGGAGAAAAGCTAATGTTCCAAGACCTGACCCTCAAGAATGAAGGATGCATAGGCTTTGGAGGTGATAAAAAGGGTAAGATCTTTGGGCACGACACAATATTGCATATTTTTGGGATATTATGAAATGTCTTAAGCCTACAAAGTATACAACAAAGAAATACTTATTTTTGAGGAATGAATCCATGTCATGTTTGATGACAAAAAGCTTGACCATAAAAAGTCAAAGCTAGACTTTGATCATCTACATATTTTTGAGTAATTAGATAAATCATAGGAATTAACAAATTCAGTCCAAAATGAATTAGAAGATCCGCCTAACGTCGTAGATCAAAAGCACCAACAATCCAAACTTGGATGGAAGTACAAATCCTTTCATCTATATTATCTGATAATAAGAAATGCAAACGATCCTAAGAAAACTAGATCCACTTTCTAAGCAATGTCTATGTTTGGATTGCTATCTGAAATTGAACCTATAACTATAGATGAAGCCTTATTAAGTGATGGAAGGATACTAGTTATGCCAGAAGAGTTACATCAATTCAAAAGAAATGAAGTACGGAATCTTGTCCTCAAGTCTAAAGAAAAGATGTCATTTGGAACCAAGTGAGTTTTTCAAAAGCAAATTGAATTAGAAAGGTAAAATTTTTAGAAACAAAACTAGACATGTAGCCAAAGGATATAATCAATAGGTAGGTATTGATTACACTAAAACTTTGACCGCTGTGGCAAGGTAAGAGGATGTGAGACTTTTACTTTCTTTTGTTGTATTTAATAAAATTACTCTATATCAAATGGATGTGAAAATTTTCTTATCAAATGGTTACATAAATGACGAAGTGTATGTCCAACAACCTCCCGACTTTGAGGATAATGAATTTGCAGACCAATGTTTTCAAACTAAAGCAATCTTTCTACGGTCTAAAATGGATTATTGTAAGACCATGTCTATGTTGAGGTTAAAACCTTTTTTATATGTGGTTTAATGACAACAAACCGTATGAAATAAATGATTAAGTTTTTATGAATGGTGATCTACTAATGATTTCATTTGAATTTTATTTAAGGAAAATGAATTGCCTGAGTAGACAATCAAGAAACCATTCACATCAACAAGTGCATAAGTATCTACTCAATAATGAAAGAATCTCAAAAGGAATATATCATATATCAATCATTTAAGAGAGTGATTATTGCATCTTTTGGATAACATCTTCACGAAGATAGTATGCATTACATTTATACCTATACTAAAGTATGTCAACGATTCTTGATTGACAAGACACAATATGTGCAACACCAAGAAAAATTGTAGGCAATATTGCTTCAACAAAAGATTTCTCCTCTTATATAGAAGACAATATTTTCAATTGTTATGAAATAATGTTCTTATGATGATCAATTCATTGCATTCATAAATATTCATATCAGTTCAGTAAAACAATAAGAATCAACTTTGAAGATTGAGTCTTTTCCAGATAAGTCATTTGTCTAAAAAAAATGATGGAAAAATATTAAGTAGAATGTTCTTCTTGTTCTATTAAAGAACAATTTACAATAAAAATCTTTTTGGAAGGGCAACATGCAATAAGTTAGTTAGCATTTCAGATATGGGCATTACAACATTTAATGAGCAATTGCTGTTCAAACTGATCTCTAGATTGATGACATAATGGTTGTAAAAAATTATTGTTCATTCTGGTTGTCTTAAATAAAAGACATGCAGAATGTTGTGCATACTGATACCCAAATTGATCTCTAGATTGATGACATAATGGTTGTAAAAAATTATTGTTCATTATGGTTGTCTTAAATAAAAGACATGAGATAAATGAATCAGTTTTGGGATCACTAAAAGCCTATTCTAGATTGATATAATTTGCACATGGGTCACCCAAAAGTAATCAAGGCCAAAACGAGTTGAAGGCCCAAATGAGGAAAACAAACCTCTAGATTGATGACCAAATTGATCTCTAGATTGATGAGATGTGGGCAATGACGCAAGTATAATGCACTTACATTATTCTTCAGGAAGCTCTACATAATTATGATTTGAAATAATACCAACTAACATATGACAACCCATTCTCACATTCATTCCCGTTTTCCATCAAACCCAAAAGGAAGAACATTATGGGTTTGTCAAGAATGTTCTAGACAATAATATAAACATGTGTTTAATTGTTTTAAAACAGATCTAACATTTGGATAATGTATCTAACGACTATAGTTCGTTTAAAATGAATATTCAAAGCCTCTTATCATCTATAAATTGAATATCAATTGGAAGATGAAGGCAAGAGTTCAATTTACTATCTACCAACACTAGTTAAAGTAAAAACAAGTCAAACACTACTTAAGCAAACTCCAGTTCTCATCACTATATATGTGAATAATCACTTACTAAATTTTTCTTTATTTATCACTTACAAATAGTTGAGAATCATTAGACCCTAAACACTTTTTATCATACACATTGAAATTAACTCGAGTCTATCTTTTATGTTAGATTGAATGTGGTTATAAAAATTCTTTCTAGATTGAAAGGTGACCGTGAAAATCCTTTTAAGGTGACTGTAAAAATCCTTTGTAGGTTTAAAGGTGAAGATTTTAATTGATTATGGTATGATCAAGAGAAAATGTGTGAAGGAGAACATTTTTGTTCTAAAGCACATGTGAAAATCTCACGATTGTGAGGACTGAACCAATATACTTTGTGTGTATGATCTTTTTACCTCTTATCTTTAATTATTTGCACGCACAAGTCACACTTCACTATATCAGGTCTCGTGTGTATGATCTTTTTACCCCTTGAGTAAAACATCAATTAAAGTGTAGGAACTAAATTTTAAAAGTGTCACAACTCAAACCCTATTTCTTGTGAATATTAATTCCTCTTTAGTCTATTCCTATGCATCCAACTTGTTCACTTGTTAAATAAGAGTCAGGTAAAACGGTAGATCAAAAGGTATACAGATGAATGACATGTTTTTTTTTTTACTTAACTTCCTCAAGACCTGATATTCAGTTAGTGTGTATGTGCAAGATTTTAGTCCGTCCCTAAAGAATCCTACTTAGAAAATTCTTTGCAAAGAGTGCTATTAGTAAATCCAAAAATAGTGTCATCAACAAAAATTGGAATAATAAGAATGTCATCTCTTATTGATTTTCTAAAAAGTGTATTATCTAATTGTCCCACTATAAAGTTATTTTTAAGCAAGAAGTTACTAAGTCTATCATACCATGCCCTAGGTTCTTGTGTTAGACCATACATAGATTTCCTAAGTTTAAAAACATGATTTGGAATTTCAGAACTTTCAAAACCTAGGGGTTGTTTAACATAGACTTCTTCACTTATATAACCATTTAGAAAAACACTTTTAACATCCATTTGAAATATTGTAATGTTATTACTTTCATCAAAAGAAAGTAGGATACAAATAACTTCTAACCTTGCTAGAAGATAAAATGTCTTAGTGTAATCAATGTCTTCTTGTTGACTGTAGCCTTGTGCGTCAAGTCTTGCCTTGTTTCTGACCACTTCACCTTTTTCATTTAGCTTGTTTTTGAAAACCCTTTTGGTTCCAATAATATTCTTCTTTGGTGTAGGTACTAGATCATAAACATCATTCCTCTTAAATTCATTTAACTCTTCTTGCATTGCAAGAATCAATCCATCATCTGCTTATGCTTCATCAATAGAGGTAGGATCAAATGATGATAGTAAGCCAATCAAAGTGGTATCTTTTAGTGATGATCTGGTCCTCAAATGATCACATGTACTTCCAATTATTAGAGTTACAAGATGAGATGACTTGTACTTCAATCCAGATCTTCCTTTTGACTTATCTTGATTATTTCTGACTTGACCAGATTCATCCTTTGAAGATTTATCACATTCTTATGATTTGCTTGTATCCTCTGATTTTTCAAGTTTGTCTGCATCTACTTCCTCTAGTTCATGTAAACCTGCACTATCACCATCTTGCTTTAACTTTTCATGGTCAAGCTGTTTGTCATCAAATGTAACATGTATGAATTCGTCCACAATCTGAATTTCCTTATTAAACACTCTATAAGCCTTAGATCTTTCAGAATATCCAATGAAGGTACACTTTTGAGATCTAGAAGCAAATTTACCAAGGTTATCTTTAGTGTTAAACATATAACAAGTACAACCAAATTGTTTAAAATAACAAATGTTAGGCTTTTAACTTTTCACATTTCATATGGTGTTTTATTCAATATAGATCTAATTAAGACTCTATTTTGAATATAACATGCAATATTAATTGCTTCAGCCACCAAAAGTGTTTTACAACATTTATATCATTTAACATGATTCTGTCCATTTCTTGGAGTGATATATTCTTTCTTTCTACAACTCCATTTTGTTGGGGTGTTCTAGGAGAGCAGAATCATCTACTATAACAAAGCCATACTTCTTTCCACTTAGAAAGGCTGTTTTTACTGGCCCAAAGAGATCTATATGTAAGAGCTCAAGGGGCTTTGAGGTAATGATTGAGTTCTTAGGAGTAAAGGAGTTCTTTGTTTGTTTTCCGTTTTGACAAGCTTCATACACAATTTCAGTTTTGTAACTAAACTTAGGTAGACCTCTAACTAGTTGAAGTTTATTCAATTTTGAAATTAATTTGAGGTTTGCATGACCTAATCATTTGTGCCAAATTAGTTTCTCTTAATTTACTGACATAAGACTCTTAACCTATTTTTTCTTTAGACTTAACCAATTTATATTATAAATATTGTTTTGCCTCAGACCTGTGAAGAGTACATTTCCATCTTCTCACTGATTGCCTTGCATATAATATCATAATTTTTATCACTTAACAGACTAATACTTAATAAATTATTCTTAATACCTTTAACAAACAAGACACCTTTAGTAGAAGGGGAAATACCATTACCAATTGTACCTTGACCAATGATTTGACCTTTTTGCTTTCTGCAAAAGTCATTATGCCTCCTTTGCTTAGTGTTAGTTCTTGGAACATAGACTTTTCTCCCATCATATTTTGTGAGCATCCACTATCAAAGTACCATGATTGGTGTTTTAACTTGATTGCTGAAGGCATGTGCAACATAAAATTTTTTGCTCTTAGGTACCAAAATTTGGTTGGATCCTGATTAGTAAGTATTGAAAGGTTCGTTGTCTTTCCTTGTATTTAATACGCGACAAGATAAGCATAGAAGCATATTTGCTTCTTTCCATACCATTAGCAAAATAATTCTTGAAATATTTCTTCATGCTTATTAGAGTTACATGTGGTATTTTCAATTAATGTTGAACTATGATTTTTTTTCAAAGTTGGATTTTCAGCCTTAAGTTCAGCAATATAAGTTTTTAGAGTTGTATTTTGTATTTTAAGTTTAGTCATACAGTTTTTTGAGTTGCATTTGCTGTTTTAAATTCAATACTTTGATTCTATAACAAATTAACTTTTTCAGATAGGTTTGCATTTTCTTTTCTAAGTGTTTTAAGTTTTAAAGACAATTTGTGATTCTTATTTAAAAAATCATTTATAGAGGTAATTAAATCAGAAGGAGTAAAGTCAGAAAATACCTCAATTTCTTCATATGTTGATTCACTTCAAGAGTCAGAATTAGTGTTGGATCTAGATATGGAGTTGGTATGAGCCATCAGAGCCAAATATGCTTGTTCATCGTTAGAGGATTCATCAGAATCATCCCATGTAGCCATTAGACTCTTCTTCTTGGGTCTGGAATCTTTCCTCTAGCATTTCTCTTTCTCCAGATTTTTATTCCTTCCTCTATTGGACTGCTTGGAATCTTTCTAAGGGAAACATTTCGTGTTGTTATGCCTCATCCTTTGAATTCTTCTAGATATGAAGAGAATTTCCTCTTCCTCTGAGTTCAAATTATGATCATCTGAATCACTATCCTCTAATTTTGATGTTGCCTTTAGAATGTTCTTCTGTTGAGATTTCAAAGCCAGAGTCTTGTACTTCTTCTTGGGCTCACGTGATCTTCTAGATTGAAGAAGAAACTAAACCACTATCAGGTTGGATACAAAAGATAGGAAATTGAGTTGCTGCTTATAACAAAGCTGATAATAATAATAACTCTCACCCTTTAAGAAAAAACACTTAGAAAATATTTCTCATTCGAGCAAATGTTTCTCTCTTTGAACTTAAGACTACTATCATAAAAATTCTAAGTATAAAATCAACTTGGTTCAAACAAACTGTTGCAGATGAAGCATCAACTAGAATATTTCAAAATTTATGAGAGTAACATTCCTATCTTTTGTGATAATACTTCAGCCATATGTTTAACCAAAAACTCTATTTGCATTTAAGAGTAAAACATATAGAGATTAACCATCATTTCATAAGGGATTATGTCAAAAATTGTACTTTAGACATTAAATTTTTTATACTGATCATCGATGGACATATATTTTCACAAAACCACTTTGTTGAAGACATATTTAAATCTCCATATGCCTTGCATATAGTAAAACAAAGTGAGTGACTGAATATATGTTGCTCTGCCTCAAATGACATTAAATTTATTTATGTTTCTGGTCAATCTAAATTCAATTAATCTTGGATATGAACTTTTTTTTTCTCGTTAGGTTTGATACTCTAATAGGTGTCTCACGCGTGCATCTAGTACTAACGTTGAAAACTCAGCCGCTTGTTGCTCTTATAATGTTTTACTACTCAGAATTAGTTACAAATCCTACACTTTTGTTCCTTTCCAAACAGTTAAACTTCTCGTTCTCGCCGTCTCTTTTGCCCTTATTCCCACTACACAATCTATTTCATCTAGATTCCCAGACCTTCAAACCTTCCTTACCTCTATTACTGCCAAAATCAACTCCAATCGAAATAGAAATGCACAAAAGTTGGATCCTAATAATATTTCAAAATAGTAGAGCAAAGTCCTCTTCTTTTTTACAAATTGGATTCAGGATAACAAGGATCATGAACTGCAGTTGGCTTCATAGAACTCTACAACTTTCAGAAAAACAGTTGAGATGATCTAGTTATGGATCTTATAGCTTTAGAAAATCAAGAACAATCGGTCCAAAAAGCTCCTAACAACCACATTAGTAGGCTCATCAAGGGATGATCCATCTTATTCTTCTATTGTTCCTCTAGAACCTTCAATGGTTGCTCCGATCGCACCATTGCAACTTCCTGTGCTCATCTCACAAATTGAGATACACATTGATGACTCTTCATCATATGCATATTTTTCATTGTTTTTAGTCTTATTTACCTTTAATATATTTTGTTGATTTTAGTTCTTTGATTTAATGAAATGTTTATGTTCTTATTTCCTTGATTAAGTAGAGATTTTTTTTGTAGTTTTGCGTTGTTTCTTTGTTTTAGTGCAGTGCTGAATTTTGATGAGAAATCAACATGACGTATGTGGCGTATTTCATCCATATGTGGAGTTGTGGATGTTCAATTGGAGTCAAACCAAGTGCAAATGAAAGCTAAATTCCATAACCACAACTTTCATGAAGACATTGAAACCCAATTCAGACTCTAAAGAGGCAAACAATGCAGAAAACGTCTGTTGTGTGCTTGAACCGCAGCAGCCGCGCCTGAGGCGCATTTCCAGGCTAAATATGGGAAGTTGGGAGACTTGTGCCCTAGCATAGAAACTCAAAGACGGCCGTTTCTAACACCATTGAAGCAGTTTTATCAAGAACCATTCATGAATCTTTCTTGTAATTCTTCTCTAATCTCTATCTTTTCTATCTCTATCATGAGTAACTAAACCCTATTTGTTATGGATGAGTGTAACAAGATGAAACCCTTATTTTTTTTGATTTGATTTCTATTTATATGAATGAATTTATTGAATTATTTTTCTCATCTATGTGCTTAATGTTTTTTATTGCTTGATCAACGTTAAAATGTTTTACGATTTGTATTTCGAAACAAGAGTGGACTTTACGAATGCTTGAGATGATAAATTCATGAATTTTTTGTCTAGGGATAGATGGAGGCCATGAAACAATTAAATGAGTTGCAAAAACAATAGTTTAAGAAGAGAATTCTTGTACGGTAAGGCTTAATTCTAATCTTAAATCCACTAAGGAATTAGGGGTTACTTTGGAATTAAAGGTTCTATCACTAAGACATTAGGGCAAGAATAATAAAGAGAATTCGATAATAATTCAATAAAGGAATTCAGTAACTAGGATCAAATTAGACACCGAGGTTGGATTCGAAGAGAAACTCATCCCTGACATTTTTCTTATAATAAAGGATCAATTTTATTACTGTTGTTAATTTTAAATATTATTTCAATCCATTTGAGAACTTTTTGTTCAATTTTAGTAATTAAGTATAATTCGATAGTAAAACGCAATCCTTGAGTTCGACACTCGGTATTACTGTTTTAATTATTACTTGGAATGATTTAGTACACTTGTCAGGGATTTCCATATCACTATTGAATTTAATTAATTTATTTAATTGAATATTTTTTGCTCTGCAATAAAATTTTTGTTTTTATTTTACTTTTAATTTTGAAAAAAAAAATTCTGTTTTTAAACTGTTTTGTTTTTACTTAATTATTTATTTTTCTTTATTTTAAAAATGTTCATTACTTATAATTTGTCTAACCTTGTATGCAAGGCCAATCCTCAGCTGAATTTTTCTTTGATCGAAAAATCGAAAAAACTGCGAAAGCAAATCGAAAAGAGGTTCGAGTAAGGTGACAAAGGGAAAGATAATTAGTAATGGAAGAAGATGATTTGGGGGATTTCCTCATATTTGCGGAAATGACTGATCCACTACCACCTGAACGTACCCTTGACGAGTATGGGGATCGAAATAGAAATCGTGCTCGATTGTCTATCCATAACACACTGGTTATAGTTAACAAGTTTGAAGTGAGCCACGCTGTATACTGAGGGTTGAAGGAGATTCATTTTATCGGTAAACAAAATGAAGACGCGAATAGTCACCTCACAAAATTCTTTGAATTATGTGAAACAGTGAAAGTGGATGGTTGTTCTGAAGAAGGCATGTGATTGAAAGATGATGCTAAGAAATGGCTTAACTCCTTTCTTGCCAGTAGCATCACCACGTGGGATGACCTTGAAGATAAATTCTTAGAACAATACTTTCCCCTAGCTGTGTTTGTTAGAAAAAGGCAAGAGATTTCAAGTTACAAACAAAAAGAGGGAGAATCTCTTCGTGACACTTACAGGAGGGTTCTTTGAATTACAAGATCACATGAGAAGCACGCAAAATTATCGAGATCATGGCATTAAATGAAAAAATGATGTTGTATGACAGAGGTGGTGGGTCAACAAGTGGTATATTGGAATTGAATGTTATGGATGCTGGGTTGGCTCTAGGCAGGTCGCTCTCAAAACAGATAAAAAATGTTATCGCCGCTGAGATAAAGAAGGGGATAGCAGCTCTAAATATAAAACCCTAAGTGGCCCTTGTCAAATTATTGAAACATACTGGTTGTGACTTTTGTGGGGGAGCACATAAAAATGGAGCTTGTGAAGCACTGGATGAAAATGATATAGAAGAACTAGAAGAGGTGACTTTTATGGGTATCAACGGGGAGTTAATGCAGTGACAACGAGGAGTGGCAAGGTAAGTGAACAAATACCACCTAAAGCTAAACAGAGTGGAAGTACTTCAACTTCAACCCAATCGGAGGAAATGGTCACCCCGACATCAGTTGAGGAGCACATCATTCTCGAAAAAGAGGAAGAAGATATGGTACATAAAAAGGAGACACTGCCTAAACCAAAAATTCGGTAAATTTGTTGATGTTTTTAAAAATTTGCAAATTAACATTCCTTTTGCAGAAGCACTAGAGCAGATGCCGGCATATGCCAAGTTCGTGAAGGAGATTCTGTTAAAAAAAAGAAAAAGTGGTAGTGAAATAGTGATGCTTACCGAAGAGTGCAGTGCTATTCTACAGAGGAAGCTGCCACCTAAGCTCAAGGATCATGGAAGCTTCTCTATTCCTTGTGCTAGTTTGAGTCTTATGCCCCTTTCCATTTACAAAAGGTTAGGCATTGGAAGAGTCAAAGACACACAACTGATGTTACAGTTTGCGAATCGTTCGATGAAACACCCATATGGGGTGGTGGAAGATGTGTTGGTCAAAGTAGATAAGTTCGTTTTTCCTAGTGGATTTTGTGGTACTAGACATGGAGGAATACAATGATATCCCCTTGATCTTGGGGAGACCATTCTTAGATACATGGAGAGCTATGATTGATGTGGTGGATGTCACCTTAACCTTTAAGGTAAATGAGAAAACAATTACATTCAATATTCAAAAAGCCATAAATTATTTAAACGAAAGAGAAGGGTGCAACCGAATTGAGATTTTCAATTCGATAGTCGATGAAGAAGTTGAACATCAAGGACCTATTATGCTGTTAGAAAGA
>NC_021163.2:43689607-43720925 GCF_000331145.2 Cicer arietinum | reverse complement strand
AATAGGTTGTTAAAGATAATGAAGATCCAAGAGTAAAATATGTTTTATTCATGTTAGAAGTATCACCATCCCACTCCCCCCGCTTTCATTCTATATGAGAAGAGTTGAAATGGAATGAAGATGAATATGTAGAGAAAAAGAAAAAGACGCCATTGGTTGAACTCAAGCAATTGCCACCTTACTTGAAATATGTACCTCTTTGTGAGAAAGATGATGTGTTCTTTGTGTCATATAATACATCTTGATAATGGTTGAGGTGCAAGCTACTGACTTTAAAGAAGCGCTTCATGGTAGCCAACCCATAAGTAAAGGTAACTTTTATTTTTGCAATCTTAATTTTTTTTATTTGAATTTTTTTTTAATTGTGTGTAATTGTGCACTATGATGAAGATATTTTAAAAACTTGAAGCTAGTCTTAAACTATTTATTTCATATTTTGAAATTTATACTCTATTTTTTTGCTCATATCATTGCTCAATTCGATAAGTTTCACTAATGAATTCATTGTTGATTACTTCTTGGTTGACGAAGTCTCACTTCCCATTTTTTTTTTTTTAAAAAGAACTAAATAAATTTTGTAGTGGCACGTTTGACATCATTTAGATAGTTCATACTATTTCTTATTATCCTAGCGGTGAGCTTTTGAGTCTAAACACTTTAATTCTTTGTTGTGTGATTATCCAGACATGTGTTATCCCTTCAAAACTTGCACTGATTCTGACTTGCATCACTTGTAATTTATACATACACTAGGGCCATTTTGTTTGGTCGTTTGAGCCTTACTAACTACCCTATGCAAATTTTATCCTTTGCTAGCCCCTTTGAGCCATACCCTTTTATTTCGGTTACTAGCCACATTACAAGCCAAAAACCTGACTTTAATTAAATCACCTTACTTGGAGTTAGGTAGAAAAAAACATTCTCGTCTTAGTAAAGTTCTAAGTTTGGGGTTGCTCATGGGATAGCAACCTTTTAAGTTTAGGGTGGTGATTCTCACAAAAAGGAAAAAAAAAAAGAAGAAAAAGAAAAAATCAAAACAAAAAGAAGAAAAAAAAATTAGTTTGTGTACTTTGATAAATAATATCTTTTTGATTCTTTTGTGAATGTTTGGGAATCTCCACAATGAAAAGGTGAAGAAAAATAAAAATTGGTAGTATAATATGAAAATGTATGCCTAACTCCAAGTAGTAAAGCCAACTATCCCAAAATATCCTACACTTACCTAAGTCTCATAACAACCCTCCAAAAGTATATGTGTTTGCTGTATTGTGATTGCTAACTAGAATTTTTTCAAGCTTATGGTAGCGTGATGTATAAGACCCATAGTTTTAAATTCTAATTTATGTATTTTGGTATTGAACTTTGAGGCTTTTTAGCCAAGTTATTGATATTTTGTGAGTTTAATGCCCAAAAATATCTTTTGATGCCCCGATTAAAATTATTCGTCGATAAATAAATTAGATTAAGTACGGTGAATCTTTTGTCGAAGAATAATTTATTTATGTTACGAAGAATTTAATTCTGGGCAGTTTTGTTAAAAATATCTCGGGTTGATGAAAATGGTATATGTCAATTGAGTTGCGACGGGAGTGGATATTTTTATCATTGAGAGGTTATAGGTGAGATGGTAATTTTGATAAATATCTAGATATTTTTAGATATTGGATTGGTTTAATTAAGATTTATATATATAAGTAATATATATATATATATATATATATATATATATATGTGAGAAGAAAGAAAAGGAAAGGAAAGAAAATAGAAGAAAGGAAAAAAAAAAAGATTGAAAAGGAAATAGAAACAAAGGAAAACTGAAGGAACAGAGAAAAACATTTTCCTCTCCCTGCGTCGCGACAGTCCACCTCTTCTTCCTTATCCCTTCATCCTTTCTTTTTTCTTCTTTTGCTTCAGGAAAAGAAACCCAAGGCTTGGTGGGTTAGAAAACAAAGATTTATGAGCTTCATTCTTCTTGTTTGATTCGAAAACAAAGAAAAACGATGTTAGGGGTTTCAAAACCGTCAAACATAAACCTTCACGTTTCTTCTAGATTCAAGCTTTATTTCACGAAGAGATAGAAGGGAAAGTTGCTCATCACTCCGCTACAGTGCTAGAGAGTCAACTTTGGAAGCGATGACGCGAACGAAGTTTTTACCAGAATAAATCGTGGTATCGTAATCGCTCGTTAAAGCTATCGTTAAGGTAAGGGCTCCTTCCAAACTTTTAGTTTGCATTTAGGGACTTATTTGTGGTTGTGTGGAAAATAAATTTGTTGGGTTAGAAGTGTAGATTTGGGGAAAATGAATTTAATGCTTTTAATGGTGAAAGTTTGGAGTTGGGTTTTTGGTGAAATTGATGAGTGTTTTCGTGGGAAAGGAATTTGATTTATCTATGTGTATTGTTAAGGAAAAGAAATTTGATGTGTTTGAGTTGTGGTTTGTGAAAATTAGTTTGACATGTGTTATGTTTTCAATAGTGATGGCTAGACAACAAGAGTTGTGGGAAGCTTTTAGAGACCTACACTTGAACGTAGAGTTTGCACCAGGAATTTTGAAATTCGGAATGATTAAGATTTCGAGTGGACTACTTGAAGACATTGTGAATTCTCAAGATGACGTCTTAATTCAATAGAAGAGGAACCTAATAGTGCAAGGGAAGACAACTGAGTTTAAGATCGGACCAGATAATATTTTGAGATGTAATGGTAGGATTTGTGTACCAGAAATTACAGATATGAGGAAGACAATTTTTGAAGAGGCTCATAAGAGTAAATTGAGTATTCATCATGGAGCAACAAAGATGTATCAGGATTTGAGGCAAAATTACTGGGGGCCAGGAATGAAGAGACATGTAGCGGAGTATGTATCAACTTGTTTAACTTGTCAGAAAGCGAAGGTGGAACATCAGCGACCTGCTGGAATGTTGCAACCTTTAGATATACCTGAATGGAAGTGGGACAACATTTCCATGGATTGTATAACTAGATTGCCGAAAACAAGGAGATAGAATGATTCTATATGGGTGATAGTGGATCAATTGACTAAATTCGCACGCTTTTTACCGATAAAGACCACTTATAAGGTAGACAAGCTAACTGAGATCTACATTGCTGAGATTGTGAGATTACACAGAGTACCATCGAGTATCGTATCAGACCATGACCCAAAGTTCATATCGCACTTTTGGGGAGCATTGCATGAAGCGTTGGGAACGAAACTAAGATTGAGTTCAGCTTACCATCCACAAACGGACGGACATACTAAGAGGATAAATCAGTCCTTGGAAGATCTTTTGAGAGCATGTGTATTAATAGGAAGTTGGGATGATGTACTTCCGTTGGTAGAGTTTACTTTCAACAATAGTTTCCATGCAATTACCGAAATGGCACCATATGAGGCTTTATATGGGCGCAGGTGTCAAACGCCTTTGTGCTGGTATAAGGACAGTTAGGACCGGAGATGATACAACAAACTACAAATAAAGTCAAAAAGATAAAATAGAAAATGAGGATCTCACAAGATCGTTAGAAGAGTTATGCGGACAAGCGTCGCAGACTTCTAGAATTCGAACAGGGTGACCATGTATTTCTAAGAGTCACGCCTACTACTAGAGTTGGTAGAGCCTTGAAATCGAAGAAATTGACTCCAAAATTCATTGGACCATATCAGATTTCTGCACGAATTGGGCCTGTTGCTTATCGGATTGCATTGCCTCCAATACTGTCCAATATTCATGATGTGTTTCATGTGATGCAGTTAAGGAAATACCTTGCAGATCTGTCTCATGTGATCGAACCAAACACAATTCAACTGAAGGATAACTTGTCATTCGAAGTACCACCTGTAAGAATTGATGACAGGAAGATTAAGCGGTTGAGGAACAAGGATATTTCGTTGGTCAAGGTGATTTGGAACCCAACTACTGGAGATGCGACTTGGGAATTGGAGAGTAAGATGAGGGAACAACACCCTGAGTTGTTTATCGACACGTAGTTTTGAGGACAAAACTAATTTTAGGGGGGTAGTAATGTAAGACCCATAGTTTTAAATTCTAATTTATGTATTTTGGTATAGAACTCTAAGGCTTTTTAGCCAAGTTATTGATATTTTGCGAGTTTAATGCCCAAAAATATCTTTTGATGCCCCGATTAAAATTATTCATCGATAAATAAATTAGATTAAGTACGGTGAGTCTTTTGTCGAAGAATAATTTATTTATGTTACGAAGAATTTAATTCTGGGCAGTTTTGTTAAAAATATCTCAGGTTGATGAGAATGGTATCTGTCAATTGAGTTGCGACAAGAGTGGATATTTTTATCAAATTGTTTTGATAGGTTATGGGTGAGATGATAATTTTGATAAATATCTAGATATTTTTAGATATTGGATTGGTTTAATTAAGATTTATATATATAAGAAATATATATATATATATATATATATATATATATATATATATATATGTGTGTGTGTGTGTGTGTGTGTGTGTGAAGAAAGAAAAGGAAAGGAAAGAAAATAGAAGAAAGGAAAAAAAAAGATTGAAAAGGAAATAAAAAGAAAGGAAAACTGAAAAGCATTTTCCTCTCCCTGCCTCGCGACAGTCCACCTCTTCTTCCTTATCCCTTCATCCTTTTTTTTGCTTCTTTTGCTTCAAGAAAAGAAACCCAAGGCTTGTTGGGTTAGAAATCAAAGATTTCTCAGCTTCACTCTTCTTGTTTGATTCAAAAACGAAGAAAAACGGTGTTAGGGGTTTCAAAACCGTCAAACATAAACCTTCACGTTTCTTCTAGATCCAAGCTTTATTTCGCGAAGAGATAGAAGGGAAAGTTGATCATCTCTCCGCTACGGTGCTAGAGAGTCAACTTTGGAAGCGACGACGCGAACGAAGTTTTTATCGGAATAAATCGCAGTACCGTAATCGCTCGTTAAAGCTATCGTTAAGGTAAGGGCTCCTTTCAAACTTTTAGTGTGCATTTAGGGACTTATTTGTGGTTGTGTGGAAAATAAATTTGTTGGGTTAGAAGTGTAGATTTGGGGAAAATGAATTTAATGCTTTTATGGGTGAAAGTTTTGAGTTGGGTTTTTGGTGAAATTGATGAGTGTTTTCGTGGAAAAGAAATTTCATTCATCTATGTGTGTTGTTGAGGAAAAGAAATTTGATGTGTTTGAGTTGTGGTTTGTGAAAATTAGTTTGACATGTGTTATGTTTGAGTTTTGTTGAAATTTGTGGTGATTGATGATTGAACTTGGTGTGGATTTTGTGGTTTTTGAATTGATCGAATTTAATGTAAATTGTGGATTAAATTTGATGTGGGTGGTGGAAAATAAATGTTTGAGTATGCTCTGTGTGGAATTTGAAAATCGTTTGAGTTAAATGAATATTAAAAATAAGGAATCTTTTAATATCTGCATTTACTTAATGATTGTCGTGAAAATCGTTAGAGTTAAATGAGTATTAAAAATGGGGAATCTTTTAATATCTGCATTTACTTAATAATTGTTGTGGATAGAGTTAGAGTATGCTCATGCATTTCATTGTACATGGCGACCGGATGGGCCATGGTGATAGTGGTGATCGGATGGGCCACGAGATGATTCCATGTGATTTGTTGGTTCATCTTATCCTTGCGGGGATTGTTGCGTTGTGTAAGGTCTGCGATACACTTCACATTTTTGGTAAATCGTGCTGACGCGTGATAGGTGGCACCTCAGTAAATAGTACTTCGACCTGTGATAGGCGGTACATTTACGATTTACATTTTTAGTAAATCGTGCTGACGCGTGATAGGTAGCACCTCGGTAATTTAGTACTTCGGCCTGCGATAGGCGGTACAATTATGATTTACGGCCCTTCGAGAAGGGTTTTGGTTTGGAATTCCGAGTCCATGCGTTTTGGCATATTCACATTGCATTAGGGTGTTTGGCACGCGAGTCACGTTTGATTCAAGATTATGATTTAGTGTTTGAACTCAAGTGGTTGTTGTGGTTATGCTATAATTGCTAAGTGTGAATGTTTTGGATTTGTGTGTAAGTGTGATTGATTGTAAAACCTTTTCGAAACTCAAGTTGTCATGGTGATTATGCTATAATTGCTAAGTGTGAATGTTTTGGATTTGTGTGTAAGTGTGATTGATTGTAAAACCTTTTCGAAACTCAAGTTGTCATGGTGATTATGCTATAATTGCTAAGTGTGAATGTTTTGGATTTGTGTGTAAGTGTGATTGATTGTAAAACCTTTTCGAAACTCAAGTTGTCATGGTGATTATGCTATAATTGCTAAGTGTGAATGTTTTGGATTTGTGTGTAAGTGTGATTGATTGTAAAACCTTTTCGAAACTCAAGTTGTCATGGTGATTATGCTATAATTGCTAAGTGTGATTGTTTGGATTTGTGTGTAAGTGTTGATTTATTTCGAAACCCTTTTAAAAGCTGAATTTTGCTGTTTTCTGCAATTTTCTGATGTGTATTGAAATACAGAAGGTTGTATTCGAATACATACATCTTGTTTTTGCTACTGACTTATGTGTAGTCGAATACAGAAGGTTGTATTCGAATACAGACCTGCTGTTTTTGCTGCTGACTTCTGAAATAGCCTTGTATTCGAATACAGAGATGTTGTATTCAAATACGATAGTGCAGTTTTGTTTAAAACTTCTTTTTTCAACTTTGATTATGCATGTTTAACATATGGAAACCCTTTCAAGGTGCATGCTAAGTTGAAAGGCCATTTTATGCATTTGAAATTTAAATGACATGTGTTATTTGTTAATTTCGGTTGGTGACCCTTTACAACTATTGTGGAAATATGGACTTTGCCTCAGATGAGAACCATGTCTTCCCACCGGTTAGTACCCTATAGATGGGAAGGTAGTTGGACACACCTGACTGGAGCTGTGTTAAGAGGATCTTGTGAGGCGCGTGGAGATCACCCGGGTTGTATAGCTGACAATATTGGTGTAGGTACAGTCTTCCAACATAGGCTCAATCGGGCTTAACAAAAGGATAGTTACATGGTAGACTTATTTGGCCAGTAGCTTAACAAGAAACAAATGCCTAGATCATTTTAATATATGCATGTAGACAAGAGTGAGGTCAAGTTCTAGCGTAACTTGAAATCATGAGTGAGCGCACAAGGAAAAAAAAGGCAAAAATGTGTTCCATCCATAATAAGGCTAAAGATCTCACAAAGGTTAATGATTTATCATAGATGATACATAATTTAGTGTTCAAATACAAATTGTTATACCAATAATGCAAAGATACTATCCAAATCATGCCACAAACCTCCAATGAAATAACTCACAATATTTGCAACCCCAAAATCTGATGAAAAAACATGCAAAACAAACATTTTTTGTTGTTGATGAAAATGAAATCCTAAAACGAAAAATTAAAATCCTAAATAATACCCCACACTTAAATTACATATTGTCCTCAATGAAAGTAACAAGTATAAAATAAGAGTAAGGAAAAGGAACTCCCTGTTCAAACTGCATTGTTAGTGGGCTTTTCTAGGGAGAGTTACTATGTGGTGCCATCTTCAATCATGGAGCTCTCATGGAATAGCTTAAGGAGTTGTAAATTCACCTTGAACACTTTATCGGTGTTTTCACTTTTTATTCCTACTGGCCATAATTTCCTGACCATAATTTTAAAGTGAAGTTGAACAATAAAACTTTTTGGCCAATGGAGAATTCCTTCCTAGAAATAATATTATCATGAAAGTGCTTAGCTATCTCCTTATAGATCCGAGAGTTTTCATAGGCTTCTAGCCTATGCTCATCAAGTTGCTGCATTTTGAGATTTCTCTCCAAACCTACTTTCTCCATCTTAAGGTCACAACTCTTGACCGTCCAATAAGCACAATGTTATATTTCTACTGGAGGTGGCATGCCTTACCAAACATAATTCGAAAAGGAGACATCCCTATTGGTGTTTTGTAGGCTGTTCTATAAGCTGAAATGGTTTCTTCTACTCGGCAGCTCCAATCCTTCCTATTTTGCAACACAATCTTTTCTAAAATCTATTTAATTACCATATTTGATATTTGAGCTTGTCCATTATTCTGGGGATTATAAGGTGTAGAAACTCTATGCGCAACCTAAAGGTGCAAGCACAAGAAATGGGTTGAATTGTATCTGACTAAGTTGATTACTTTTTCATTATTTGATTAAACTTATTCAAACTAGATGATTTACTTGGAATAAAGTGACACAAGTAATTTATTCTGGTTCACCGCTAACTTGGCTACATCCAGTTCCTTCAATCATAAGGATTTAATCTACTAATTTAACAACGTGAATTACACGAGAGGTTGCTTTCATTGGTCCAAAGAGATCTATATGTAATTGTTCAAGGGACTTTGAGGTAGAGACTGAGTTCTAAGGGGTAAATGAGTTATTTGTTTATTTTTCCATTTGACAAGCTTCACACATGATTTTAGTTTTGTAACTAAGCTTAGGTAGATCTCAGAGTAGTTGAAGGTTATTCAGTTTTGAAATTAATCTAAAGTTTGCATGACCTAATCTTTTGTGCCAAATTAATTTCTCTTCATTTACTAATATAAGACACTTAACCTCTTGTTTCTCTAGACTAAATAGATTTATCTTATAAAGTTATTTTTCCTTTGACATATAAAGAGTATAGATCCATTGTTCTAACTAATTGCCTTACATGTTTTTTTGATTAAATATAAGATAATAATTATCATTACTCAACTGACTAATACTTAATAAAATATGTTAAGACCTTTAACAAACAAGATATCTTTAATAGAAGGGGAAATACCATTACCAATTCTACATTGACTAATGATCTTTAATTGAATTTTCTCCCTTCATGTGTCACGAGGATCCACTGTTTAGGTACCATGATTGGTGTTTCAAGCTGAGGACATTAGCAACATAAATAGTTTTAATCTTAGGTACCTAAATTTTTTGGGTCCGGGTTTGTTAGTCTTGAAAGGTTTCTTGTCTTTCCTTGTATTTAACATGGGACAAGATAATTTGGAGTGACATTTCTTTTAGCAAACAATACACAAGATATCATAGGGAATATGTTAAGGTTCAGTTACAGTTTCTTTAAATCCTAGACCTCTTTTACCATTTCTACTAACTTCATAAATCATAAAAGCATACTTGCTTTTTTCCATACCATTAGCAAGAAAACATTGAAATACTTCTTCATGCTTTTTAGAGTTACATGTGGTATTTTCAATTGATGTTGAACTATGGTTACTTTTAAGAGTTAGATAAATATTAGTTTTCAGAGTTGTATTTTCTATTTTAACTTCCACATTTTGATTTTTAAAACATTGTATTCTTCAATTAGGTCTGCATTTTATTTCCTAAGTGTTTTCAATTTTAAAGACAATTTGTGATTCTTGTTCAATAAGTCATTTATAACAGTAATTAAATAAGATCAAGTTAAGTCAGAAATACCTCAATTTCTTCATCTGCTGATTCACTTTTAGAGTTAGAATTTATGTTGGATCCAGAGGTAGAGTTGGTATAAGCCATCAAAGCCAAATCTATTTTCTCTTCATCATTATACGATTCATCATAATCATCCAATACAGCCTTCGAACTCATCTTCTTGGGTCTGGAATCTTTCATGTGATGTTTCCCTTTCTCCAGATTATGACATTCTAACTTGACATGTCCAGGTTCATTGCATCCATAGAAGATGATACATTTCTTATCAGATTTATCATGTTTTCCTTTGTTGGACTATTTGGAATCTTTTTGGAAATTTCTTCTTTCTATTGTGCCACATCTTCATAATTTTTCTAGATAAGAAATCCAGTTCCTCTTCCTCCGAGTCTCCATTCTGATCCTATGCATAATCATCCTCTAATTTTGTTGGTGCCTTCATAACTTTATTCTGATTGCATTTCAAAGCCAATTTTAGTTACTTCTTCTTGGGCTCATCCTATGCAAGTTCAATTTCATGTGATCTAACAGAGCTTATCAATTCTTCCAACTTAAGCGTATTCAAATCATTTGCTTTCTGAATGGCAGTGATCTTAGGTCTCCACTTGATTAGCAGACTTCTGAGTATCTTATTCACATAATCAATTGCAGTATAACTCTTCTCAAGTATCTTTAATTCTGATACCAAAATCTGGAATCTGGAAAACATTGTTTCAATGTCTTCATCTTCTCCCCTTTTGAACAACTCATTCTTTTGACTAGGAGGTTGGCTTTTGCTTTTTGAACTTGGTGGCTTCCTTCATAGGTCAGAATTACACTATCATAAATACTCTTTGTTGTCTCATTGTTGGTGCACTTGTCAAAATCCTTGAAATTGATTGCATTTATCATGAATATTCTAGACTTATGATATACCTTGTACATCTTCTTCTGATCAGCATCCATCTATTTCCTTGATATATCAATACAATAAGTATTTTTTGGAGCAATATAACCATCTTCCACCAAGTCCCAAAGTTCATGATCTTGTGAAATAAAGAAACTTCTCAACCCATCCTTCCAATTCTCAAAACGTTCTCCATCAAACAGAGGTGGTATGTTCATGTTTACTCCAAATGCTTCTTCATTGAATCCAGACATGTTGATTTCTTCAATATTTCTTCAAACACTATAAAGTGCTCAACTTTGAGATCGAGCTTTGATGCCAATTGAAGGGTGCAAACACAAGAGTGGGGGTTGAATTGTGTTTGACTAAGTTGATAACTTTGTCATTATTTGATTAAACTAGTTCAGATTTGATTATTTACTTGGAGTAGAAGAAATAACAAAACTAAGGAGTGCATGAATAAAGTTACACAAGTAATTTATCATGGTTCACCACTAACTTGGTTACATTCAGTCTCTTCACTTAGAAGAATTTAATCTACTAATTCAACAACTTGAATTACAAAGTCACTAACCCTCCAAACCAATCTTCTCAAATAGCCTAACAATCCCATATTTTTTTAGGAACACAAACACCTTGACTATACCAGCCAAGTCTTTTCCACACAACCTGCAACCCCATATTATTGAAAGCACACTAACACCACTATCGGGTTTGAATCCAAAGGTTTGGAACTTGAGTAGTTGCTTCTAACAAGCTGATTATAACATTGACTATCACACTCTCTGAAGAACACTTAGAAAATATTTCTCATTCGAACAAGTGTTTCTCTCTTTGAACTCTAAGATGAATTTGGAATTTTGTACTTTAGTTCATCTATTCTTTTCTGATTTTTCTATGATCTTCTTTTTTAGCCTTGAGTATCTATTTATAGATAAAATTATAGCTTCAATTTAGTCATTGTTTAATTTTGAATTGTATTTTCATTCCTAGCTTGGTCAACAATGATCTTATTCAAAAGTAATTTTGAACAAGATGTTTTTTGATAATATGTTCTCTAGCTAATTCTTTATTTTTGAATCCAATTAGAGCAATTATTCTAGATTGATTCTATTTGTATTTTGTTCAGATTGAGTTTGTAAATTCTTTATATTGGTATTGTTTAGATTGAGTTTGTAAATTCTTCAGACTGATAATGTTCATATTTTGTTAAGATTGCTTTCGTTAATTCTTAAGTAGATACTTCCATCCTATTTCTTGCTTTGATTTGGGTGGAAACATAATGTTGGATCGGTTCATGAACTTTCACAAGTAAGGATATGACTAAGTTCAATTCAATATTTTGTCATTTGTCAAAATCTAAATCATATCTTTGTGAATAATATATGTATCTTCTTGTGAGCGTTTCTTCTTGTAAAACACTCTTGATCATATCTTCTTGTAAATAATTCATATCTTCTTGTACATAATTCATATCTTCTTGTGATAAATCTCGATCAAGTCTTCTTGTAAATAATTCATATCTTCTTGTATATAAATCCTAATCAAATCTTCTTGTAAATAATTCATATCTTATTGTGGTAAATTCAGATCAAATCTTCTTGTAAATAATTCATATCTTCTTGTGAAAAATCTTGATCAAATCTTAACCATATCTTCTTTTCAACTTGGCCAAATATTTTCTTTAATTATAAATCTGAATCAAATCTTATTTTAGATTGTCTTCAAAAACATGAATCTTCTTTCATACTCTGTGAAGTCAAATATATTGTTCTCACAAAATACTTTTGTTAACATCAAAACTCTAAGTATAAAACCAACTTGTTTCCAACACAACCTCAAACTTCTGAAGCAAAGCTTCCATGGTGCGGTTGCAAAAGTGGGTGCCTTGATCACTAATGATAGCTCGGGTATTCCAAACCTATAGAAAATATTTGACCTGAAAATACATGCAACAACTTTAGAAGCATTAGTCCTAATGGGTATTGTTTCCACCCACTTCTAAACATAATCAACAATAAGTAAAACATAGACAAAATCAAAAGATATAGGGAAATGTCCCATAAAGTCAATTCCCCACACATCAAATACTTCACAGAAAAACATAGATTGTTGAGGCATTTCACTCCTATGAGTGATTTCTATTTATGTTATTTGGCATTTTCCACAAGTTCGGTAAGTCTCAAAAGCATCTTTGAACAATATGGGCCAAAAGAAACCCGAGTCTAAGACTTTTCTTGTTGTTGTTGAGAACCAAAATGTCCCCCTACCTAAGAGGCATGACAAAACTAAATAATGAATTAAGCCTCATGGTGAGGAATACATCGCCTAATTACCTGGCCACTACAAAATTTTCACATATATGGATCACCCCACACATAGTATTTCACTTTTTTTTTTTTAAGTTTTTGTATTTGTGCTTTAGATGCATTTGCAGGAAGGACTCTAGCAAATAGATAACTAACTAAATCAACAAACCAATGAGTTACCTCATGCAACTACAAAAGTTTCTCATCAGGGAAGTCGTCATAAATGGGGGTGGGGTCGTCGTCCATTTATATTCTACTCAAGTGATCTACCACCAGATTCTCAACTCCAGTTTCATCTTTGATCTCCAAATCAAATCCTTAAAGCAACAGCATCTATTGGATCAATCTCGGTTTTGCTATGGTTTCTTCAACAAGAACTTCAAAGTTGCATGGTTAGTAAAAAACCTTAGAACCCAAAAAATATGATATAAACTTATCAATAGCAAAAACAATATCTAAAAGTTCATTTTCAGTGGTAGTATAATTAGCTTGTGCAGAATCTAAAGTCATAGAAGCGTAATAAATAACATATGCAACCTTGCCAAACCTTTGTGCAAGGACTTCTGACACTGCATAATTAGATGCATTACACATAATTTCAAAATGGAGGGTCTAGTTGGGTGGCTGAATGATGGGAATAGAGGACAACGCTATCTTTATGCAATCCAACGCCTTCTTGTATTTGTCATCAAATGTGAAAGTGACATATGTTTGCAGCAAATTTGATGGCAGACGAGTTATCTTGCTGAAGTCCTTGATAAAGCGCATGTAAAAACTAGCATGGCCAAAGAAAGAATGAATCTTGTGGATTCAAGATGGGTAAGGCAAACTAGAAATCATGTCAATATTGGAGGAATCCACTTCTATCCACTTTTATCCCCTTTTTAGAGAACACATATCCCAAAACTATGCCCTATTCAACAATAAAATGACATTTTTCATAGATCAGCACAAGGTTAGTTTCAATGCATCTATGCAAAATTCTATCTAAACTATTCAAACATGCATCAAATTAGATATCGTACATAGTGAAATCATTCATGAAATCTTTTATACAATTTTCCATGAAATTAGCGAAGATATTGATCATGCACATTTGGAAAGTGCTAAAATAATTGCATAGACCAAATGATATCCTCCTTTAGGCAAACGCGCAAAAAAGGCAAGTGAATGTGGTCTTTTGTTGGTCCTCTGGTGCAATATGTATCTAATAATAACCTAAAAAGGAAAATGAACGGTAAAGGAAAATGAACGAAAAATGATCCTTCCTGGTTACCTGGTTTAGTCTCATGTAATCAATGCATACCCTCTAGCTATTCTACATTCTTGTGGGGATAAGTTCATTGTTCTCATTTTTAATCATTGTGAGTCATGTTTTCTTAGGGACTAGTTGTACCGGGATCACCCATTGACTATTAAAGATGGGGTCACCTTTTTTACAACATTCATAATTAAGGGGTTAAGCCGTCTTTGGGGCTGCCTAACTAACTTTACTTTATCCTCTAGTAGTATCCTATGCATACAATTGTGCTTTTTCAATATTTGCAACAACCTCTCTTCCTATTCATCTTCAAGTTTGGCTAAAATAATCACGGGTAATTTTCCACTCCCCTTTAAATATGTATATCTCAAATTTTCTGAAAGTGGTTTAAGCTCAAGAGTGGCTGCTCAATGGAGGGTAGAATACTGGTGGCTGAAGCTAAGTCTATAAAACAAACAATGTTGGTAGAAATATAAAAAAAAATGATCAACCTGCAAAGCAACTTCGATCTCAGCACACACAGAGCACAACTGAGTATCTGTTCAAAAATCACAGGTATAAGTATCATTAAAACAAGATATTGAAGGAAAATCAATAGCAAACATATCGAGGTACGTGTCATCAACCAAATCAGTAAGCAATTCAATTTGAAAACTAGAATGCTCTTCCATGAGCTGTTTCATAGCATCAAAGATGTTAAATTTTACAATTCTATCACCAAATTCCTTGGATAGAGTTACAACATGAACATCCATTTTTGTTTTAGCAGTTTTCAAGAACGGTCTGCCTAAGATGATAGGCGCCCTGTTGGAGTTAGTCTCTCCCTTCATGTTCAGAATGTAAAAATATGCAGAAAATATCAAGTCATTAACACGAACAAGTACATCCTCCACCAGTCCAGCTGGGCGAGCATTGCTTCTATTCACCAATTGAATGGTAACACCTGTATTCTGCAAACGTCCAATGGCAAGAATGTTAAAAACATAAGTAGGTCTAACATTAATAGAAGCTCCTAAATCTAACATGGCATATTTAAATTGACTATTGCCTATGGTACGTAGAATGAAAAAAGTCCTTGGATCTTTGCATTTTTGGGGCATGGGATGAAACATTGTGACCCATATTAACTATTTCAGTAACTTTTAACCTTCTCTTGTGTGTAAGACAACTCTTTTAAAAATTTGGTATATCTTGGAATCTGCTTAATTGCTTCAAATAGGAGAATATTCACTTCCACCTTCCTAAATGTATCCAAGATCTCGTTGTCCCTATCAGCTTCGTTCATTTTTTTAGTCTTCATTGAGCTCTGAGGGAAAGGAACTGATATATCTTGCTCAACATCAATAGGTTAAGGTACCAAAGTGTCGTCAACAATTTTTTTTTCTTTTCACAGTTTCAGGTGCCTTGGATGATTCAACAACTTTGCCATACCTCAAGGTAATTGCACTCATATATGGAACATTTGGATATACTAATGATTGGGCAAGTAATTGGCTTGATCCCTAAGTCCGCATATGATTATTTGTTAATTTGAAGCAAAATTGAAATAAATAAAAAACTGAAAAATTTCCTTAAGGAAGTTGTTTTTTTCAAACTCGGACTTATTTATGGAAGTCACCATTTGCAAAGACAACTTATAACTAAGAAAAAAAAAAAGTTTATTTTGGTGTATAGTTTTGAAAAGGGAGTATTTTGATAAAAAAAAATTGAAATAAGGGTTATTGGAAAATAAAAAATTCCTACAAAGGTTGGTCACCCCAAACATGTAAATAAAACATCAAATAATTTAATTGAGATAAATAACAAAAATCTAAAATCAAACTAGAATTAAAACTAAGACATAATAAATAAATAAAAGTAAAGATTAGTTACTCATTAACATACAAAAATCAAACAAATAATAAAGAAATAAAATCTTAAAAAGAGTATGAATTTTTTATTCCAAAATTTGAGACATTTACTTCAACTCTAAACACTCAAGTTTCCAAAATATTTGTCATTTTTTCTTTTTCTGATTTTTTTTTTGTAATGATATATACGGGCTCCATTTAAATCTTGCTTGATCCTATATATAAATGATGCATTGAGGCTGGCTTTTCCTTTTTTTTTTTTTTTTTCTACCGATCCTAATTATTTTCTAAATCCTTTAGTTCTACATTATTCTCAACAACTCTAATGCATTTAGAATTCACGTTTCATGGATGGACATTCATGAAGGAGAGCCATTTTTGGACTCCTTTCTGCTCTTCAATGGTTAGAAGGTCGAGAAGCTGACCATGTGATTCTTGAACTTGATTGAAAAATGGTAGCGGATATTGTTCACAATTCTACGCTAGATATGTCTGAATTTGGTTTAATTCTTTTTTAATGTAAACATATTTTGTAGGGTCAACGGAATTATAAAGGTGATTTTTACTATGAGACAAATGGACATGGTAGCTCATCATTTGATGAGAACTTCTATTTCTAAGATTAGTCTCCATTTTTCCCCCCTTGACCGTCTGTAATGATCGATCAATATCTAATGCATAATAATTGCTAAGCTGAATTTTTCTCAAAAACACTTAAATATACATTTGATCTCCTTTATTGTTTAAGTATTTTAGTTACCCATTTCTACATTCAAAACTATTGTTTCATATTTATAAGATTTTAAAAAAAATTCCCGTTAATGGATTTTGAACTAATTTTTGCTAATGTGTTGAGTTTGATTTAGTAAATGAGAACGCCTAGGGTGATGAGATAAATTCTTTTATTCTCAACTATTAAGTATTGTTGAATAAAAATTAAAGTTAAACGTCAGATTTCTAAAAAAAAATTGTCATATTTTTTTGTCTTCTTTGTGAGAGATGATAATGGAAAAGTCATTTTACGACCTTATGGTAAAGGGTAAGTTACAAAAATTGTTTATTTTCTTAATATTAGAAGCATAAGTATAGACACATATTGTTTATTTAATACTATATTTCTTCAATACATTAATGCAGACTCACTCCTAGCAAAGCAGTTGCAGATGCCATTAGGTATGCCATACAAAAACAATTTCGTGAGCCTATCTATGGTTGGAGTGCAACCACTGACATAATTAGACAAGATTGGTTTGAAAAGTTTGCGGTAAGCCTTTGAATATAATTATATGTTCAATTCATTTTTCTAGCATATATAAGGAGAATTGTGTAATATGTTTTGCTGATAGTAGTTAGTACATATATACTTTTTGTTATTCCCAGGAGAAGGTATCGTGGGATCCTTGTCATAATAATATTGTGAAACGTCTGTTTGAACAAAAGGCCGCTAAAAGACTATCAGATATACTTACAAAGGTGAGGAAAAAAGGGACTCGACCTAGTTGGATAGGTGAGGAAGCTTGGACTGGTCTTCAAGCATATTGGGAAGGTACATCATTCAAGAACATCTCCAACCAAAATAAGACCAATCGAGCTTCAACAAGAGGCGGGGCTGTCCACACCTCAGGCCGCAAAGCTCATATTGATGTTGCGATTGAGCTTGTATGTATTAAATTTACATTTACTTAAAATTAATACAATTTAATGTTATGATTTCTAATTCTGTGTTGTGATCCAATAATCTTGATTTTATTTGTAGAGCAATAACCTTCAAAGAGATTTACTTCCAGATGAGTTATTTTTGACAACCCACAAGAGAAAAAATGGCGCTTGGGTTGATAGTCGCGCAGAATCTACCTATGTATGTTCTTTATTTATGTAAATTCTTTATGCAAATTCTTTATATTACAAATCAACCAAAAAATAATATGATGTCATTTATACCTAGAAGAACAATCCCTTTATTATACACTTGTTTAATTTATTTTAGAAATTTGATCATATATTACGTTATTAATTTATTCCATTTTTCAGGGAACATTTAAAAAAAAATTGGAGGAAGTACAAACACAGATTGGCGAAACAAGTGAAGAAAGTGGTAAAGAGGTAGATGGAGGGACAATACTTAAGTTATGGACTGAATCTGCAGGGGGTCGCACTCGTGGTCGAGTTTATGGTACGGGAGACTTGTCCATTAACGTCCGACAGGGGTGTGTATCGCTTACACAACATTCCCAGAATCCTTCTAATTCTATGACTGGGACGTCTTTAGAAGCGGAGAGGGCAGCTAGAATTAGAGCTGAACAAATTGCTCAGGATGCAGTGTCCCAGGCTCAAGTGGCTACCAAGGTCGCCGAAGAGGCTAGGGAGCGTTCAAAGAAGTTAGAGAATGATTTTGATGCATTAAAGCAATTTTTTGGAGACAAATTTGACGCTTTGGCCCGTCAATCAACTAGTGGATCATCTACTGCGAGTCATCCTCCTTCGCATCCTCATTACGATCATAATTTGGACGATGTGTCGCTTGACGAACCTTAGTGTCATAGTTATGCTTACTTTTTGTAGTGGTTGACAATTATGTATTAGGTAACTTTTTTAAAGTTGTTATTCGATACTATTTATTATTTTGTAGTTTCAGAACACATGATATTTTGATATCTAATTTAATACTCTGTGTGTTTGTTATAATGTCAATGAATGACTTTTAATGTTTATTAGCAATCAATTATATTATAAAAAAAAATGAAATTCAGCAAAGCAGGGGCTATAAAATTAAAAATAATACATTAAAAAATTTTGAACTTAGCGTCGGCCCCACCGACGCTACTGTATAAATAAAATTGACTTTAAGTTTGACTTTAGCGTCGGCCTGTCCGACGCAACCAATTTTGTTGACTACTGTTGGTTGACTCTAGCGTCGGCCATCCGACGCAACAATTTTCCGCCCAGCTGACGTGGCAAATGGTATTTTTAGCGTCGGCTGTTTCAAATTATCAATAGCGTCGGGGTAGCGTCGGCCAAACCGACGCTATGATAGCGTCGGATGGTCTTTGTCCGCCGCTAATAGTTAGCTTCGACCGTTTTAGCCTAGGCCCGACTCCGACGCTAAATGAACGTTAGCGTCGGCTTTTGCTCTGTTAGCGTCGGTTTTTAGCCGACGCTAAATCCTGTTTTTCTAGTAGTGTGCTGCTTTCTCCCTATTTTCTTCATCTCATTTTTGTTAAATCTATTTTGAGTTGTCATTTAAAGAATCTAATTTGACTAATCAGTTAAAAAGACATTTTTTTTTAAATGTGATTTTATTATGTTAAAATTTTTAATAATGAATATCTAAATTATTGAATGTTAATTTTTTTAATCGATAGTAAATGAGCCTAAAACAAGTTATATTATTTTTAAGTAAATTTTAAGAAAAAAATTAAAATATAAAATTAAAATTAATTTTAAAAAATCTTAAAAATATAGACCCAAATTCTCAAATGTCCCAAAAATCATCTTTTTGTCGATTTAACCATATTCAAATTGACGTATATAATCATATTCAAATTAACAAATTGTAACATAATTTTTTTAGAATGGTCAATACAGATTTTTCAAAATTTATTACGATTCTAAATTAGTCCAAATGTGTAAAAAAATTCTTTAAGTTTACATTTTACGTCTCTAGATTGACCAATCTAAGAGTGTAAAAAAATCTTCAAAAGTTACAAGTTAATATTTATACTTCCAAATTCAATTCGGTACAAATCTCCATATGAATTGGTTAATTCAAATAGAATTTTAATTTTGAAAAAAGAAAATTAAAAATTGAAGGCTTTTGAGAATGTAAGAAGGTGATAGGAGAAACTACCCTAAAAAAAGTTTGTAATTCTAAACATGCTAAATAAAAAACAACCGCCATCCAACTTGAATGTTCTCTCTTATATTTGTTTTACTTTATTAATTCTAACTAGTGTGTAACTCATACATCATACGAAAACAAATTATGATATTGACGATTTTATTGTTAAGAAAATATAATTATTTAATTTAAAAAAAAAATCAATAAAAAATAAGAGATAACATTATATAAAAATTTAAATGGCTTGTTTGTCCATGAAAATTTATGTTAAGTAGCATGGTATCTATTTTTAAGCAAGAGACATAATTCCAAAATAATGACTAAAATAACAATAGAATAAATATATATGTGTCCTCATTAAAAAAAATTATAGGTATTCAATCACATGATTGTCTAATTTTTAAGTATAAACTATTATATAATTCCTTTTATTATTTTAAAACATAAATAAGATACACTTGAAACTTTCCAAATAGTCATGGACGTCTCAAATAATATAGTTGGTGAACACATTAATTACAAATTACATTAAAAAATAATGAAAGCAACTGTAAAGAGAGAACAATAGCATCAAAATGAAGTTGATGCAACTCATGTGTATGTCTCCATGGCTTACATAGGAGGTGTCATTACAGTACTCAAAGAGATACAAAATATTTTTGCATCTTTGAAATGACCAGACCGTAAAAAAAACTATATAAAATAAAATAAAAAGTCACATAAATATAGAGTTAGAGAAGAAATAAAGAAAATAACATCTTAATATTGAAAAGAAATAAACGTGAAAAATAATCAAAAAAACAAATACTCAAGTCCAAAACATATTCAACTCAAGTACTATAACACACATCAAGAGCCACACAACATTACTTTTAAAAAGCACATCAAACTATTTCAAAAGACACATGCAAAGCCATACAGCCTTACTTTTAAATTTATGGATGGAAAGCAGAAAATAATACCTTATTAAGTTAATTAATTCTGAAATCCTACAATAACTATATGCTTCTTTGTTAAAAATTGTACCATATCATTAACCCCAAAGGGAAAATGGTCATAAAGCATGTCCTGCCATTTCTAACAATATATGAAATTGAAAAGTGCATAATAGTAACTATGGAATGGTCCTTCAATTTAACGGATGCACTAATTGTCAAACACTATAGAATTTAATACAGTTGCATAAATTACTAAAAATCATCAAGAACTAAAGCATCCAATGAGACTTAATTGGTTAGAGATACAAACGAATGCTTACCTTATGATAAATGACTTCTATTCTGTGGGGCACATTGGTATACATATAAGAATCTAAAGCCAAAAAAGGAAGCATCATATAAGGCCTACAAAGAAAGTGTAGCTATCTAATTTCTTACATATCCCTTTAGGAGGTTGAAAACAACTTAAAACATATGTTGGAATTGCCTAAGCCACTGCCTTAAGTAGAGTGCACCTTCTTGCAAACAATAAGTTTTTTTTCCTTCCATCCAATGAACTTTTTCTACACTCTATCAGTTAGAAAATAAAAAATATCTTATTTTGAGCACCAAATAAAAGTAGGTAAATCTAGATACTTAGTAATTTATGTCATGATGTTGATAAGCATCCATCGTTGAAACTCAACTTTAGTCATATCAAATCAGATTTACCAAAGTTGATTTTTTGACACGAAATTTCCTGATAGGTAGAAAATATAGATCGGAGTTCCTATGCCTCTTTTAGATCAGTCCTACAAAAGATACTATCATCAACCAAGGTTTGACGTGACTACCCTAAAACATACAAGGTTGCTAATGAATTCAAAGTCCACAACCAACCATTCACAGTGGTGCCCAACGAGGGATATTAGCTCCCATACGAAGTGTGTGTGACAATCCTAATATGCACGGACCTAAAAAAACCCACTCAAATATTACCCACATAAAAATTGATATGTATATTAAGGATATAGTGATAAGAAAATATGAAGTCATAACAAAAAATGTTGTTGGAATATTGTTGGTGGCTCTGCTCAACATTTATAATTTTTCTAAAAATATTTGTCATTCAATTGATGATTAGTAATTAATATTTTTCATTTTGATTAATTATTTTAGATTTTATTTTTTTAAATAAAACAAAGTAGTAAAGTAGCATTTTCCAAATATAACCCCTTCATAATTATTTTTTACTAAAATTATAATTCAAAAGTCACATTTTTTTTACTCAAATCAAATTAACTCATTTTATTATCGATAGAATTCAAAATACAATCTAGTGACGAATGAAAATTAGTGCAAGTAGCATAAGAAATAGATGCTCTTGCGAACAAATGAGCATTATCATTAACTTCTCACCTAATAAGAACAACTTTAATTAAAGTTGTTGTGTCTAGCTAAGGATCCTTTGAGCTTTAACAATATAACCATATCAAGTCATTAACTCGAACAAGTACATCTTCTAGGGCGAGCATTGCTTCTATTCACCAATTGAATGGTAACATTTGTATTATGTAAGAGAGTTAAAAACACTGTAGCTATAACATTAATGGAAGCTCCTAAATCTAACATGGCATATTTAAATTGAATATTGTATACGGTACGTAGAATGGAAAAAGTCATTGGATCTTTGCATTTTTGGGGCATGGGCTGAAACATTGTAATCCATATTAACTCTTTCATTAACTTATAACCTTCTCTTGTGTGTAAGACAACTCTCTTAGAAATTTGGCATATCTTGTGTAACACCCTTTTTTTTAATTAATTAATTTAAAATCATTAGTTTTGTTTATCATTTTATTAATTTAGTGTGACGATAGTAAGATAATTATTCTTTGAATGTTTAATTATTTGATAAAGTATTTTCATATTAAATAATTTATTATTGGAATTTTTATTATTGACTAATTAAAACTCGTAGAAATATTTGTCATAGAGTGAACAATGACCAAGCCAATTTTGACTAAGTCAAATTTAATCACTCACACTACTATTTTTATAACTATATTTTATAAAATTTAATTTATATTGTGTCCATTCAAATGTGTAACTAGCAAGAATAAATACATGAATGCCAATTAATTCTCAACGGTTGGTCATTGAATGGCATTATTCCAATTTAATTCCTTATTCATGTGTGCAATTAAACTCAATGAAGAGAATTATTCATTCTCTCTGATCAGCTTTATGCCTCCTTTATTAGTCACATACACCTCTCCTTCTTAGGACACGATTAAACTTACAGTAGAGGAAAATAAGTCATAATCACTCACACGCATTACCAACACTACATTCATCTCAAATATTTTCTAAGCCACTCAAACAACCATCCTTACATTCCCTAGTTTTTATCGGAGCTATAAACTTTTATTCACCTTGGTGAGACTTTCGAGGGCTATATAGTGGTACGTGGAAGGAAAGCGTCCAAGGTAAGGGCTTTTCCCCATGCAGAGTTAGGTTAGATATTAAATTAGCGATTCGTAAGATATTGATATGGTGTCTGGATGTATTAAAAGAAAAATGTCGATTTTATTTTCGTCGTAAAGAAATTAACTATCATGCTTTGATTGTTTCTTTTGAGTAATATCTCTATTTTGATGAAATTAATTATAGAATTATATTTTATTACCATACCTTCATCAATATGTTTGTTGTGAAGATGTTCAATGCCATACATGTTTTAGAGTACTTAATTATAAAGTTATAATTTTTATAATGATGTAGTCATTAACATGTTTATTATGATGTATTTAATTTTAATCCTTGATTCTTGAGTATTTAAATTTTAAAACTTGACTTTTATGAACAATATATGTGTCTTGATGAAATTGATGAGAATTTTATATTCCATTTAACAATATGAGGAAATTGATTTTTGAATGCAATAATGAATAGTTTTCTTTATGGTTGCCTAAGTGGCTGGTTATTTGTGGATGATTTTCTTTGTGGTTGCCTAAGTGGCTAGTGATTTGTACATTTTGAACCTCATTATCATTGTCATGACATACCATATGCATCTTTGTGGACGCCTTAGTGGCTGATTTAATTTTCCCCATTGGTATGGGTGACTTCTGTGTGGACGCCTTAGTGGTTGGCTATATCCAGATCATATATGTTTAGGACATGCATAAATTGCATATATTTTATTGTCATTGTTATTTTTATATAATTATTTGTTCTAAGGTGAGTTACTACTTGTTATTTAGATACATCTCATAATTTTTGATACACCTTACGAATTATAAAAATCAATTTCTCTAAATCTTTTATTTCAAAAAGATTTTATATTTATATTTTATGGTTGTTAACTTATTATTTGGTCTAATTTTGCCGTGGGATGAACTGACCCCTTACACCAACATTTAGGTACTAACGATCTCGAAGAGTTGCATGAATGACGTTTGCTTGGCGCACGCGCGTGGGAAAAAGGGGTATTTTAATAAAATAATAATGATGCTTGTAGTGATAAGACCGTTGTGATACAATTTTTAATTTTATTTATTTTCATCGTCGATTTTAAATAGAAATGCGGAGGCGGGTCCTTCTGCTAGGAAAACCTTGAACTATTCCATTTTTAAGTGAACATTTTCTACAATTAGTAAATTGTCTTACAAAAATAATAATATCCGATAAATCGCATTTTGTTATTTTCTAAAATGAAATCAACCAATTTACTAGAGAAATTTTATTTATCATATGATGAACTACTTTAAAAAAAAAAATTAAGCCGTTTTTGAAAGAAAATAAATATTTTTAAGTAATGTCTTGGATCAAAATCTGGGGCGTTACATTGTGGTATCAGAGCACTATTTCTCGGACCTTGGTGGGATGGGACGCTTCGTGTATGTCACATGTTTTTCTTGTGATATGTTATTCATGTTAATTGTATAATTTTCTAATTATTTGAGTTTTACTAATTATTTAAATGTCCATTATATGTCATTAATTATGTAACCTTCTTGAAATTGAATTTTATTAATTACTTAAACTTTTATTAAGTTATTAATTGTGTAACCTTCTTGAATTTGAATTTTTAAGAATTACTTAAATTCTTATTAAGTGTCATTAAATATGTTAATTGATTGGTTCTCTAATTATTAAATTTTACTTAAATTTCTATTATGTGTTATCAATTGTATAACCTCCATGATTTTTGTCATTAAATATATGTTTTAAATATTTGGTTTAATAGTGTTATTTAAATTTTTCAAACCTGGGATCTCTATAACTACTTGCATGCTTTTATTGGCATTGTCTTTTATATTTTATTTAAGTTGTTACATTTTATAATCTTTATGATTTTTACTTATTCATCGTATGATTGTTTTATTTTATTAATTTTAAACTCTCTACTTCTTTTGTACTAAGGGCTTGATTTTCTAACTATTTTATGTCATTAATGACTTAAATTTCAATTATGTGAATTTAATTGTCTAATTTCTTTGAATAATTATGATGAAAAATATGTTTTAAATTCTTGATCCTACGATTAGAAATAATTTTAATCAAGCGATAAATATTTATGGTTGTATGATATTGTGAATTATGAGTTTATTACCACGATTTAAAATTATTCCAATCTAAATTACAAAGTAACTGTTGAGCTTCCATCATGTGATCTAAATGTATTTAATTAAAGACAATATTCTAAAGCCTATATTATGTATAATTGTATGATCCCCAAAATAGAAGGGAAGGATAATACAAAAAGGTTGTATTGGAGGGATTCTGACTAAGGAAAGACTTGGTTATTAAGTGGTCCATTGACCCACCTCTCTTTCCTGGGAACCCCTCCAAAGAACGACTTGCTGTATAACCCGAACCTACTATATAGTGCTCAATAAAAGACTTCCGTACTACCCAAAAGTTAAAATTACGTTATAATATTTTACTAATTAGATAATTTTAGGAAGCGTTATGGCTCGTCGCACAAACCGATCGGTTCCCCAAGGAAGAAACGACATGACTGAAGCAATCCAAGCCATGAATGCTATGGCCGCAGCAATGGCCCAACAAGCTGCGATCCAGGCTCAACGAGATGCACAGAGGGATCAGAGGGATGAAGCAGCCAGTGCAGCAAGAGCATTGAATGAATTTCGTCGACAAGATCCGCCTAAATTCAAAGGGGAACATGACCCCGACAAGGCTGATCTTTGGCTGCAAGAAATCGAGAAGATCTTCGAGATCTTACACTGCTCTGACAATGCGAAAGTAGAGTATGCAACCTATTTGATGATTGGTGAAGCTGAATACTGGTGGCGAGGTGCGAAGAAAATGATGGAGACAAATCATGAAGAGCTAACCTGGGAGGCTTTCAAGAATAAGTTCCTAGAAAAATACTTCCCGAAAAGTGCTAGGGCTGAGAAGGAGGCCCAATTTCTGAAGTTGTATCAAGGGAATCTCACGATAGCGGAATATGCGGCAAAGTTCGAGTCCCTAGCAAAGCACTTCCGCTATTTCCTAAATCAGATAGATGAAGAATACATGTGCGAGAGGTTTGAAAGTGGGCTTAGGTATGAAATTAAGGAGTTAGTGGGGCCCTTGGAGATACGCCAATATCAAGTACTAGTGGAGAAATGCAAGAAAGTGGAGCAGATGAAACAGAGCCGTCTGAATAGGGGTGTTGTAGGTGGACCCATCAGACCTCAGGTAGAGATTTAAATCCATCCATATCATTAGAGTCATAAGTTTGGCCTCTAAATGTGAATATCTACCTCTAAATGTTAATATTTGAAAACAGGGGCATAACGACCAACATAATAGGGGCAAGCAGCATCAACAATACAAGCCATATGCCCGACCACTGGGGAATGCTAGAGATCAACCTCGACCTCAAAACGGGGAAGGTCAAGGGCCAAAAGTTCCAAGTCAGAACCAGGCGTACCCTGTTAAGTGTTTTCGCTGCAACAGAGAGGGACACAAGATGTCTGAGTGTCCAATCAGACCAAGGGTTTGTTACATTTGTCAGAAACCAGACCATTTTGCAAATGAATGCCCTGAACGGAAGGACGATAGAGCTGTCAACCGCAACAATATCAACGACAATGTTGTACGCCCTACTGCCAAGGGACGTGTCTACCACATCAATGGAGAGGAAACTCCATCTTCCTCTGAGCTTATCCAAGGTGAGTGTTTAATTGTTGGAAAATCACTTAATGTAATTTATGATTCGGGGGCAACACACTCATTCATTTCATTGGATTGGATGGATTCACTCCAACTTACTATTACTACTTTGCCGTTTGATTTGGTGGTTACCCTACCTTCTATCGAATCGGTGAAATGTAATACGGCTTGCTTGCAATGCCCGTTGATTGTGTTCAATATGAGATTCAACGTTGATTTGATTTGTATTCCCCTCAAGCATGTGGGAGTGATCCTTGGAATGGATTGGTTGTCAAGCCATTATGTTCTATTAGATTGTGCTCGTAAGTCTGTGATATTCCCAGACCCAGGTGTTTCTCGATTCCTCGATGCCAATAAATTGAACTTCTCTTTGAAAGAGGGAGTTCGGAAGTGTGTTTCCCTCAACTCAGTCAGTACGAAGCTAGAGGTGGAGGTAGACGGGATACTTGTGGTCGAAGATTTTCCAGAGGTATTTCCGCCGGATGTACCAGGATTACCCCCAGTTCGTGATATTGAATTCTCAATTGATGTGACTCCGGGTACAGGACCTATATCTATTGCACCATATAGAATGTCTCCATCGGAATTGTCAGAGTTGAAAAATCAGTTGGAGGACCTTTTATCTAAACAGTTCATACGGCCGAGTGTCTCACCTTGGGGAGCACCAGTACTCCTAGTGAAGAAGAAGGGTGGAAAGTCTAGACTCTGTGTCGATTACCGTCAATTTAACAAAGTCACCATCAAAAATAGGTATCCCCTTGCCACGCATTGATGAATTGATGGACCAACTCAAAGGAGCAATGATATTTTCTAAGATTGATTTGAAGTCGGGGTATCATCAGATTCAGGTGAAGGAAGAAGACATTCCTAAAACTGCATTAAGAACTCGCTATGGACACTTTGAGTATTTGATGATGCCTTTTGGTGTCACCAATGCACCAACTATTTTCATGGACTACATGAATCGTATATTTCACCCCTTCTTAGATATACATTGATGACATATTGATTTATTCTAAGAGCCTGGAGGAACATGAAGTTCACCTACGTCAAGTTTTGCAAGTCTTGAAGGACAAGAGATTGTATGCTAATTTGGGGAAATGTGAATTCTGGTTGGAGGAGGTGAAATTCTTGGGACACGTTATTTCAAAGGAAGGTGTCGCTGTCGACCCAACTAAAGTAGAGGCTGGGGTGGGATGGATACAACCACAGACCCTTTGGGGAAATGTGAATTCTGGTTGGAGGAGGTGAAATTCTTGGGACACGTTATTTCAAAGGAAGGTATCGCTGTCGACCCAACTAAAGTAGAGGCTGTGGTGGCATGGAAACAACCACAGACCGTCACAGAGATTAGAAGTTTCTTGGGCTTGGCTGGATATTATAGAAGATTCATTGAGGATTTTGCCAAGATTGCAGCGCCGTTGACACAACTCACAAGGAAGAATCATATTTACGCATGGACGGAGGAATGTGAAAGGAGTTTTCAGATGATGAAAGAGAAGCTAACTACATCACCGGTGTTGGTGTTACCACAACCAGAAGAACCATATGAAGTTTATTGTGATGCTTCTTTACAAGGGTTGGGTTGTGTACTTATGCAGAACAAACAAGTGGTAGCATATGCTTCAAGACAGTTAAAGGTGCATGAGAAACATTATCCCACGCATGACATGGAGTTGGTTGCAATAGTTTTTGCACTCAAAATTTGGAGGCACTATCTGTATGGGTGCAATTTTGATGTATACAGTGACCATGAAAGTTTGAAATACTTGTTCGACCAGAAGGAGCTTAATATCCGACAGCGGAGATGGATGGAGTTCATCAAGGATTATGAGTTCACGTTGCACTATCACCCAGGAAAGGCCAATGTGGTGGCTGATGCCTTGAGTAGGAAGCGGGCCCATTTGTCATCCATAAAAATGAAGGGATTAGAGTTGTTAGAGAATTTTCGCGACTTGGATCTTAATATGGATTCTTTGTCGGGAAAAGTACAATGTGGAATGATCATTGTAGATAATAAACTAATGAATGAGATAAAAGCCCTTCAAGCGACCGATGAGACTATTCAGGGGAGACGAAAATTGGTTGAGACCGGCAAGGCTCCCGAATTTCAAATGGGTCCAGATAACATTTTGTGGTGTAATAAACGTATTTGTGTGCCGGATAATGCAGAGTTGAGAAAAACCATTTTGGATGAGGCCCACAAGAGCAAACTGAGTATTCATCCTGGTACTACAAAGATGTATAAAGACTTGAAGCAAAGATTTTGGTGGCCAGGAATGAAGAAACAAGTGGCGGAATATGTGGCGTCTTGCCTGACTTGCCAAAAGGCTAAGGTTGAACACCAAAAACCTGTTGGATTGTTGCAGTCATTAGATGTACCAGTGTGGAAATGGGATAGCATATCTATGGACTTTGTGGTGGCATTACCTAAGACTCAGAAGAAATTTGACTCCATTTGGGTGATTATTGACAGGCTCACAAAATCCGCACATTTCATACCTGTAAGGACTACTTACAATGTATCTAAGCTTGCAGAGATTTACGTTGCGGAAATTGTTAGATTACACGGGATACCATCTAGCATTGTGTCAGATAGAGATCCAAAGTTCACTTCTAATTTGTGGGGAGCATTGCATGAGGCATTGGGTACTAAATTGAGATTGAGTTCCGCTTACCACCCTCAAACCGATGGCCAAACTGAAAGGACTATTCAGACCTTAGAAGATTTGCTAAGAGCTTGTACATTAGATAACAGAGGAAGTTGTGATGATCTATTGCCTCTTGTCGAATTTACCTATAATAATAGCTATAATGCAAGCATCGGTATGGCCCCGTACGAGGCTTTGTATGGGCGCAAGTGTCAAACTCCCTTGTGTTGGTATCAGGATGGCGAAAACTTAATCGTAGGGCCAGAGTTGGTGCAACAGACTACAGAGAAGGTGCGTTAGATCCAAGAGCGGATGAGAACAGCACAGAGTAGGCAGAAGAGTTATGCTGATCGACATAGGAGACCCTTGGAGTTTCAGGAGGATGAACATGTATTCTTGAGAGTGACGCCTACTACTGGAGTTGGTAGAGCATTGAAGTCTAAAAAGCTTACTCTGAAGTTTATTGGACCATATCAAATTCTTCGACGTGTGGGTCCAGTGGCGTATCAAATTACTTTACCACCGAATTTAGCTAATTTACATGATGTGTTCCATGTATCGCAATTGAGGAAGTACATTGCAGATCCATCCCATATTATTGCGCCAGATGATATTCAATTGAAGGAGAATTTTACCTTCGAGGTCCCACCGATAAACATCGCCGACAGAACTACCATAAGTGCGTTTGTCTCATTGGATTAATATTTCAGTCATTTTCGACCTCTTCGACTTAATCTAATCCATTTAGGATTTTTAACAAATCTTGTGCATCAAATAACTGTGATTGAGTCATTGGATTAACATTTAGGTTCTTTTCGTCCTCCATATGCTTATTCTAATCCATTTTGGTTGCTTAACCTATCTTTTGCATCAAATAAGTGCGTTTATGTAATTGGATTATGTAACACCCTTTTTTTTTAATTAATTAATTTCAAATCATTAGTTTTGTTTATCCTTTTATTAATTTAGTGTGACGATAGTAAGATAATTATTCTTTGAATGTTTAATTATTTGATAAAGTATTTTCATATTAAATAATTTATTATTGGGATTTTTATTATTGACTAATTAAAACTCGTAGAAATATTTGTCTTAGAGTGAACAATGACCAAGCCAATTTTGACTAAGTCAAATTTAATCACTCACACTACTATTTTTATAATTATATTTTATAAAATTTAATTTATATTGTGTCCATTCAAATGTGTAACTAGCAAGAATAAATACATGAATGCCAATTAATTCTTAACGGTTGGTCATTGAATGGCATTATTCCAATTTAATTCCTTATTCATGTGTGCAATTAAACTCAATGAAGAGAATTATTCATTCTCTCTGATCAGCTTTATGCCTCCTTTATTAGTCACATACACCTCTCCTTCTTAGGACACGATTAAACTTACAGTAGAGGAAAATAAGTCATAATCACTCACACGCATTACCAACACTACATTTATCTCAAATATTTTCTAAGCCACTCAAACAACCATCCTTACATTCCCTAACTTTTTGATCGGAGCTATAAACTTTTATTCATCTTGGTGAGATTTTCGAGTGCTATATAGTGGTACGTGGAAGGAAAGCGTCCAAGGTAAGGGCTTTTTCCCCATGCAGAGTTAGGTTAGATATTAAATTAGCGATTCGTAAGATATTGATATGATGTCTGGATGTATTAAAAGAAAAATGTCGATTTTATTTTCGTCGTAAAGAAATTAACTATCATTCCTTGATTGTTTCTTTTGAGTAATATCTCTATCTTGAAGAAATTAATTATAGAATTATATTTTATTACCATAACTTCATCAATATGTTTGTTGTGAAGACGTTCAATGTCATACATGTTTTAGAGTACTTAATTATAAAATTATAATTTTTATAATGATGTAGTCATTAACATGTTTATTATGATGTATTTAATTTTAACCGTTGATTCTTGAGTATTTAAATTTTAAAAGTTGACTTTTATGAACAATATATGTGCCTTGATGA